>NW_011888818.1:5234414-5244824 GCF_000151845.1 Pteropus vampyrus
GAATCTCAAACTCCACCCCAGACCAGCTGAATCAGAATCTGCATTTAACAGAATCCCTAGATGATATATATGCAAGTTAAAGTTTGAAACTCACTCTAAAACTTCAGAGGTTGTTGTTAATTTCAGAAAGCAGGAACTCTCAGGTGGAAGCCATGATGTGGCTCCCGAATGACTAGTACCTCGACTCTAGTAATGGTAGTAAATGTCTTGCAACTAGGGTGGAAGTGGACGTGGCTAGTGTCCAGGACCTTCCAGCCTAAATTACTCAGGGAGGGATGGTAGGACTGACTCTTGGACGTATTTAAGACAACTTTGGGATATGCGAAAATACTAGGGGATAGGTTACTTTTCAAGAAGCAGGATTCCATCTCCTTAACGGTGAGAACTTTAGAATGGTTGAGATTCAAACTTAAATAGTGATGCAATTAAGTTTATATTCACACACTGTTGGAGAGTAGAACATTAAATTATGGTAAATAAAGTTTAAAATTGGTCATTAAGAGTTTAGGGTTTCTTATATGTGAAGTCTTTTCCCTCTCTACTATTTAATATGAAAACAAATAATGACATATAAGGTTTATTTAAGCTCAAAAACAAGAAATATTGATTTTTTTTTTTGAAATGCTAAAGACGGTTGTCCTCTTTATGCATGACTTCAGCTGAAAAGATCTGGAATACTCAAATGGGCCCTTGTTACCACCAAAACATGACCAGCTGTCCTCCATTTACTTATTTAAACATTGTTGCTTGTTTGTAGCTGCTGATGTTATTTACAGAGTCTGTCACTTTCCGTGACTTTTCATTATCTGCCTAATTCTTTTTTACAAAAAAAAAAAAAAAAATGCTTCTAGAAATCGTGGCATGCCAGATGCATCTATCTATCTCTCATGTTTCAAAGTCGCCAGGACATTGGGCAACATTTCATGCAACCATCCAACCATCTATGCAAGAAGCTTTTCCTTTCTTCTGTTATTTTGCTTTCCCTATTTCCCCTCTCCATTCTATTTCACTTCATTTATAGCCCTCTTCCACTATTATTTTTTATTCATGAAATATTCATGTATTTAGGCTGGGCACACAAGTCAATTCCCTAAGAACCAAGTAAATATTACCATCTTCTATGCAAATTGACTAGAATAGCACCTGGCAAATATAGGCATTTCATAAATGCTGGGCATTCACCAGATATTTTTGATAGCTGGCTATGTAGATAGCATGTTGCTGTGGAAAGTATAGGATATAAAATATAATGCAGAGTTCTTGTCATTTCTTTCTAGAACTGGCTACACAATTTGCTGGGCTCAGTGCAAGTTGAAAATGTGGACTTCTGATTCAAAAAATATTAAGAATTCCTACATGGCGACAGCAGAGTGGGAACTTTCTGAGTGTGGGCACAAGCCGCATACCCCTAAAGCTGTGAAGATTACTATAGCTTCAGTCAGAAAAGTATTTTTTGAATTATCGGGCTCCACTGCAAGTTTGGGAAAAAAACTTTTAGCAAGACATATTTCATTTTTTTTTCTTAAAATATAATCATCTGTTAGATCATGTTCTATTTTCACTGCTGGTAGAAAAAAAGGTAATACATGAAAAGGAGAAGAATATAATAGCAGAATTAAATATCGCAAAAAATTATCCTGATCATTAAATAGTATTAACGTAAAAATATTTTGTAATTATTTTTAATCTGAGTCCACTCATCAGTACTAGAGGCACATTTCAAAAACGGCAGCATCTTTTTCCCCGCGCACTTTTTCTTCCCCCTCTTCCAATTCAGAGGATACATGTTCTGGCAGAGAAAATGTCAGTGATGAGCAATTAATACAGATTGAAATGCCATAACTTTTAGCACATCAAGGTGAGAAAATAGGTTGAAAGTTACGTTAATTTCTGTTGTGTGGGTACAGAGACTACTCTGATGATTCTTGTTCACATGGACATAGAACACACATTTACACACTATTCCAATTGTTTACATATGTCTGCTTTGTATATGACCCAGGAACTAAAAATGATTTTCACTTTTTTTTAAATGGTTAAAAAATCAAAAGAAGAGGAATAATTCATGACCTATGAAAATTATATAAAATTCAAATTTCAGAGTTCATAAATATTTATTGGAACACAGCCACACCTATTCCTTTATGCACTGTTTGTGGTTGCTTTGGCCCTACCGCAGGCAGAGTTGAGTAGCTGTGACAGAGACCATATGGCCCATGAAGACTAAAATATTTGTCATCTGAATCTTTACGGAAAAAGTTTGCTGACTTTTACTTCTATGCGAGAACTGTATCTTCTTCATCAATGAATTGCCTGAGTCTAGCATGATAACTGATTTGCATTATATGTTTGTTTGTTTGTTTTATATTGAAAACAGAGGGAATAAAAAAAAACAGAGGGAGAGGGAAGGTGGGTTCCTTTTTTATGCAACATTGTTCTGGAGGCTGATCCATCTTCACAGATTCTCTCCTGAATAGACTCTCATTTAGCCCATCTACATTGCTCTTTTGTTTTTGTTTTTTTGTTTGTTTTGGGGGGTTTTATTTGCTGAAAACATTTAAATTTTACTTTCTTGGCAAATTTCAATTATACAATAGTATTAACAACTTTAGTCACCATATCATACCATATCATACATTATATCTTCAGACCTTATTCATCTCATAACTAAACATTTATACCCTTTAACAACCTCTCCCTATTTTCTCTACCCCTCAGCCCCTGGCAACCACCTTTCTACTCTCCGTTTCTATGTGTTTGACTTTATTTTTTCTTTTTTAAATTCCACATATAAGTGAGATCATACAGTATTTGTCTTTTTCTGTCTGGCTTATTTCGCTTAGCATAATGCCCTCCAGTTTCTTCCATGTTGTCGCAAATGACAGAATTTCTTTATTTTTTAAGGCTGATTGGTATTCCATTTTGTGTGTATGTGCGTGTGTGTTTGCGTGCATGCATGCACATATACACATATATATATACATCTCACATATTTAAACCTATGTATCCACTGACAGAAACTTAAGTAGTTATATTCCTCTTAAATTATAAAAACTGTCAGAAACACAAAAGAACACATCCCTTGTTCTAGACTGTATTATATTTTAATTAATCTTAGAGAACGTTGTGATGTCGATGGTCACATCACACTTGTCATTGACTAATGTTAACTAAACTATCTAAAATATCTAATGAAATTTAATATCAGCTACTAATATCCTAGTTCTCCCAACAGTAAGTGTATATACATACATATATATGTATATGCATATATATACATATATGTATATGTATATATATGTATGTATATATGACAGTTGCAGCAATTTGCTTCTTGTTCAACTACATAAATCCCCGTTATTTATTTTTTCTTAAATAATGTTTCATATTTTTCAGTTACAGTTAGCATACAATATTATATTAGTTTTAGGTGTACAACAGTGTGATTAGACATTTATATAACTTTTGAAATGATCACTCTGATGAATCCAGTACCCATCTGATACCATACATAGTTATTACAATATTATTGACTCTATTCCTTTTGCTATATTTACAACCTCATGAATATTTTGTAACTACAGATTGGTACTTTTTAATCCCTTCCCCTTTTTCACCCACTCCCCTCCCATCTGGCATCCATCAGAATGTTCTCTGGAGAAACTTCTTTCTGATGAATGTTTCACAGAAACTTCTTTGATAAATACTATCTGCTGCTGTGGATGATCTCATTGAGTGAGAATAGGAGGGTTCCTTCTAGAACTTACTAAACAGTGTCTTCTTCCGAGGAGCAAATTATGAGAGTAATGACTGTAATTCCAGCTTGGGTATATGAACCAGAACTACGCCCATCAATAATATCTTAAAATGATCTTCTAATTTTTCTTTTACACAAACCTTTCCTTTTGTTTTATTCTTTTTATGAAAAATTTTGCTCCCTCTCTGTCAACTAGACTTTCTGCTAAAAGTTAAAAAGTTGACCCTAAATGACCTCAAGAGCAAGCAATAAAATATTTTGCAAGCTATTACTAAGAATGTTCATAAAATCAACTTTTGACCAAATCAACAGAGGCCATTGTATTCTACCCTCATACTTTTTATCTCAGAAAGGGCAAAACAAATTTGAATATCTAGCACTTTTATTAGAGTGCCCAGCAATAATCTTGAGCCATGCAACATCATTAGACTACACCTGAATAAAGCAGGTCTCAGAAGAAGCATTACTTAGAAACACCATTTAAAAAAAAAAAAAAAAAAAAAAAACATTTCATAGAATATTCTCTTCCAAAGTAGCACACAATGAATCATTTCTTCTGACTGTCTCATCCAGGAAGAATAAATCATCTAATCTCGGAGAAGATGTCAAAATACAGGGGGAAAATAAACTGTCTGGCATACTTACTCAAATGCCTCTACCTGCTTTAGATTAGGTTAGGGATTTCTTTTCCTGAGGAGAGCTTAGAGATTTTATTCCATTGTTAAAGATAATTGAGCACAAATGATTAGGACCATCTCAGGGTCTTGCACAACAAACTTTATTTAGTTTGTGTCTTACTCATTTATCTGTCAAGTCATGGCTTTTTCAAGATATAATACAGTCCTTAAAGTTAAATTTTCCATCACCTGACACAAAAATGCATATTCAAAGATGATTTATCACAGTGTTCGTTTGTATGTCAGTCTTCCTCTCACCCTAATATTACAAAAGTGAGAGAGCGTTGCTGGTGTGTCCGACCTCACTGACAAAAATGTCTTCGACACTAACATCTCTCTATATGTTCTACCAGGGCATTGGATAAAATGCCAAGAAGCTGTGATCTTAAAGTAATTTAAAAATAGTTTAATTAAAATGACATATAAACTGTGCCTAAGGCGGGGGGGGGGGGAATGCAATTTAACTAAACAAATTTATGCCAAAAAATTGCACTTAAAAAGCTACTTGAGAAATAATCAATTTTAAATAAATTTGCCACCTCAAAAAGTGAACTAGTTGAAAAAATTTATTTTTATGTTTCCTACAATAAAGTAGGAAATTACATATGTGTGTCTATTTTAAATGAGTACTAATGTCTGTAGTTAAAGGGAAGTGCCAATAAAATCCGGGAATAGTTCATTTTCCCAGCAAAGAAAATTGGGATGTAGTAATCCTTACCTATACAGGCTTGGTTAATTAATGTTTGCAGAGGGCTCTGAGTTCCTGCAATAATAATCTCCATAGAAAGATGAAACACTGTTAGGAACATCCAAGTAAGCCACTTGGAAATGCTGTCTTAAAAACGAGGGTTTCAACCACTAAAAAAAATAAAATGATACTTTCATGTGGATTACCATCAAAGACACTTCCAACTCACCAGTTCCAAAGAAAAAAAAGAAACATTAAAAAAATATATAGGATAAAGAAAATATTCACTTCAGCAGCACCTCACACTCTCCCGAAACAGTAGGCCCCTACACCAGCTGTTCATTGTTTGATTCCTTCCAGTGGGGCTCTGAGTTCAGATAGGTGTTATAGGATTAGTTACTGTTAACTGGTTAATATTCAATGGTGGACTTTCCCCCAAATGTATGAATTTAATAAGAAAGCTATTTGAGATGCATATAAAACATACTTCAATATTCCTTTTTAAATAAAGGTACTCCTCTCTAATGCTATCATTCTAGGCACATAGACAGTCTTGCCTTATTATTGTTGTTGCCTGGCTATTACTGCCTGATTATTATGAGTGTTAGATAAAATAATTCCTGATCTAAATGACAGGTTATGGAGAGAGAAGATTAGCTGATCTTTGACAGTATCTAAAAAATAGGCGTATTTTTTTTCTAAGCCAAGTTCTCCTACCCAATGTCATTACACTAATTCCGACTTCCTTTTTAAATCAAATTCTTTCTACATGAAGAGAATATTTTGATAGACAGAGCTCATAGTGCATAGGATTTAAAAATAGGCAATTGATTCAAGGATCAGAGCCCTCCCTGATTGCGTTTCAGTTCTAGCTAAAGTCACCAATTACTGGATTCTCGGGAGACTAGACCTTACAATGCGTTTCCTGACCCCAAGAGGATTTAGATAAGCTCTGGATAAGTTCTGTTCTGTGACATGAGCACCAAGCTGCTTAGCAGCAAAAATGTTTCCCCTCTCTAACACATCAACCAACATTTCCCCAAGATTTATGAAGATGCAATAGGACGAGGGTGCTGAGTGTCTCAGTGTGAGAGCAGTTTTCACTACATTAAGTTTAAGAACCTTAGGCCATTTGCAACCTCTTCTGAGTTCTTTCTTTCCTAGATTCAAGGATGGAAGGGACCCTGCAGGTGTTTCTGCTCTTCCCTTCCCCAGGGGTGTGGGCAGCACCAGCCAGACAGGGCTTAGGAAAGGTAAAAGTTCTCAGTTCCCAAAGGTGTTTGTCTGCTTAATCGTCATGATGCGGGTACAGCATCTATAAGAAGAAAGCCAGTAACATCTCTGAGTACCGATTACACACCGAATGTCTGAGGAGAGGCAGTGTGGTTGTCAAACCATGGCCTCTGAAGTGAGACTACCTGGTTCAGATCCCAGCTCTGCCAAATCCTCTCTGAACCTCTGTTCCCCGTTTATGAAAAAGAATGATATTAAAGAAAGAATCTGATTGGATATTGTGATGGGTGAATAGGAGAACATCTCAGAAATTTAGAAGAGGACCAGATGCATTGGCAGCTCTCAATAAATCTTAGCATGTATGCAAAAAATAAAAATAAAAAATAAAAAAAATAAGTACTGTTATTCCCATTTTACATTGAAGAAATTGGATATCAGAAATGTTAAAATTTCTGGTAACTGGGATCATAGTAGTTAATAAATGGAAGACTTGAGGTGTGAGTCTAGGACTGTTCCTTTGAAAAGCCCCTTCTCCCTGTGCCCTTGTACCAGTCCATGCTAATATTGTTGACAGACTGTTGCCCAGCTCAGGGAGGGATCCAAGGGGCGGGAGATAGGTCATGGTGCCCAGGAAACCACAAAGAGAGGTTAATGCTCCAGAAGAAAGAATATAGTTTCCCCTCAGTCCTCTTTTACAAAGCAGTTTCTCCTGAAAAGAATGTCACAGTTAAGGGAAAAATGAGGAAATTGGCATCAGGCTGAGCATATGCCACATGCTGGTTTCTGAGACACAAACTTTATATGCTTCATCTCATCTACCTCTCACAATAGCATCCAATGTTGGTGTTATTATCCTCATTTTATAGATGAAGAAACGGAAGCTCAGAGAGGTAAAGCATTGGTCTCAAGGTTAAGTAAGGGCTGATTGGTGAAACTGAGGCTCTCTCACAGTCATCCCTGTCTAATTTCCACTCCCACACTGCTTTCTGTGCAGTATCCTACCTAAATGTACTAATTCTTGAATGGAATTTAGCACAAATTGCTTCATGAACAATCTGGAAGTTACAATTCTAGCCAGACCTTGGGCTATGGGCAAAGATGGGACAGGCCCCAAGGGCTGTGGAAATGCAGAGAAGGGGGTGGAGAGATTTATGGAGCAAAAAAAAACCACCAGCTCTCATTGTTACTTGCAGGCAATCAGAATACAACAGGCCACTCGCCATGCCGGATGCCAGAGAGGATTTAGAGTAACAAGCAGTTAAAAATAGATTTTGCCATTAATGCATTTCTGATTAATGCCTTCTGCTCCATTCAGAAGTAAAATAAGTTCATTTTCTTTTCAGAAGATCCACACCTTGGAGATTCTATAAATAAAGCTCTTAATTTAACTTCTGTGAAGGAATGGTAACATCTCTTTGAGTGAAATTACTACCTTTTAGAGGCGCTATCGCTCCCTGCTTGCCTCTGCTTCCTTGAACACTCATTACCCTTTCCCTGGATAGAAAACAGTTTTGTACAAGGCCCCAAAATGCCGAGCGTCCTTAGGTTGAAGGGTGTTTGTTCACTGAGCCCATCTGACTCAGCAGTGACGTTTGTGCAGAGGAAATTTCTCTTTGCCTGTTTTACTTAGCTTTGCTCTCCCTCCTCTTTCAATTGAAGGAGTATGATTTTTCTTTTCTACTCCAGTTATATTCAGAAAGCAAAGGAAATACAAAATTATTTGGTTATCCTTTGCATCTTTCTGCTGCATATTTCACAGGAAATCTTATTACTAAAATAAGAATATTATTCGTGATCTATTAAAATAGATTTAGGTTGATCAAAAGCCGCTGTGGGAAGGGTGAAATAAAAACTGCATCCTGCAGCAAAAAGGTCAATTTTGTTGAGTTACAGCACAGAACACATTGTCAATTGAATGATGACGAGAGTAGTAAATTCTGGAGATTCTTGGGGGAAAATATTTCTTACTCTCTTGGTTGGAAAAACTCATGGTGTTCCAGGGTTTTCTTTGGTTGCCTTGAACAATTAAAATATCAAAGAATGTTGGGGATCGGGTGCCAGATCCTGCACTAAGGCCTTCCAGCATATGCTTGATGGGCCTTGTCATGGGGGGCTGTCACAGGAAAGGTGCCCAGCATTTTGAAACTTCTTTTTCTCAGCCCTTTAGAAGAAGGAGAAATGAGGACTCCATCAGCATCCCATCACATATAGTATGATAGAATACGGGCCCAGAAAGCCTCTGGGCTTCTTTTCATATCTTGCACCAAAATAATTAAACCCTTCATCGATCGCCATCTGCCTCTGTTCTGACCTAAAAGTGAGAGTCGAGCAGCACTCAGTACCAGTTTCTCAATTACCCAGTGTCACGGCGTCACGAAATAATGGTAATTACAAAGATTTTGATTTTCCTCAGTGAGGAAGAAAATAATCCAAGGACCCTTACAGCTACCGCTGTGGAAGCCAGACACAGTCGCTCACAGATGAAACTTAGTTTTATCTCCAGATCCCACTGGAAGAGATTTGCCTGATTTAAAACAAAATAGAACCAAATAAACAAAATATCTCCCCAACATAAGAGAGAGCTCGCTGTTTACTCACTGTGTGGCCATAGGTAAATTGTTCCACTTTGGTTTTATCATACAGTGGAGTTAGGAAGATATCTACATCATAGGACAGTTGTGAGAATGAGATGAGTACTTAGAACAGTGCCGGGCAACTAGTTATTCACGTGTTACCTGTTACCTTTAATCTTTCATATCGAGGCATGTCTATACTGTAGATACACACAGGAATGACAGCCCGAGTGTGCATTTATCCTTGACTCGCCCACCCCCTCTCTAACACTGCAATGTGAATAACTATCTGAGCTTGATTTTCCCCTCTTCTAATAAACTGACCACACATGCCTCTACCACAAGGGATATGATAAAAACCACCTCACTGGCTGTTCCCACAAGGTTCTGATGCTCCATGGAGTGACTGATATGAAAATGAATTTGCTAAATTCAAAATCCAATGTGACAGCCATGCAGACCACAGCTCTACCTGAAAATATTAAATTGAAGCATGAAATAATGTTTCAATATTATGTTTTCATTGAGCTGAGATTTCATAGATTAAAATTTTAAGTAACAATGCCTGACTGTAACAATTCAAATTTTTGTTGTTGTTTACGATTTTTATTCTTTTAAGTTTTTCTGAGGATTTTTCTGTGCAGCAGGCTAAATAAATGTTAGCTTAGCTCCATGTGCAACTGCCTATCAGGGGATTCTGTGAATGACTTAGTGCCTTAGGCACAATGAAAAACTATTTATGAGTTTTCCAGGGATCTACTATAGCCAAATAAGGCTATGCATGAGAGGGTCTTATTTAAAGCTAAGTTAATCAGCCAAAGAACAGTGCTAGAAGGAAAGAAAGTGACAAAAGTAAGGGATGGGGAAGGTCCATGTCTGGATGGGCAAGCAGCAGCAGGTCAACGCTTGAGGGCCAGGCAGAAGGGAACACGTTAGCACTAAAGATATTCTTCTTTGTATTAAAACACACCAGTGCAGATGAAATGAAAGGTGAGCCATGGGAAGCTAACCAGCATGAGTCAGTGTTTCACAGCTCCCAGAGCTATAGAACTCAGTCAACAGCACTGGACTGTGAGCCAGAAGAGCTTAACATCACCTCAGAAAGGTTCCCTCCAGACATTCTTTGTGTTGGAAGTTCTAAAGTCTAAAGTCATTAGACATTTCCAGCAAGCAGGCTGATCAATTTTAAAATACCTCATATCTCGTTCTTTAAAATGCCTAGAAAGCTGTTGTCTTCTAGTTTAAAAATAGGTAATAGCATGTAACACACTATTAAATATATGTATGTTATTTACATGTTATTTATGTTACCCATACAGCTTTACTAATTGCCGTGTCCTTTATCTTTAAGAGTTATGGGTTGGATCTTGGTGCATGAGGCTTAAGGAACAATGTCTAACCTCACACACATACTGAAAGAGTGTAAATTACAGTCCAATGCTACTAAAACTAAAGACTTGATAGGCACTACAATAAATGCAA
>NW_011888818.1:5246284-5250290 GCF_000151845.1 Pteropus vampyrus
ATTGTGTTTTTATTTGGATACTGTTAGAATTCTCCCAGGATGGTTGAGAGAAGTTTCAATTATAGCTCATTCCCTCAGCAGCTTGAGGGGGATGGGAAGTGATCCCTGCCAAAAGAAGTTGCATTTTTTCTCTGAATTTGGTGAAATTTTCGCTTTAGAGCAGTTTTTAACTTCACCTCCTTCCTCTCTTCTTCCCTCTCCCTTCCCTCCTTCTCCCTCCTCCCCATTTCTTCCTTTCCCCTTTTCTCCCCCTCTCCCTCCTCTTCCCCTTCCTTCCTTCCTCCTCCTCCTCCTCCCCTTCCTCCTCCTTCTCCTTTTCCTTCTTCTCCTTCTCTTTCTTATTCCTATTCTGTTTTTAGTTTGGCTTCTTCGAGAAAGACATGGAAGTTTCCTTATAAAAAGATGCATTGCCTATTTAGTTAATATGGTTTAATGTTTGCTTTTGGGTCTCGTAGAGCAGTTCTAAACGCTACCACTTCGCAGTTACCAAAGAGGTACTAAGTATAGTGTTTCCTATGTTATTCCCAGAGCACCAGCACTACGCATATGCCCCTCTGGTCATTTTAGTTACCACCATAGGAGTGGGCAGCAACATATTTGTGCTTAATCATTGTTGTACTCAGAATCCTATCAGTGGACATGTTGCTTTTTCTACCTAGCCATTTTGCTGGTGGTTTAGACTCCATGCCACAAGACCAATTTTCTTTTATTTTTGCCAGCAACGGCCTGGTAAACCTTTTCTTTTTTCTTTTTTAAATTGAATTTATTGAGGTGACATTGGTTAATAAAATTATATAGGTTTCAAGTGTACACTTCTATATTACATCATCTGTATATTGCATCGTATTCACTATCTAAAGTCAAATCTCCTTCCATCACCTTGACCTCTTTTACCCTTTTTTACCTTCCCCCAACCCCCTTTCTTTGGGTAACCACCATACTCTGGTCTGTGTCTATGAGTTTTTGTCTGTTTGTCTTGTTCATTTGCTGCTTTCAGTTTTATTTCCCACATATGAGTGAAATCATACGATTCTTGACTTTCTGACTTATTTTGCTTAACATAATACTCTCAAGATCCATCTATGTTGTCACAAATGGCAGTATTTCATTTTTTCTTATGACTGAGTAGTATTCCATTGTGTGTATATATATATATATATATATATATATATATATATATATATATATATATATATAACAACTTCTTTATCCAATCATCCATCAAAAGACACTTCAGTTGTCTCCATGGCAGCCAAAGCAGCCAACATACATCCTTTCATCCAAACCTTACCCCATAACAAGAGTGGGAGATAAGGGAACTCAGCTCTCAGGAGGTCAGAAACAGAGGATTGCTATTGTCCGAGCCCTCATCAGACAACCTCAAATCCTGCTCCTGGATGAAGCTACCTCAGCTCGGGATACTGAAAGTGAAAAAATTGTCCAAGAAGCCCTGGACAAAGCCAGAGAAGGCCTCATGTGCATTGTGATCGCTCACCACCTGTCCACCATCCAGAATGCGGACTTAATAGTGGTGTTTCAGAATGGCAAAAGCAGAGAGCACAGTGTACATCAACAGCTGCTTACGCAGAAAGGCGTCTATTTTTCTATGGTTACTGTCCAGGCTGGCACACAGAACTTATGAACTCTTGTTATAGTATGTCTTAAAAATAAACTGAAATCATTCTACAAAAAAAAAAGAAAGAAAAAGAAAAAAAAAGAAAAACCACCTTGCATGATGGGAACTGTAGTGCGACATGCCCTGCTGCAATGAACAAAGGGTACATATGTCTTTTCAAATAAATATTTTCAAATTTTTCAGGTAGCTATGCAGAAGAGGGATTGCTGGGTCATATGACCTCTTCTTTTAAAAACATTTTTGGACATGGAAGTTAAAAACTTTTGTTTAACAAAGGAATTCTAAGAAGAACGGAGGACTGGAATAGTCACAGTAGAGACAAGATGAGGAGAAACCAGGGGTATGCACTTGATCTTAGCCAAAAGGCCGAGCAACGATAAACTATGGGTATACACAAGTGTGGCTGGGCAAGACTCAGTTATGCCTAGATAAATAAAGCATCCTCATCTTCTCACTATATATCCAAGAGGATAGCTTTATGGTGTGAAATGTTGTGGCAAGTTCTGAGCTCATACTGACCAGTTCTCAATGGGAGTTCTTGGAAAGGTGATAGGGTGAAATTGATTTAAGGAGGATAAATGATATTTTGAACCCATTCCTCCCTCTCACCAAAGTTTAGGCCAAAGAGTTATCTGGGTTTACCCATTTTTCCAGTGGTTTAGTGCTTCCATTTGCTCCAAGGAATAAAACTAATTCTTGCTCGGATTTCTCCCCTTCACTCTTTTCAAATACACTCAAGATGGCTTAGTAACTAGAAGAAAGAACTTAGTTTTTGGAATGTGATTTGATTTCAAGTATTCTATAAAACACAATTCTCAACTGACTCTTTTGTATTCAGAAAAGAAATGTATCAGTTTCTTTTTCCAACAATCATTTATTCCCCCCAAGTGAACTTAATTATAATTAAGCTAAATAATTCATTTGAAAGCATCTATTCATTTCATACTGCAGAGGATATACAAAAGCTTGAGAGATATGGCCACTGTGGTCCCAATCTTGGTGGCACGAGAGGCTGTCAATGTTTACACAACTCGATCAAAGAAAGAGCCAGTGAGTGCCCGTATGGCACAGACATAAGTGAAACTAGAGCGCAGACACACTGCTAATTCTGAGTGATTGATATACTTGCGATGGTTAGCCTTTCTCATATAATGAAGGCATAGAACTGTGTTCACTTCTAAGATCCTTTCCATTCTCATTCACAGGAAGGTTATATGAGAAGCATTGTGACATCTGGGGATGGGGCGGTATTTGGGCCAGAGAGCAGTTGCATCCTGGGCAGACCACTTGAGAAATGTTGGCATTAGCACATCAGCATCTGCCTCTGAAGCCCAGCAAAGGTGCCAGATGTTGTTTGTAAGATAATCACTCTTAACGTGCCTAGAATTTCTTTCCTGCACAACAGCACTGCAAACATCCAGTGCTGAAAATGATGTAAGAGGGAAAAAGGAGAGAGGCCTAAGAAACCATTTTATTATTATGACTTAAGCCTGTTTTTGGAATATTTTTTCTTTTAATATGCCAAAATAAGTATTAAGTGTTTTGTTAGAACAGTATTTTATTTATTTAATAAATAATATATCTTATGGGGTAGAAGTTAGGTACAAAGATTCATTCTAATAGTAATACTTAGTGTCTACATAACATTTTGATTTGCAGAGTTATTTTGCACTTATTAATTTATTTAATCTAAAAAATATCTATGTACAGGCAAATGTAAAAAGATCTTGATTCGTAAAGATCGAGGGAGTAGGGACAAGAGTGGTGACAAGGCCACTCACTCCTCAAGCCTCTTCTGTGAGTTGATATCCTGCCAGTAACATAATAGTAGTAGTTGTTGGTCCTAGTTCAGCCTTTTTCTAACTTTAAAAGTGGAGATGTTACCTAATGTATCATGGCAGACTCTGAGATAAGGTTTTCTTTTCCATTTACTATGAGGCCAAATGAAATGACATATAGTTTTCCAATCAAAAAGAAAAATGCAAACCCAGCAAGCCACATACACATCATAAAATGTAATGCAAGCATACAATACTGGCTCAGGGAAGTTCTGCCTGACTCCTTTGTGCATTTGGCATCCCGCATTCTCCATCACAAGAATAATTATTTTGGAAATTCTCGCAGCCTGTGGTCAATGTTAGCTCCTATGGCAGAGTCTGGGCATCACCCTGCCAGTTAGCCAATACTGATTTTGGAAAGTTCCTACTGAGTGCTCAGCAGCACATTCAATTCCAAAGGGAATACAGTATAAATCTAAACTTTAAGGGCTTACAGACTAGTTGTGGAAAGATTAACCATGATGGAAAGGGGAAATATTAAAATGGCATTAGATGAGAAGACTCAGGAACTCTTAAATCCTATCCTCAGGTT
>NW_011888818.1:5250340-5267113 GCF_000151845.1 Pteropus vampyrus
AAGAACGGAGGACTGGAATAGTCACAGTAGAGACAAGATGAGGAGAAACCAGGGGTATGCACTTGATCTTAGCCAAAAGGCCGAGCAACGATAAACTATGGGTATACACAAGTGTGGCTGGGCAAGACTCAGTTATGCCTAGATAAATAAAGCATCCTCATCTTCTCACTATATATCCAAGAGGATAGCTTTATGGTGTGAAATGTTGTGGCAAGTTCTGAGCTCATACTGACCAGTTCTCAATGGGAGTTCTTGGAAAGGTGATAGGGTGAAATTGATTTAAGGAGGATAAATGATATTTTGAACCCATTCCTCCCTCTCACCAAAGTTTAGGCCAAAGAGTTATCTGGGTTTACCCATTTTTCCAGTGGTTTAGTGCTTCCATTTGCTCCAAGGAATAAAACTAATTCTTGCTCGGATTTCTCCCCTTCACTCTTTTCAAATACACTCAAGATGGCTTAGTAACTAGAAGAAAGAACTTAGTTTTTGGAATGTGATTTGATTTCAAGTATTCTATAAAACACAATTCTCAACTGACTCTTTTGTATTCAGAAAAGAAATGTATCAGTTTCTTTTTCCAACAATCATTTATTCCCCCCAAGTGAACTTAATTATAATTAAGCTAAATAATTCATTTGAAAGCATCTATTCATTTCATACTGCAGAGGATATACAAAAGCTTGAGAGATATGGCCACTGTGGTCCCAATCTTGGTGGCACGAGAGGCTGTCAATGTTTACACAACTCGATCAAAGAAAGAGCCAGTGAGTGCCCGTATGGCACAGACATAAGTGAAACTAGAGCGCAGACACACTGCTAATTCTGAGTGATTGATATACTTGCGATGGTTAGCCTTTCTCATATAATGAAGGCATAGAACTGTGTTCACTTCTAAGATCCTTTCCATTCTCATTCACAGGAAGGTTATATGAGAAGCATTGTGACATCTGGGGATGGGGCGGTATTTGGGCCAGAGAGCAGTTGCATCCTGGGCAGACCACTTGAGAAATGTTGGCATTAGCACATCAGCATCTGCCTCTGAAGCCCAGCAAAGGTGCCAGATGTTGTTTGTAAGATAATCACTCTTAACGTGCCTAGAATTTCTTTCCTGCACAACAGCACTGCAAACATCCAGTGCTGAAAATGATGTAAGAGGGAAAAAGGAGAGAGGCCTAAGAAACCATTTTATTATTATGACTTAAGCCTGTTTTTGGAATATTTTTTCTTTTAATATGCCAAAATAAGTATTAAGTGTTTTGTTAGAACAGTATTTTATTTATTTAATAAATAATATATCTTATGGGGTAGAAGTTAGGTACAAAGATTCATTCTAATAGTAATACTTAGTGTCTACATAACATTTTGATTTGCAGAGTTATTTTGCACTTATTAATTTATTTAATCTAAAAAATATCTATGTACAGGCAAATGTAAAAAGATCTTGATTCGTAAAGATCGAGGGAGTAGGGACAAGAGTGGTGACAAGGCCACTCACTCCTCAAGCCTCTTCTGTGAGTTGATATCCTGCCAGTAACATAATAGTAGTAGTTGTTGGTCCTAGTTCAGCCTTTTTCTAACTTTAAAAGTGGAGATGTTACCTAATGTATCATGGCAGACTCTGAGATAAGGTTTTCTTTTCCATTTACTATGAGGCCAAATGAAATGACATATAGTTTTCCAATCAAAAAGAAAAATGCAAACCCAGCAAGCCACATACACATCATAAAATGTAATGCAAGCATACAATACTGGCTCAGGGAAGTTCTGCCTGACTCCTTTGTGCATTTGGCATCCCGCATTCTCCATCACAAGAATAATTATTTTGGAAATTCTCGCAGCCTGTGGTCAATGTTAGCTCCTATGGCAGAGTCTGGGCATCACCCTGCCAGTTAGCCAATACTGATTTTGGAAAGTTCCTACTGAGTGCTCAGCAGCACATTCAATTCCAAAGGGAATACAGTATAAATCTAAACTTTAAGGGCTTACAGACTAGTTGTGGAAAGATTAACCATGATGGAAAGGGGAAATATTAAAATGGCATTAGATGAGAAGACTCAGGAACTCTTAAATCCTATCCTCAGGTTATAGTTATTGACTGCCATGTAACACACCTTCTTGAAATAAAGTGGAGGAAAACAATAAGCATTTTATAATTCTCACACATTTTGTTAGAAATTTACAAAGGGCCTTGCTTATGTTCCATAATGCCCGGAGCCTTAGCGCCAAATGCTAAAATAGTGGGAAGACTCAAATAGTTGGGGACTGCCAGTATCTGGAGGTTTTTTCACTCACATATCTCATATGTCTAGGTTGGCTCAAAGACTAGGCTGAACTGGAGCTATTGACCAGGCACCTACATGCACGCACGCACGCATGCACACACACATAATGTAAATCGAGCACCATTGCATGCCTTGCTTGCTTCTAGACACAATAATGCCTATTCCAGCTTACAATCTTCTGAGATGAAATGAAGCCCAAAGCACATAGGAACAGAGTAAGGAATTTTCCAGGTTCTTTTCTAATAGAGAGGAACTAATATATTTGAAACAGAGAGAACTCAGAGATACTTGTATCAGTAAAAACTTCAGTCAAGAGAGCAGAAACTCCTCTAGGACAAGATTTAATGCAGATAACTAAGAGTCTAAGACATCCTTTGGAAAGGCGGGGGCAAGAAATATCTGAGAGGGTGCTGTTGGCTTCAGGAAATCAAAAGCGTAAGAATGTCAAGGATGCCACCATCAATGATGGGGTGGGCTTAGAACCTGGTTTTCTCCAGAGGGATCTAGAAAGACAGCAATACTTCCAGCAAAAAGAGAAAGTAATTTTGGTCCCAGCCCCTTTCTTGCTTCTTGGAGCTTAAGGCTAGAATGCTTGGGGCTGTGACAGTCATCTCGTAGCCTAGAGAAGAGACACCATCCATATGTGAGGATGAAGAAGCCAAGGGCTGATGCGTCAATCCTCTAATCTTCTACTTTTATATTTATTGTTATGTGAGATTAATACACTCCTGCTCTTACTGAAGTGTCCTCTTATTTGTAGCTGAACATATCTAAACTGAAACATACACAGTACAGAAGCAAACACTGACAGATTTCTGTGATGGTAACAAGTAATCTTGGATTGAAATCATAGATTGAGAGCTGTGTTACAGAGGGAAGCAACCTTGTCTGACTTCAGGAAGCTTAGTACCACCATTTTGTGTCATAACCATCGTGCATCCTACTCCTATCAATTGTCAATAACTACAACAACATGGGAAATCCAAGACCTCTATTACAAAGCCTGCAAAGTTAGGTAGACGTATCCCATTCTGCTCTTGAATGTTGGCGAACTACGAAAAAACCAATGGAAAATATAAACTGGTTTTCTTTATTCTCCAGTCTATATGGTATAAACTGTGAACACCCTGGATTTTCATTTTACCAGTCCAGCCACTCATAGAAACACAGGTTTCTCAGATTTCTTGACCTCTTTCGATCTTCTCATTCCTGAGGGAGAGCCACTGGTCTGGCCTCCTCTGTAACAATGTGACGGGGAGAGGGGCAGCAGGTCAGTGGCGAGTGCCAGAAAACGAGGACAGGTGGGTGAGCAGCCAACCACCCAGGGCCTCCGTGCAGGAAGCTGTCTGGGTTAGGCCCAAGGTCATCTGGAAATGCAGCGCCACTGCCATTCAGCACACGTAATGAGAAGCAGCACAGATAAGCAAGCCGGGTTTCTTGTCCTGTGGAATCCCAGAACAAAATACGGCATAAGAAGTTCAAGAAATGTGAGGACAGTGAGAGTGCTCCTGGAACACAGAGGGCAAACTGGAAACTGTTTGCTGCTCTCCAGTGGTATTTAACACCTTGAACACATCTACAGGGAGCATGAATACTTCATTTATGATAATCGGGTGTGATTTAGAATACCTCGATGTCTTGTGACAAATCACCTCTCTGCCCTCTGGCAGACATTGTATTTTTTCAGCTTAAATCTTTATTTCCAGGTTCAGATTCACTGGAGAAAGCAAGTACTTTATGTCAATGTAACAGCATGCATATAGCTATGTAACTCGTTTTTACAAATTCAAATATCCAGGCCTCTCCTCTTGATTAAGTGAGGGTGAATTGAGGCCCAGGAATCCAGCTGATTCTAGACACAAATGGTCTGAGCAACATGGCTTTGTTTTCTTTAGTGTGAATGCAAGTCTCATGGGCAAGTCTTAAGAAAGAAAGTCCTCCAAAGTGGCACAGTTTTGAAGAGAAAGATATGGAATGGTAGAATGGGGTGGTTGGAGTGACAGGGGTGGTGAATAAAGCAAAATTAAATTGAGTTGCCCAGTAAAGTTCATATGGCTAAATCCACCACACAGATTTCCTAAGGGGAGTCAGAAAGGCTAGGGTATAACTTCCAGAGAAATTTTCTATCACAAGTGGATTTGAAAATTGGGGGCTAAGTGGAGGCCGATGTTTATTATTTATCCAATACCTGACCTTCTCTGTCACCTCTGCTATAAATTAAGAGATTGGCAGAAACTCCAGTATAGTCCTCTGCCCTGTGCCCAGCCCCGAGGAATGCTTTCAAGTAAAAAGTGGAGAACGAACACTCAAAGGGGAGATGGGGAACAGCTGGGATTTATTTCAGTGTGTCAGCTTGACACAAACATGGGTGAAGGTCCGATATGGATTGATGACTCACCCACATTTAGATGCAGTTTGTGTAAAATGTTTTCATTTCCGCATCATGGAAGCAAATCTGAAAGCTTTCACTCAAACTGTGGAATCTAATTTCTTGCAACATAATGTGACCTACCCCCAAGCACAGCTTTAAAAAGTCCCACTTTGACTCCTGCTTAGTTTCCAAATCTAGTTTAACTAGTTTGTGTTTAATTCCAGCATAGTAAAAACAAAATGCCTCTTGGTAATCCTCTGCCCCTGCATGCATTGTTTTTAAATAGGAATGAATTAAAGTTTGATTAATCTTTAGTACTACATAATCCTTTCAAAATAGCTATCCTTTTGAAAGGCACTAATATTACAGCCTGAATGTCTTCACTTTGTGTATATGTGTATATGTGGTGGAATGTCAAGAGAGATCAGGAGAGTCTGTTAGCCAGTGTCTGTAGCCATCTGCTCCTTGAATATTTATTTTGTAAAGGAGTCTTACCACTTTGTGAAAACTTTTAGAAGAGGCAAGAATTAAAATAGTAAGGATTTATATATTGCCTTCAGATTTTTTGTCCATCATCACTTTTTAATGTTTGTGATAAAACCAGTCTTTAGGAAATTTCTACCTGAGCTTGGATGTAATGGGAACTGTCTTGTGCGTCTTATCACACATACAAAAGAATATGAAGATCAAAAAACTCCTGACTATTATCAGAGCATCTGAAAGACAGATCTTTTGTGGCAGACAGTTCAAAATTATTTCTTAACAGCTTTACTGAGGTAGCATTTACATATAAAAAATGTATATATTTAAGGTGCGCAACTGGATATGTTAATATACACATACATTGTGAAAAATAGCACCATAATCAAGCTAATTAACATATTCATCACTTCTACACGGTTACCATTGTGCACGTGTGTATCACATTTTCTTCTTTCATTTATCTTGAATAACTGAAACTTTGTACCCTTAAACCAGCATCACCATTTCCCAGGCCCCCAGCGCCTGGAAGCCGCCATCCTACTTCTGACTCTGCAGACTCTGAATGTGAGATCATGTAGTATTTCTCTTTCTGTGTCTGGCTTATTTCGCATAGCCCAATGTTTTCCAGCTTCGTCCATGTTGTCAAAATGGCAGGATTTCCTTCTCTTTTTAAGTGTGTGTGTGTGTGTGTGTGTGTGTGTGTGTGTGTGTGTGTGTGTGTGTGTGTGTGTGTGTGTGTGTGTGTGTGTGTGTGTGTGTGTTATATTTTCTTTATTTATTCATCTGCTGAAGAACATTTTGGTTTTTTTCCATGTCTTGATGATTGTGAACAATGCTGCAATAAATATGGGAGTTGAGATTTCTTAGAGATTCTGATTTCCATTCTTTTGGATATATACCCAGAAGTGAAATTACTGGATCATTTAGTTTTATTTTTACTTTTTTTGAGGAAGTTCAATACCATAAATTAGTACAGCTATTATGGCAATCAGTATGGAGGTTCAAAATTATTTATTGAGCAATTACTCTGTATCGGGCTTGTGATATCAGTGAGACCAATATCCACCTCCTAACCTTTGGTAACTCAGATCTTCTTAATGTTTTCCCATTAAGAAAAATCGACAGAATTGAACTAGATATCACAGCATGGCTCTAACATTCAATAGAATTAAAGAGCTTGCAATCCTTGTGTGCTGGCAACAATCGCATGTTAGTGGGTACTGGTTATAAGAAGGAATTTGACTAAAGAAAGACTTCAAAGGATGGAAATGATTCTCTCTGTGTCAACAGATTATTGCCTCATTCTTCATAGCATAGAACAAAGTCACACATGAGCTCCTTCAAATTCCCTCCACCAGATCTAAAAAGCTGCATACATTCTCCCCTCCCTTCCTCCCCTCCCATCCTCCCCTTCGTACCCTCTTGTGCACGAAGGCCAGTATGCTCTCTGTCACCTCTCAGGGACCTCACTCAGCTGTCATTCCATCTCCTGACACTCTCTTGGATCCTTCCTATTAGATATCAAGTATACTCTGCCTCTCCCATGTTAAAAAAGTTTTTTTGAATCCTACAATCTCTTTAAGCTACCGATCCAATATCTGGACTCTATTTCAAGGTGAAACATCTCAAAGA
The DNA here is from genome assembly GCF_000151845.1 of Pteropus vampyrus. Lineage (NCBI taxonomy): Eukaryota > Metazoa > Chordata > Mammalia > Chiroptera > Pteropodidae > Pteropus > Pteropus vampyrus. The sequence continues at coordinate 5,257,109 of NW_011888818.1, forward strand.
ATATCTGCGTATTCTGGTTCCATATCCTCACTGACCATATGCTCCTCCATCTGCTTCGAACCTGCCAAGACTGATCTTACTAGAATCATCAACAACTTCTATGCTACTAGAGATAAGGGACCCTTGTTAGTCTCTATCCTATATTTTGTCTCTTCTCAGAAGTCTACTTGGTTGACCACGGCATGCTTAAGGAGTTTGTTCTCTTTGCGCCCACAATCACACTCTCCCGCTTTCTTCTTCTGGTCATGCCTGTCTCAAGACTCTTTAGTCCTAGGCTGTTCCCATTCTATATTTGTTCTACACTCTCTTATAGTTAAGCTTAGTCCTCCTACTCACCACAAGCCATTTAAGCATCTCCTCTCTGATGCCTGACACTTATAGTCCATATATACTTCGTATTTTAATATCTCTAATCAAATGTCCCTAAAGCTTCTCAAACTATCATATCCAAAACTGAATCACTACCTACTCCTCTTCAAATTCTCTTTTTCCCATATATTTCCTACATTAAAAGTTGGTACCATTATCTATTTGCTCAGGTCATTACCATGAAGAAATACTTTTGACATGTTGCTTTATTTCACAAATTCAATAGTCTATCACCAAGTGTTTTGATTCTACATCCAAAGTATATTTAAATCTATTAGCTTTTCTCCATCTCTATTTCCACCACCCTAGTACAAGCCATCATATTCTCTTTTCTGTTTCATCCACTCAGTTCCTACCAACCAGTTTTATCTCTTCTGCATCCAATTCTTTTTCCTTATAACTGTTACATTCATGTTTTTTAAAGTGCAAGTATCATGACAAAATGTTTCTGCTTAAACCATTCCAATAGCTTCTTTTACCTGTAAAAGTCTGAAATATTTAGCCTGAGCATAAATCCTGTGTGATCTGGTCCCTGCATGCTTCTGCAAGCTCGTTGCATATCCATCTCCCCTCACTCCATTTACTGCAGCCTCATGAATCCTCTTTCATGTTCTTCTTCCTTGTGACTTCTTCATCTGGTGTTCTCTTTGCCCAGAAGGCATTCTTCGCCTGTTCACCAGTCAATCCCTTACCCGTCCTCAGCTAAAGTGCCATTCCTTCATGGGAAACTTGCCTGACCTTCTTCCACAAATTTGGGCCCCTGTAATATGCTTTTAGAACAAATCATACTTATCATTATTTTATTCCAGCAACTAGCATGTTGCCAGGAGCTTAATAGGCACTCTAAAAATATTTGTTAAACAAGTGCTATTGAGGGGAGGAGATTTATGATTTTCTAAAAGATCTACATTTAAAGGGTAGAAACACTGACTAAGAAGGGCTTGGACTCTGAATTGAGGTTTATCAATGATCAGTCAACAAGTGATTTCATCAACTGGTACCCTCTATCACTAACTTAAGCTAGAACATCCCAGAAACAATGCAGCTAAATTAGTTCATTTATTCTTTACAGCATGTAAATGGTTTGACATAAAGCACTTTTGGAGGAATGCCAGCAACCTAGAGAGAATTGGCCCAACAGAGAGCCCAGGCTTTGAAGTCACGCACAGCTTGTAATACTGACCTTTCTAGTTAATAAGTGATAGCTTCTGAAACCTTATTGTATGTCCTGCAGGGTACATTTGAAAAGGATTGTATGTTGTTTTGTTCATGAAGCCCCACTGTATGTTGGAGAAGAGGAAGCAGAAAACTCTCATTTTAGGAATATTTCTGTAGCTCCTGAATAACTGATTTGTTTAAGAGCCTTACAAATGTAGTAATTTATTATAGCGCCCTCTTCATGATGCACTCTAGAAGTTTAAAATCAAATTATTCACCTACTTCTAGGACATGTGTATGAATTTTCAGCCTGTGATTTGATACTGATATTCGTTATGATTTTGTCCTTCTTCATAATGTAATTTTCTATTTGACTCACTTCTTTTCATTATCTTAAATTTATTTATGTAATACATATAGAAATACACATAGTAATACCTATAGTGCTTATATGTATTATATACATCTTCCTTCAATGCAAAATTCAAAGTTATTTTTTAAATAATTAAGCATAACCGAGCATATGATTATAAAAGATCAAGAATGTAGACTTTGTATGTTGAAGATAAATAAACCGGCAGTAAAACAGAAGTTGCGAATTAAGAATAAAGTCTCAAGAGGCAACAAAAATAAAGAAAGTAATCAATAAGATACATTTGATAAAGCCACAAAAAGAAATAAAGAGGTAATATCAGAGGTGGGAAGTGCACAGAATTCTAATTTTTAAAAAATGTAAACAAAATAAGCAAAAGGTTTTTCACCTTACAAATTGGCAATGGTACTTTTAAATTCTAAGACACAGTACTTAAGATACACAAAACAAGGCACTCTCATATGCTATTCACAGGTGAGTGAGGTGGTACAGAAATCACAGGGAATTACTTATAAGGCATATCAATAGCTTTAAAAAAATTCCATACTTATTTATCCAGTAACTTTCTTTCTGGTAATTTATCCAAAAAATATTCACAAAGGTTTAAAATATTGACCTTCAAAATTATTCTTTGAATTGTTTGTTATAATAAAAATAGAACATCTTACATATCTAAGTAATTAACAAGTTATCATATCTAAATGTAATGGAATTCTATATAACATTTACAAATAATATAAAAAATAATGTTAATGCCATCAAATGAAAATTATTATTATATATTAAGTGAAAATTAAGTTACAAAATAATAGATACTAAATCATTTATGTTAAATACATTACTAAATATACATTTTACCTACATCTCTGTATAAATTATATACAGATGAAATAGCAAAATTATCTTTGGATCATGGTATAACATGAAATTATATTTTATTTTTTCTGTATCAATATTAAAGATACATATTTTTAAGCAGTTGAAGAAGCTATAGGAAAAAAATTGGAATTAAATATGTTTAAAGATATTAACCCAACAGCTATTTAATGGAATATCCAGGTACTATTTTAGGCATTAGAAACAGAGCAATGTATAAAACACACTCTCTATCTCAAGAGCCTAATTCTAGTGTAAGCTCATTTCATTTAAAATTTTACATAGTCTACCTTCTACTTAAAATTAGAATTTCTATTCACCGAAATTAACCTCAGCTAAATTAATAATGAATTAAAATGTTTAAAGGTTTGAGGTGAGACAACACAGGTGGGAACAATGCAGCAATCTTGGTGGCAGCTAAAGCCAGCCTAGCTAGCCTCCCCCACTGCCTCAATGGAGATAGGTCCAGTCTGTGGACTACCATGCCTAACATCCCCACTTACGCTTGACCTAAGTAGGAGTCAGGATACTCTTGACCTAACATCTGTACCCAGGAGCACCACTTCCTAGCCCTAGGCTGAATGTCATTTTCCAAATTCTGCCTTCCCAGTTGGGTTCTCCCATTAACAGTTCAAGAACTAGAGCCAGATGGGGGAGGAAGACCAGGCCTACATCCCTGCCTAAGTCCAACTCACTTGTGACCCTGCATCTGCTTATTTTAACAAGCTTGGCTCAATCATATTCTGAAAGCAGTGAGTAGTTGAACCCAACGGGTTTGGCCTGAGGGTACCATGGTGCCAAGGAGCTGGGCTTCATTGAACCATCCTTATTGACCACCTCTTTCCCAGCCTTGGGGGCTTCCCTGAGCTCCTCATCCTGCTTGCCAAGCCCTTTAATGTCTGTCTGGCCCATGAAAAGATGACACACCACATCCTGCTTTATGTTATTCTGAAAGTGGTGGGAAAGTGAGCTTCCTGAATCCATGCCACAGGGTCTGTATCAGTCAGTGGTCAATCAGGAGACAGATCCATCTAATTATTTAACAAATAACATTTAGTATAATAGCTATAAGATGCAGCTTTCATACCTACAGATTGTGGAACAAAGAGAAGTTGGAATTATTAAAACTTAAAAGCTTGACAATGAGGCCCTGTGAATCTGAGACCCAGACCTCTGAGAAGAGAACATCTTTTGGTAGGTGATGGTGTCTCTAAAGGGAGAACAGTGAGGTTGGTTCTGCAAGTTAATGAGAAAATTGCAAATTGAAATCATTGGTAATATAGGGATCAACCACTGCTGCAGGGGGTGAAGAAGCTTTGCTAGATGATCTCAGAAGAACAGGAAGCCGACAAGAAGTTGTGAGATTCTTTTTTAGGCTTTCCAGTCTCCCTGTACCGCCTCCTATTAGCAGAGCCCAACAGGGAACAGCTGAAAAAGCAGAAATGTGGTTGCAGAAAAACCATCCCAGTATCTCAAATCAGAGTATAAAAGAGTAGGTTGGGAGCCGAAAGAAAATATCTTATTAACTGGCAGAGTTGGAGCAGCCTTCGGCCCCTACTGGACTTCTTGTCAGCAGGAGGTGCCTGGAAAGTCAGAAACTAAAGGGCTCGATCAACCTTTTTGATCATAGTCTTTGTAGCTCTCTGACGCCTGCAAGACTGTGAATCCTGCCTATTTCCAAGCTGTCTTCTAGGAATCCATCCCTTCTCTGCAAAAAGCGAAGAGGCTGCCTAAATTTTCAAAGATCTTCTTAGACAGCTACAACTAGAAATCAGCCTATGAGGGGAGACTACAAGGTTCTCAAAATCCTGTCCAAGGGTCCAACCCAATCCCCAGGTACCAGAGAGAGACTAAGTCCTGATGACTTGAGTCAACATTAATCTGCAACAAGAGGACGTCAAGAACATGAACCTATTCACACACCCTTTGCAAAGTTGTCTATACTGCCAAGCCTATTGGTTTCCCTCTTCAATCTTTGAGGATTTTTTTAATAGCTGCTCCCTGCCCATCTCCAGGAAAAAATTCGATTGGGGAAGGTGTCTCTGTGGGATTGTTTCATCTCTTCACCAAGGAAAAGGGGTTTGAGGCAGAGGATGCCTTAAGTATGACCGATGGTGGCAGAAGACATGAAGCGCTAAAAAGTTGACATTGACAAAAAATGCTCAAAATCCTCATGCTCCAGTGAATCAGATTCTGCTTCTCATGGCTCCACTGAGGAGATTTGATAAGATGTAGACTTCTGCTTCACCAAACAAGCCTAGAGGACATTGACAATAATGAGGCTACAGACTAATGAGTTAACTGTATGATTTTTACAACCACAGCGCAATCTTTACTATGACCATTGCATAGTTCCTTGCTGGTGCTGGACAGGTGGACATGCCTACAATTCTTGTTTCTCCCTTGTCAGGGAAAACGAAGTGGCATCCAGTGAGGGATAGGTGCTATTTTACCAGCTGATTTAAGAACCATCCAAGTGCCCATGAGACCTCCATGAAATCTTGGCACCTATAAAACTCTTGGAATATCCTTCAGCCCCAAGCTCCCCAATTGTTGTCTATGTTTATGCCTTTTTAACTACAGAAGGAAGAAAGAAGATGTATATTTTAAAGGCATTCTTCTACCTGGATGATCCTTTCTTTTTCAGCTCTCTTACTATCTTGTTCTAGTGAAAATCAAAGAATAGCAATAAGTTCCTCCCTTTCTAAATATGCACTTGCCCACATGTGTTTTAAGTTGATGGCGTTAAAATAAAAAGATTGACCATGGTGACTGTTAGTGGTGTTTGTAATTGTTTGGATAAGCTAGACTATTTGCTATAACTTTTTTGCTAACTTCATTTGCATTACATTTAGGAATAAAAAATATGTTGCTAAATGAAGTAATATAGCTAATCTGCTATGAAAATGTCAAATTATTGATTTTTCTAGCTTACCAACATGTTCTGTTTATAAAAGGCCTAGTTTTTAGACTTCAATGCATTGCATTGCATTTTTTTTAAATGATGGATTAGAACTCTTAACTTTATTATTCCCCAAACTCTTTTACTGAGCAATTTTAAAAAGTGCTTGCATAGGAAAACTGACTTTCCTATCAAGCCCTAGATAGGATGATTCTTTTTCACTATCCACATAAACAGCACTTTACTCATGTAGACAATATCTCCCCAAATGGTACCATTACCAGATCTTACAACCCCAAAATGCGCGCACACACACACACTTAAACATATACATTAACTTACACTTACACGCAAATTCTTTTCTAATACTGTAAACATCTAATGAGCTTAATTTTGAGCTGAGAAACAGAATAGAAAGAGAATGAGAGTTGGAGAAAGAAAAGTGCCGTAATCACCTAAAATCTGAGTGGTATAGATGCAGAATCATTGAGACAAAATTTTAATATTTATATTGTCAATTCTATCGAACCTCCTACTTCTTTCTGAAGGTGTCTATTTCTTGACTCAAAGTAAAAGAATATCTTATGCCTAGCCTTTAAGGATCTTTCCTTACTACTGTCCATCTACTTTATAATTAGTGACAATTCCTCCCAGATTCTGTCATCAGGCTGTCAGTCTTTGTTCCCCATGTTGCTATGAGTTATTGCCTTTTTCTGTTACTTCAGGCATATTTTAATGAGAATTTCAGAATAGTCATTTCAGTGGCTCCTATCAAACTCTATTTTGGCTTAGCAACTTAATGGAAAACCAACTCAATCGAGAGAGCATTGATCCTTTTAAATCCTTTTAAAAACATAATTATAAATAACAAAATAAGAAATAATTAAAAGAAGGTAAAACAAAACAAAATATTACTAAGGGGATTTGAATAAATGGAGAAGTAAACTATGTTCCTTGATGAGAAAACTTTATAATATATTGTATAATATAATACATATAATAAAATATAGTCTATTTTTCTCCAAGTAATTGATAAATTGTTTCCAACCAAATACTCACAAAGATTATCTTTTGGAACTAGACACAATAAATCTAGTCATCCGGACATATGATTGAAAAGAAAATTTAAAAAAATAAAAATAGTCGAAACATTAAAATGTGAAGAGTTATATAATTCAAAATTCTTAAAGAGTAATAAAGGTAGAATAAAAGGCAGAAAATGTTACAGAATATAGAGTTCAGAAGAAATATATCATTTGAAAAAGATAAAATTCAAACCAATAGGGAAGTGTTACATTATTTCAAAAATTGTATTGAACTCCCAGCTACCACAAGAAATTAAATAACACTATATTCCTTCATTAAGTCATACAGTAAGAAAAAATTTTAAATGAATTGAAGGATTAATGGTTTATAGTAACAATAATACTAAATGTGCTAAAATTAAATATAGTTAACCATTTATATAGTTTTCAAAAAAGAATTTCTAAACATTTAAACAAAAACAAATGCAATGAAACAGTTAATTATATAAAAATAACATTATTCTGCAGCATGAAATACCATGTACAAATGAAGAACAAAGAGAAAACAGGGAATTTTTGTAAAACATGATAGACAAATGGTTCATAACCTTTCTCTAGAGATAAGCAAAATGACTTAATCTGAGCAGTAATATATGCAAAACTGTTCTGGAGAAATACTTTTAAAACCCTGAGTGCAAAGTATGGCCGCAAAGAAAACAAAAATAATTAAATTTATAATAAAACACACACACACAAACCACACAAAGAAATGATTCATTATGAAATTTCGTTGTGACACCAATACAAAAGAGAATTAGCACATCTAGAATGGACAATACAAAAATCTAGAAGAACTATAATATATTTAAATAATTTAATAAATAAAGTAATGGGTCATTATGAAACAAGAACAGACAAATTTAAAAACAGACAAACAGCTTTCTAGAAATAAAAATATTGTCATTAATCTTAAATGTTTAGTGGATAGTTTACATCACACATCATACACAAGTAGTGCAACATAGTGTTCTGGAAGATAAATCTGGAGAAATTACCAGGAAGCAGTGCAAAGAGATAATAAGATTAAAAGTATGAAAATAAGTTTGAGAGATACAGATAGTAAAAACAAAGATTTAACAAATATTTGATAATATTTCCAGAAGACAACATAAAGAAAGTAAAAAAAGCAATATTTAAAAAGATAATGCCAAATGTTTCTGGTATTTATGAAGGATACAAGGCCTCATATCATTAGAGCACTCTGAGCAGGATAATAAAAATAACCCACGTCTAGATATATTATACCAAAATTGCTGAACATCATATCCAGAGAGAACATCTGTAAAACATTTATAGAAAAAGTCAGATTTTCCACAGATAAAAATGAGACTGAAGTCACACTTCTTTTATACTTCAATAGAGAACAAAGGAATATGGGGAAATAGGGATATCAGGAAAAACTAATTATCAACCTAGGCAGTTTGAAGGGACTTGAAGGAAAAATAAAATGCAATTTTCAAAGTCTCAGTTCACAACCGAACATGAAAGAAATACAAAAATAGTATAATAAGAAGGAGATAGGAGACAGAGGAAGAAAGGTGAGAAAAGTAACTTTTGTCTAACCTAAATAAGCATTAACTTAAAAACAATATTTATTAAATTGAAGAAGGTAAATACACAAGTTCAAACTAAAATATTAGACACCAACAGCATGGACTATTGGAGAGGGCAATGAGAATCAAACTTTTTATGTTCTTTGTGTTGTACAAAAGGAAGATATTGGTTAACTTTGAATTTAGTTAAGTCAAAATGTGCATACTAACTTCTAAAATAGAACTGTAATTGATAACTTCTCAATTAGCAGAGGGCAAGAGGAGTACAAAGAAAGTTTAAGTACCAAAAATATAAACACAAGAAGGGGAAGAATATGCAATGTTGTAAAAACGTAAAACCACTGATCAGAAAGCTTCATGCCAATATAAAGGAGTTTCTATGTCTCCAATGTTGAATGAGAGAGAAAACAGTGAGGTCTAAACTGGGGAGAGAATTTTAAGTCTACCTGAAGCATGCTTTGTTCTAAAACTATGCAGTGAATGTAACAAAAGGTTAACATTTGTTAAATCCGGGTTACAAGTAAATGGAAAGCCATCATTTCATTTATTTGATATTTCATAATAAAAATAAGAGCAAAGGGAAGATGTTTCTGAAATATTGTTAATTAAAAAAACATTACATATAACATGCTATGATCCCGTTATTAAACATAATGCATTTATATTTGTGTCTATTTGTATGTATGCATTCTATTATTGTTCTGTAGCTGTTTGTAAGGATATGCTTATTTAAAGAAAAGATAAAGAAACAATAGCTGTTTGCAACCCTGAGTAACAAAATCAAGCTATTTCTCTTGAACAGTTCTCTGAACGGGATCTACTGATACTATTTATGAACATAGCAAAGAAGGCACATAAAAAAACCAATACAATAGAATACATTGAATACAGAAGTAAACTCCCTATAATAAAAGGTTTCACGAAGTTATCTGAGACCTTGAACAAGCGACCCATTGTTGGAGACATTTTTTTAAAGAATGCCATTCATTGGTTTTGTTATCTGCTCAAGGCCACATACCTAGTTAGCTGCAGAATTGAGATTATTAACTGTATCACCAAATTCAACTACCTTTCTTTCCATTATATCACATATTCATAGAGAAAAATTGTTTAGCTATTATCAAAGGCAAAAATTAGACTAGTAAGGAGATTGATTTTATTCGGGCTATTGAAATAGAATCCTAGGTCCGAAGATTAGGTTTTGCCTTATGGGGGGAGAATTTTTATAGCAGGGAGAATACAGGTGGAATGATTCACAATTAAGATTGTTCTGCCCTTAGAGAAAGTTTCAGTTAGAAATGTTTATATCTATCTAGTTTCATGGAAAACTGGTTCTAATTTTAGCTATTCACTCTTGAGACCAAGAATGGGAAATTGGGTTCAGAGTCTGGAAGAGTCTTTGGCCTTGTTGGCCAGTTCAAAAAAGGGTTGTATTTGGCCTTGTCAATGTGAAGGTGTAAGTCACATACATGTTTAACTATAGCGTCACAGTTAACCATGAGTACTTGAACCCAGACAGCTCGGATTAAATTCTCAATTCTGCTAACTGGTCATATGATCATAGGAAAGTTACTTAGCCTTCCTAGGCCTTACGTTGCCCACTTGTAAAAGCAGAATGATTATATTATTTATTTTCTCTTTTAAAAATTAAAAGCACAGAGGAAGAATTCAGCAAATGTTAAAAATAAG
>NW_011888818.1:5267163-5273724 GCF_000151845.1 Pteropus vampyrus
TAAAATAGAACTGTAATTGATAACTTCTCAATTAGCAGAGGGCAAGAGGAGTACAAAGAAAGTTTAAGTACCAAAAATATAAACACAAGAAGGGGAAGAATATGCAATGTTGTAAAAACGTAAAACCACTGATCAGAAAGCTTCATGCCAATATAAAGGAGTTTCTATGTCTCCAATGTTGAATGAGAGAGAAAACAGTGAGGTCTAAACTGGGGAGAGAATTTTAAGTCTACCTGAAGCATGCTTTGTTCTAAAACTATGCAGTGAATGTAACAAAAGGTTAACATTTGTTAAATCCGGGTTACAAGTAAATGGAAAGCCATCATTTCATTTATTTGATATTTCATAATAAAAATAAGAGCAAAGGGAAGATGTTTCTGAAATATTGTTAATTAAAAAAACATTACATATAACATGCTATGATCCCGTTATTAAACATAATGCATTTATATTTGTGTCTATTTGTATGTATGCATTCTATTATTGTTCTGTAGCTGTTTGTAAGGATATGCTTATTTAAAGAAAAGATAAAGAAACAATAGCTGTTTGCAACCCTGAGTAACAAAATCAAGCTATTTCTCTTGAACAGTTCTCTGAACGGGATCTACTGATACTATTTATGAACATAGCAAAGAAGGCACATAAAAAAACCAATACAATAGAATACATTGAATACAGAAGTAAACTCCCTATAATAAAAGGTTTCACGAAGTTATCTGAGACCTTGAACAAGCGACCCATTGTTGGAGACATTTTTTTAAAGAATGCCATTCATTGGTTTTGTTATCTGCTCAAGGCCACATACCTAGTTAGCTGCAGAATTGAGATTATTAACTGTATCACCAAATTCAACTACCTTTCTTTCCATTATATCACATATTCATAGAGAAAAATTGTTTAGCTATTATCAAAGGCAAAAATTAGACTAGTAAGGAGATTGATTTTATTCGGGCTATTGAAATAGAATCCTAGGTCCGAAGATTAGGTTTTGCCTTATGGGGGGAGAATTTTTATAGCAGGGAGAATACAGGTGGAATGATTCACAATTAAGATTGTTCTGCCCTTAGAGAAAGTTTCAGTTAGAAATGTTTATATCTATCTAGTTTCATGGAAAACTGGTTCTAATTTTAGCTATTCACTCTTGAGACCAAGAATGGGAAATTGGGTTCAGAGTCTGGAAGAGTCTTTGGCCTTGTTGGCCAGTTCAAAAAAGGGTTGTATTTGGCCTTGTCAATGTGAAGGTGTAAGTCACATACATGTTTAACTATAGCGTCACAGTTAACCATGAGTACTTGAACCCAGACAGCTCGGATTAAATTCTCAATTCTGCTAACTGGTCATATGATCATAGGAAAGTTACTTAGCCTTCCTAGGCCTTACGTTGCCCACTTGTAAAAGCAGAATGATTATATTATTTATTTTCTCTTTTAAAAATTAAAAGCACAGAGGAAGAATTCAGCAAATGTTAAAAATAAGTACAAACACAAATTTACACCTCATGTTGAAAGACAAATTAAGTGCATACCCAAAGTATTTTAATATGAGTAATATTGTGGTGTGTATTTTCATTCCAGAATCTCCTTGTCAGTCAACAAATATATATTAAACAATTAAAGGTGTCTGTATGTTACCTTCTACTTTTCTCAATCTTGTTATAAAAATTTTCAAACTTACATAAAAATTAATATAATTATACAGTGAATACTCACATACCCTCCCCTAGATTCCACAATTAATATACCATTATATATGATTTATCACATGTCTACATGGCTTTGCATCCATCAGTGCATATTATTTATTAAATGCATTTCAAAATATTTCAGACATCAGTACATGTGAGCCTTGACTACTTCTGCACATACATCATTAACTAAAATTCGCTATTTGTTTATAGTTCTTTTGTTAGCTTTTACTTTTAACATATAATAGCTTACTTGACTTTTTTGTTAAGATTTGTAGATGTTAGACCCTCACAAATTTGTGCTTGTTTTGATTTTCATTTAATGGATAATGTTTAAATTTCCCGCCTGCATCCACATTCTATTATATTCTAAAATGACAATAACTCAGACATGTAAACCACTGTTGTCTGCCTTTCGGCCCTGTCAGAAAAAGAGAGAGAACATAATTTTTCATCGAAAATAACATCTAGAGAATTAAGTAACACACTTCTAGCTAATTCAATCCCAAATCCCAGTTTGACTTTCCTCAAATTAGATTTAGTTTAGGTTGGGGTTGATTGAGAACTTTTTCCTAGGGGCATCTTAAAAATTGTCAGATTCCAGAGCTTTTCAGCTGGTGAAGCATAAGATGACACAGTTGTATTATAACTGGATTTTCTGCATGTAGGTTAAATAATTCATTCATTCTTAACAATTTAGTGTCATTGAATTTGCTAATTTATTCATTTATATATTTTGCTTTTAATGTTTACTTTTTTTTTAATTAATAGACACTCACTGTGCAATGAATTGAAAATACACAAATGCACCCATAATCCAGGTGACCAGATATAACTAATAATATTTTGATATTCTTCCCAATTTTATATAGTATAGTTTATATAGTATAGTTTATTTTTGTCAGTTTGACAATTGTCACATCAAATAAAAATTGCTACATGAATTGTCATTCAATTTGAAAGACACATTAGAGTTAGTCAGTCTTAATATATAGACTATGTATACTGCAGACACAAATTTTACTTGGAAATACCTTAAGAACTACCTGAAAGATATGGTAAACTATTTTCAAAGCCTATGAAACAGAAGTACATCACGAGACTCACGAGAGTACAGCATAGATAACTCATTCTATGCATACTAAAATACTCTGGACAGCGGAAACAGCATTGCTTCATATGTGAGCTCCAAGAAAAAAAAAAAAATAGAAGGTAGGCAACTGATTTGAAATTGAACTATTATTCACAAGGACTATCCTATGTACCTGTCTCAGGGTAAGTAGTAGTAGGAACTTACTTTAACTATGTTTGATAATTATTTGGAGTATTTCCTAGAAAGCCTAGCAATGTTTGTATTTGTATTTAAATTCATATATTATAAAAATGTTTTATAAACAAAAAGATATAAGTGATGTTTCTGTGAAAGTTATTACATTAGTTAGGATTATTCATATCTGTATGCTAGAGAAAAATTAAAATAACCTCAGTAAAATTCACAATGTTTTATTCTCTCAAGTAAATAACTTCAAGGTCAAGAGTCTAGGGCCTGGTATATAGTAGCTGCAGAAGCTCCAGCTATCACATCAGCATTCTAGCTTATAGGGAAAAGAAAAGGATAAGGAGTAGCCCCTTCATTTAAAGACAACTCAAATAACTTGCACACTACTACTTCTCATATCTTGCTGTTGTCTATATCAATTGAAAACAAGTCTGAATAATGTGGTATTTATTCTGCTATCTCTTACTGAGGTAGAAGAAAAGATTGGATGTTGGAGAACAGTAAAAATCTGTCACAGTCCACTTGGATCCTCATGCATACTTCTGCATTCAATCTGCTGTCCTGCATTGTTTTGGTTGAGGAATGTAAAATCTCAAGCTTCACACACACATGTAGTTGGAAAATAAAAAATTATTTTATTATCTTTTTCAGATAACTGTAATAAGTGATAGTTTCTTAAAGGGCAGTTGCAATGTTGGATGTGAATGTATTTTTTGTTCACCACACACTTGTGAGACAATGAAAGTGACAAAAGCAAATGATGTCTTCCTAATATTATGAAAATAGTTTTTACTTTGCAGACCCTCCAAAAGTCTCAGAAATTCACCAGGGTGCTCAGAACCATTCACATAGAGATAATCTTAATTTTGTCTTTATCTCAAGTCTGAATTTTAATCAGTCTTTATCACTCAAAGGCTTCATCAGTTCTATTTCTTACTCTTTAGAATATGCAACCAGTTGACATTTGCAACAGTAAAAGTTTTCAACTTTCTGGAATACTTTCATTCCATCTTATATCTCTTTGTAAAACTGTCAATTCCCTACTTGGCTCTGATATTTTTTGTAACATATTGCCAAATATCATCAATACTGACCAGCATCTATTACCATTTTACAACCTCTTACTCTATAGACACACCACTATTAAAAAAGATCGTCATCGTATGTTATTGTGTTGACTGAGTGTAAATAAACCAGAATGATCTGGCTAGAAATAAATGATAAAGATTTATCCAAGGGTCCTAGGTTTGCAAACCAGAAACACAACTAAGTAATACCCAAAGTGTTCTGTAGAAGAAAGAAAAGCTGAAGGTTCTTGTAGAAAAAAAGTACTTTCTTGAGAGAATCGTTCCTGCATTTTTAGCCTCTAGATTGGTCTGAGATGGCAATGCTCTAGGTAACCAATGGTCTAAATAATGAATATCAGGTGGTCTGGATACATGAACATTCTTCCCTTAGTTTTTCAGGGGGTAATCAGAGGTCTGGTATGTGTCCAGGTATATATCCAGGCATTGACACAGGACTGGAAAGTTAAAAAAGTTTAAGTTCCCAGGTTAGTAAAAAAGAAAATAGAATTGTTTCCTCATACTTAACATACTTGATTTTAGTAATTCAGCAGCTTGCCTATAGAGACTCTTTCTTGACTCCATTCTTCAATTAACTGTTAAAGTCTAATGTATACTATTGATCTTTTTATTCAGTGTTACTATTCTGAAAAATTTAGGGACAGCACCATAATGTATAAATTACTGAAAATTGAGCAAATGTTTTACTATCTGGTATGTAAGCATATTTAATTTCCCTTCAAAATATTTTATAATTCTAGGCATTATTTTACAGCTTTACACAATTTTGTCAACCTTCTCTTCCCATCACCTTTCAAAAACTGTTAGGATTTTAATTACAATTGCATTAACATTTGTATTAACTTGGGAAAATTAGTTTCATTTCTTTCAGCTTGTTATTTTTGTTATTTACTTCCCCGGCTCTAAATAACATGTTAAATAACACTGCTTTGTGATTGTTTAGTTTTAAATGTCATCCATTAACTTCCCATTAGGAAAAAAATCTGCTCTGGGATTCCACCCCGCCACATTCATTGATCTTTCTCATTTTCATTTTCGTGATATAGCAATAATAATTTAATATTTATATATTTTTTTATTTTTCAATTGCAGTTGACATACACTATATTAGTTTCGGGTATACAACATAGTGCTTAGACATTTATATAATTTACAAGAGATCATTCTGATAAATCTAGTACCCATCTGACACCATACGTAGTTATCGCAATATTGACTATATTTCCTATGCTGTACTTTACACCCTTGTGACTGTTTCCTTAAGTAACAATTTATGCATCTTAATCACTTCCCTTTTTCACTCATCCCTCAACCATCCTCCCATTTGACAACCATAAAAATGTATCTATGAGTTTGTTCTCTTTTGTTTGTTCTTTTATTTTGTTTTTTAGATTACACGTATAAGTAAAATCATATGGCATTTGTCTTTCTCTGTCTGACTTATTTCACTTAGTTTAATACCCTCTAGGTCCATCCATGTTGTTGGCAAATGGCAAGATTTCATTTAAAAAAAATTTTTCTGGCTGAGTAATATACCATTGTATATATGCACCACTTTTTATTTATTCATTTGTCTATCGATGGACACTTAAGTTGCTTTCATATGTTGGCTATTGTAACTAATGGCGCAAGAAACATAGGGATGCATATCTCTGTTTGAATTACTCGTTTGGATTTACTCAAATAAATACCCAGAAGTGGAACTGCTAGGTTCGTCTTTGTCTCTTGTTATAGCCTTTGTTTTAAAGTCTATTTGGTCTGATATAAATATTGCTACACTAGCTTTTTATTTTTCATTTCCATTTTTATAAAATACCTTTTACCATCTCTTTACTTTCAATCTGTGTATGTCTTTTGATCTGAAGTGGGTCTCTGGTAGCCTATGTAAGAGTCTTGTTTTCTTATCTCTTCAGCCACCCTACACCCTATGTCTTTGATTGGAGCATTTAATCCATTTATATTTAAGGTGAATATTGAGAGGTATGTAGTTATTGCCATTTTATTATTCAAAGTTTTGATCTTTTTTTTTTCTTCTTCTTTTTCTTAACGAAGTCCCTCTAACATGTCTTGTAATACTGATTTGGTGGTGATGAACTTCTTTTGCTTTTTCTTGTCTTGATCTTGATCTGTCCTTCAGTTCCAAATGATAGCCTTGCTGGGTAGAGTAATTTGGGTTGTAGGTCCTTGCTTTTCATACTTAAAATATTTCATGACACTCTCTTCTGGCCTGCAAAGTTTCTGTTGAGAAATCAGCTAATGGTCTTATAGGAGGTCTCTTGTGAGTAAATAACTGCTTTTCTCTTGCTGCTTTTAAGATTCTCTCTTTGTCTTGAAACTTTGGCATTTTAATTATGACGTGTCTTGGTGTGGGGCTCTTTGGGTTCATCTTGTTTGGAACTCTGCACTTCTTGGACTTGTATGTGCATTTCCTTAGCCAGGTTAGGAAAGTTTTCTATAATTATTTCTTCAAATAAGTTTTCAATTCTTTGCTTTCTCTCTTCTCCTTCTGATAC
>NW_011888818.1:5273775-5282063 GCF_000151845.1 Pteropus vampyrus
AATATTGTCTATTGATTTTCTTGAGTTCTCTATTAAATGACATATCTTAATTGTATCAATTTAAAATATTTAAACAACAATTTTTTGCATGTTTTGCAAATTTGCCATCAATTTTCAGCCAGATATATTTAAATTTGTAGATACTTCTATTTTCATTGATTTTCATGTTTTATTCTATTGTGCTGCTAATTTTATATTACCACACATTCAGTTGAAATCATTTTTATGTAACTTTTATGTGTACATTTAAGAACCAAGTGTAGTACCTGAATTATAAATATCACATTATTTGAGTTTTCTTATTGTTGTTTTGGCTTAGTATAAAATTCTTGGATTACGATTTTTTTTACTCAGAATTCTATAGACTTGCTCTTTTGTCTTTTGACTTTTATTTTATAAAATAATAATTTATGACCAACTCTCTTTTTATTCCTTCCTAGGTAGAGTTTTAAAAATGTAATATGAACTATTTCATAATAAGTAATATTGGAACACACGTACAGAGAATCGACAATGAATATTTTCATATATACACTGTAAATTAAGAAATGAAATACTCTTAAAACATGTTGTCTTTGTGTATTTTGATTCTCTGCTTTTGTACTCTCAGAGACAGAAGTAACCGTTAATCTGTATCATATGCTTATTTCTTTTCTGTTATGGATTTTGGTTTTATAAAATATATCTAGTTCTAGAGTATTTACAGGAAACTTGCCCCCTCTGATTTGCTCATGCCTTCCCAGATTCACATTCTTGTATAATCCCCTTCTACACTGACTCTGTTCCTTACCTGTAATACTTGTGTTGGTCAATAACCACACAAGTCTGCTGGATGCTGAAAGGCATGTGTCTAGTTACTCTCAATACTCGAATTCAAAAAGATATTGTCTGTATTCTTCTCCCATGTTTTAGAATTATGCTTTTTACATTTAGGGCTTTAGCTAATCTAGAATTGATTTTTCTAAGTGTTGTAAGGTAGAGATAGAATGTCATATTTTTTCTGTATAAAATAACTTCTATATTAAATATTCCATCTTTACCCAAAGAGCTATCATGACATTTCTTTCATATATTGTCTCCATGTATTTTTTTATTCCCTTTATTATTCTATTTAGCTACCTCTGTGTCAATAAAATATTGTATTAATTATTAGAGCTTAATAATAAATATTGGTCTCTGGTAAGACAAATCCCCTCCTCCTGATCTTCTCAATTGTTTTGCTTTCCATATAAGTTTTAGAATCAGAATGCCAAATTCCAATGAAAGCTTCAATAAGTGTAACATTGGGAATTTGTTTACTACATAGATTAACTGTGACTAGTCTTTACAACTTTGAGACACTAAATATAAATACAACACCTCTTTCTGCTTGTTTAGGTCTTCATTAATATTCTTCAGTAAAGGTTCATAAGTTTCCCCATAAAAGTCATGCGTCTATTTTATATATTACAAATACTTTTACAAGTACTTTATTAATGTTTCAAATGGTATATTTTAAAAATTGTATCATATAAATCATCTATTGCTTGTGTATAGCAATGCTACTCATTTTTATTTTTGATTTTACATCCACAGACTTGTTAAACTTACTTGTTACTTCTAATAATTTGTACCGTTTTGGTTACTCTATACAGATAATAATGATCCCTACAAAGAAAAACAATGTGATTCCTTCCTTCACATTTCTTAGACCTCTTGTTTCTTTTTATTGTGCCCCTGGGCTGAACAACACTCCTAGTATTGAAAAGAACTGATAATAGCGGGCTTTCTCCTATTTTGCTCATTTTAAAGAGAATACTTCTACTATTTCACCACTATATATGATGTTTACTGTAGTTTTTTTTTTTAAGATATTCATTATCAGATTATTAAGTATCTTTTTATTCTACTTAATAAAAATGTTTTAAAAAATAACATATGTGTTGCATTTTATTGAAAAATATGTTGCACCTGTGGAGGTGATAATTTTTTTTTTGCATTTAATATGCTTATGCGATAAATTACATTATTAAATTTTATAATGTTAAACTACTCTTGAACTCCTGAGATAAGCCCAAATTAGTCATGAACCAATATTTCTTTTATACATTGTTAGATTTGATTCTGTAATACTTTATTTGGGATTTTACATCTATATTAATGATTAAGATTAGTTTATATATATATCTTATTCTAGTTTTATCTAGTTTTAATATAAAGTTTATTATGGCTTCATAAAACAAACTGGAGAGAAAGACATGTTTCATGCTTTCTATTCTTTTAATAAAGTTTTAAAAAATAGTGGAATGATTTTTTTTCTTTGACTATTTGGTATAATTCATCTTTACAATTATTGGACCTGTTATTTGAAAAATGGGTAATTGAATGTTATTTACTGGTTAGGTTTCTTAATGGTTGTAGGGATATTTAAAACTTCTGTTTCTCTTTGAGTAAGAATAGTAATTATTTTTTCAAGGAAAATGTTCATTTTCTCTATTTTTCCAAATTTGGCTTAATGTTTTTTATAATTTTATTCTTTTTATCTTTTACTGTGCTTTATCCATAGTTTTATTCCATTTATATTTCTAATGCTATTTATTTGTGCCTCTCCTTCTCTTTTACTGGATTGTTTTGACCAGATATTTGCCAATTGCATTAATCTTTTAAAAATGCATTTTTGCCATTGTTAATCCTTTTTATTTTTATTTGTTCTTTTTGTTCTTCTTAGTAGTTTTATTTTATTGGGTTTATTTGTTCTTTTCGAACTTCTTAAACTAATGATTAGCTTATTAATTTTTAGACTTTCCTTTCTGAAATGCCTCTAAGTATATAAATTCCCCTCCAAGTACTATTTAGCTACAATAAACAAATTAACATTCAATTCTAAACATTTTCTACTTTTTTATGGTTTATTTCTTAACCAATGAATTATTAAGTTTGTGAGTAAATCTATATGTGCTTCTTTGTATATGTGCTTTCAAATAGCTTTTCTTTTAGACTTATTTTTTTTTTTGCTATTGTTTTAGTTTCTAACAATTACATCATTATTAGAGAATAGATATTTAAGCTGATACTGATTCTCTTAAAATTAGTCATTCTTTTGTGGCATAGTTTATGGTCAGTTTTCTCTGTATTCCACATATACTTGAGAGAAATGTACATTTTCTAAATTCTGGTTCTTGGTTCTAAATATAGTCATTAGATCAATTAGTAATTGTGAATTCCAAATCTAGAATAGTTTTACGGATGTTTTGCCTTAGCTACTCTTTACTATGAGAGGGCTGTTCAAATCTCTCAAAATACGGTGGCTTGTCAAATTCTCCTTACAGTTGTGTTAATTCTGTTTCATATATTTTGAAATAATACTCTTAGGTGCCTACTGTAAAATCTTAGGTCAATATAGCCTAATATAGCTGATATAATCTGGTGATTCACATCACCCAATAAAATATCAGTTACCTTTAATCATCACTGATTAGGAAAAATAGAGGAAGGTTTCAAAATAGACCGCAATAGTAGAGAGCTACCTTGAATCCAATCAAGCATTGTGGCTGACTGGATGAGGGTTAAAGATTTTAATCTAATAGGAAAGTTAACTGATGACTCAAATCCTAAAATATGGGTTAGGTAATCACTGCCAGGTTTTTGCTCTGGCGTCACTGTTACAGATATTCAACTAGGGCTCAGTGCATTTTATTTGTATCAGAGATGTGAATCTGGTTGGTTACTCAGTAGGTATTTCAGGTAATTAAAACACTTCTTCAAGCCAAGAAGGCAAAATCAAGAATGTTTGAAAGGTAATTTTAAAGTCTGAAGTGAGATATTTGTTGTTTGAAAGAATTAGCATTTTTTAGCTTCTTCCAGAGAAGATTTGGAATTATTTCTAATTATTTTCTAATATTTTTATATGATAGTTAGAAAACCATTTTTAATTTTGTTTAACATAATTAAACCTATTAGAAATATAGATTAACCTTGTATTATCATTGTCAACTATTTGATTACTTAATTGATTTAGATGCTGATTTTAAAATGAAATATTATTATTTTATTTACAGTGTTAGAATACCTAATAGATTTTAAGAACTGCCATAATGATAAAAGTTTAATTCATTATATTCGTAAAACTTGTTTATGTGTTCTATGAAGTTTGGCAAATAGATAACTGAATTAATCAAAAATGAACTTGAATATATTAAATTTATGAACACAGATTAAGTTTTTAAAGTGTTTAAATTAATTTTGTGAGTTAAAACAGATATTAAATAATGTCCTCTAGTCTCCCTTACAGCCAATTTTCCTCTTATTCCAGACACATAGCATGCTTATACATTTGAACCTTCTAGTAGTTCATGGGAACGCGTGATCAATTCTGGCCAATGGGTGCCATTTCTGGGCTGAAGCTTTTAATCGCCAGTGTGAGGCACTCTAGTGCTCTCCTCTCTCACTGTACCACACTCAAACTTTCTCACTGAGATGGCAGCAATAAAAGTGGAGATTCCGCTAACCCAGGTCTTCAAGGGACTATACAGAAGTGCCTCAGTGATTTAAGTTTGACTTGTAATGTGAGGAAGAAATGATCCCTTGTTTATTTAAGCACATGAGCTAATTTTTTCTTTGTTATCACAGCATAATTTATCTTGTCTTGATTGATTAACCTATTTGTCCTGAGGAAGGCAGGGGCTGAAAGATGTGGCTTTTCCTTAGTGGTTAGGAAATGGTAGTAAGACAAATTATATTGAGACTGGAAAAATTGGTAATACATGTTTTTCTGTGGTAAAACATTTTCTAAAACTTACAACTGATGATAGTTTAAGAGGCATAGTGTGTGCTTCACACATGTGAGGGGGGGAAATATACATAATGTTAAGTAAGCCGTCCTAACCATTTTTAAGTGTACAATTTAGTGGCATTAATTATACCCTCAATGTTGTGCAACCATTACCACCCCCATGTCCACCCCTAAAACTCTTTACCATTCCAAACAGGAACCCCATAACCATTAATCCTCACTCTCTCTTCCCACAGCCCATGGTAACCTCTAGTCTACTTTCTAACTCTATGAATTTGCATATCCTAAATATTTCATATAAGTGAAATCATATAATATTTGTCCCTTTGTGTCTGGCTCATTTCACTTAGCATAATATCTTTAAGTTTCATTGACGTTGTAGCATGTATCAAAATTTCATTCCTTTATAAAGTGGGATAATATTCCATGTACATATATATAATATTTCATTTTTCTCATTTATCTATTGATGGATACTGGTTGTTTCCTCTTAAACAGTAAGTCTTCAAGCAGCCTCTTAACTATTTTAGTTCCATAGTTATTTTAATTGTACATGTTTGAAATTTTTAATATGTTGTACTCTGCTGTTACAGTGAGCATAATAATACTGATTCTAACCTCTTGAGTTTATTAAAAGCATAAATATTTTTATTAACCTCTACTTGCCAAAAACAAGTATCAGTTAGAGCTTCCTGAATATAAATGTTATAGTTATGGAATTTTATTTATGTGG
Source organism: Pteropus vampyrus (assembly GCF_000151845.1). NCBI lineage: Eukaryota > Metazoa > Chordata > Mammalia > Chiroptera > Pteropodidae > Pteropus > Pteropus vampyrus. The sequence goes on from NW_011888818.1 coordinate 5,279,280, forward strand.
AGATCAAAATTCCAAAATTTAAAGCAATAAAACTGCTTTGCATTATATCAGTATATTATTTGGAATGTAAACTTTAAAATGAATCATACAATATTATTAAAATAAAGTACTTTTCTTATAGACAGCAACATTTTGTGAGCATATACAGTGGAAATGAACTATTTATTCTCTTAGTAGAATCACAACTACTAAAGAAAAAATATTTTAAAAATTCTAAGCTAAATTTTTGTTTCTCTTGCAGTAGAAAAGATCTGTATATGTTACAATTGGAGTCCTAATTTATTTCCTATTAAAAAATTTTTGCAAACAGTGCTAAATGTATCAAAAGAATAAAATGGAATGTAAATATGCAATTGTCACTCAAATTAATGATATAATTTAAGTTAAAATAATATTTATTATATATGGAAAAATTTCACTAAAAATGTAGGCTCAGGGGAATGGGGATATAAAACAGAATTAATCCTGCTGCTTAAATTAAGTATTCTGGTCATACTTTCTTCTAAATGTATTTATGAAAAGTGACTTCAGATCTTAATAAAAAAATCTTTTTCTTATTTTCATCTGACTAAAACTGTAGGTCATTAAGACTTTAGTTATTGGTAGTTTATTTATAATGAAACAGATATGATGCAAATGTTTAATAAGTATTTTGTCAAACAATTCAAAATTACTTTTTTTTGACCTCATCAGCACCTCTTGTTTCTCTATTATTTAAATTTCTAAATTTCTTCAGATCTGTCAGCAATGGCCTATTTTATCATCCCTTCCTACCATGTTCTATATAGGTCAGTCTATTATTTCAGTAATTTTCTTAATGCTGCTGTCAACAGAAAAAAAATTCGTTGTAAAAAGAATAAAAAGCATTAATTTGAGCTAAAAAATTGCAATTTCAGAGACGCAAATTCAGGTAGCAACTGAAACTGTGCTCTGGAAAAGACAAAGCCAGAACTTATAAAGTCAAAACCAGTTTATAGCAAAAGAGACTTTTCCTATTGGCTGTCTAGAATGGTGTCACGACTAGTTTAAAAAGGATTGGTCAAGTCTGGGTGGTGAGACTGACGTAAGCAAGTTGTAGGATGTGCTTCTATGGCAAGCATGAAAATCCAACAATGAGACCTCATTTCGGTCCTCTATGCAAATGAAGGATATTGGGTGATGAAACCAGATTGGCTCCTTTAAGGATGGTTTTGTTGCCATGGTGAGAAAGAAGTAAAGTTCAGGATGTGGTCTCATAGCTGGTTCAAAAGTTCATACATGGGACGAGCATAAGGCAACTCTTCATGACTTCCCAGCTCTATTTTAATTCCCTTGACATAAGCGACTCTATCCTGGCAATTTCCATTCACACTGACACAGTCTGTCTTATCCATTGACTCCATATCATACCTTGGAAATCCCCAAGTGGAAAATTGTTAAAAGATTAAAGTAAATTCAATTTATAAAGTATAATGAAGGTTTGTTTTTTAAGTTACATTTACATGTATTAACATTTTTTTCCATTTTCCTGCCTGGATGAGTTTGGAAATATTTCTTTACTCATAGAATTTATACACTTGAATATAATAGGTCTTATAGCGTGTCTCATTTTCCTATTCTCATCATAACACTTTCAATCCTATGACTCAAATCTTTTTTATTCGGCTCTGGAAAATTTTAATCTTCAATAATTTTTGTATTATTTATTTTACATGATATCTTGTCTCCTTCCAGGATACCTATTTTTTAATAATAACTCTCATAATTATTTTTATATTATTACTGCAATCCTAGTACTTAAATTAAGTTTTCTTAGTCTTATCTGTTTCCATGAGTTTGAAATAGTTTTTTAAATTTATTTTCTAATTTGCCATGTTGTTCTTTATATAGTCTTCTGTTTATTGACCTTCTTTTTATGTTTTATGATGACACTTTTCATCTAAGAGAAATCTTTCTAAATGTCAAGATTGGGTTTGGTTTTGTTTTATACTTTATTTTCTGCCCTTTGGCATGTGTCCTTCCATATTTAATCTTAATATAGTATTTTTTATGGATTCCCTAAAAAATGTAACCAGTTATTTGTAGAAGCATCGATTTTTATTTTTTATATTAATTCTGTCTTTTAATGTATTTATTCTTGGAGTGTAGTGATTTCCCTAAGTTTCTTCATCCTGACCAAAGGTCATATCTTTTTCCAAACTTTAGAGTTGAACTGTATTCCCTCCAAGGACTTTACATAGCCCTTTTTAAAGGATTCAGCCCCAGATGAATAAAAAGGAGGAAAATAGCTCTACTTTTGCCCTGACATGTGTGTTAAAGGAGACTGAGAGGAAGCCCTAAGTTAGGGTCATCTTTGAGTGATCTCTGAAATCTGTGCATCCCAGAAGAATGCATAATGTCAATATTTATTTGTTTCTGTCTGACGTTTACATGCTACTCTTGCCATCTACTGTGATATTTTAAAATACGGTTTTAATTCCACTACACTATGTTCTCTCATAAATGTAAAATATGAACATCCAAACTTATTTACACAAGTAATAAATGAATATAATCTCAAAGAGAAAAGGGGGCACTGAAACATACATATAAAGCTAAATATCTCTTCTATCCTCTCCATACTAACCCATTCATTCCTTTTTCAGAAAGGGCCACTGCCATTGCTTTATTTTGGATTATTCTAGATTTATTTCTATTTTTTTCTATATTTTTTTCTTAATGGCTTTACAATCTATTTACATACCATTAACTTCCAAATCTTTTCCTCAGTTGTGACTCCTAAAAGGTGTCTTATATAAGGTAAAA
>NW_011888818.1:5283323-5317834 GCF_000151845.1 Pteropus vampyrus
TGGCTAGGACATGCACAGTTAACAATAGGTTATATAACAGTCAATCGTCAATCAGAATGACCTCACAGATCAATCAGGTAGCACCACCCTTGTAACCTCCCATCACTGCCCAGATATAAGACAGACCTCCCCACCTCTACAAGACTACAGGTCTGTTTGGTGTCGCCTGTTTTTCTCTTAAAACTTACTTTAATAAATCTTTCTTTTCCTAAACTTCACTGATCTGTAATTCTTTTCTGCATCTCCGGAAAGGACTGAGGCCCCCCAGCACCACTGGGGCAACGACGAGCTTAGATAGCCCCCAACAGAGACAATAAAGTTTCTTATAATTTATAATATGAAGTAAAGAGATAAGAAATAAAGATTATTCAAAATCCCAAAGTCTTGGATAGGCTGCACATCTTTCATCCTGTGACTTATAGATTTGTAATAGACATGAATACTTGTTTTAAGTTAATAGTGCAACCACTTTCATATGTAGTAATGAAAAATTATATTGAGTAAACCTGACTTATTAAGGGTAAGAAAATAATCTATTAATTTAGAAAGCTTTTCGGCATCAGTGACTAAATAAGAATAGAGTGTTGAATGCTCCAATATCAGTTATTCCAAATCACTTTTTATTTCTGCATGTGGTAAAAGCAAGCTATCATGAAGAGTAAATGCTGACCAGGAAGTGATGAGGCTGTGAATGGCCTGGAACAAATCTTGGGGGACCATGGATAAGACAGAAGAGTAACAACTAATCCAGGTGGTCACTAATCCCGGAGGTCAGTGTACAAAAGCAGATTAAAAATTAAGAACAATAACAACAACAAAAAAAGACAAAAAACCACCGACAGATTCTTAACATCTGCAGATATGGTAAGGCAAGAAACACAGTAAACTTGCATTATAAACTGTTAATTTGGGAATCAGGGAAATTAACTCAGATACAATTGTTAAGCAATAGCATTCATAGAGATCTATTAGCCCTAATTCAAAGTAAAGTATCCATGTGACCTTGTGCAAGTCTCTTCACCTTCTCTCTAAACTTCTTAATTTGTTAAGTGAAAAGAGGAACAGTCTGATCCCCAAGATATTGTCTAGTCTCGTATTCTGTACCTCTATGCTTGCAATAATCAAAAGAAGGCTGATGACTGGCCAACTTTTCTGCAACCTGACTGCATTTAATATCCTCTTCCTTGACAGGAACAAATGCCTAAATGTGACTGTCTGGGAATCTATAAATTAAAGTAAATTAGGGCAACTGCTAGAAATGGGAAAGTGGAAAGAGTATCAACAACTCCTTTTTTCAATTATTCTAGCTAACTGAGAATGCTGTTGCTATAGTTGATCTTATTCAATGCTTTAGATTTATGTCCCTTCTCAAGTTTTCATTAAAGATTTAATCTCACTGAAAGAAGTGGGATAAACCTTAAAAGCCAATAGAATTTGGACTTCAGTCACAACTGTGCCCATACTTATTGCTTGCTAAATTCTGTTTTTTGTTTGTTTGTTTGTTTCTATAATATATCTGGTTTTCAGTATGTCAGGGAAAATGAACTTTTCTAGTTCTCTAGGAAATATTCTTTATGTCCATTTAATATGTTTTCCTTACAAAATTGGCAGCACTTTGAAAATATAAAAAGACTAGGTTATTTCCTGTCCCACAAGAGTTCGAGGCACTTCCTTTAACTCTGAACTCTTACCTTCAGATTCTTTTGTTATTGTTGTAACCCAAGCAACTGGGTTTGTCAGGTACATTGTACAATATACTTCATGAGTTAATGTTTAAAATCATACTTAAAAGTGCATTAATCATAACATTGTTACTAAAGTTATCACGAATTAATTATTGACTTTTAAAAGGAGAATATATTTAATAATCCATTTTAAAGTATGTATCATTGCTCATAACAGTGTCTGGAAAGACTATATGTATGACTAATATATATGTTTATATTTTTAATAGACTGAAAATATATATAAACTAGAATTCTGGAGCCAGTAAGTCTTATAACCTTGCTAAAGACAAAAATTAAGCATAAGAGACTTAATTTTTTCCTGTTGAAAATAAGAAAAGAGACTTATTTCTTCTTTTTCTTAGAGTATTTACTTAGTAAGTTTGTAAGTGTTTTCTCTCTTCAAAATGTATATACATCATTTTGAATTTCAGATAGGGCTTTTGTCAGCTGAAGGACCCAGGAATGAATTTCTCATGGACCTGAGATCCACCTCTTTTAAATGTAAATATATAGAGAGATAGTGCCTCTATTTTCCAGTTTTTGTAGAAAGGTATGAACCTAACTTCAGTAGGCTCTTTGTTCCAAATTGTAAAACTACCTGTTTATAAAGAGACCAGTTTGAGTTTGTTTATTGTTTTTAACTCTGAATAAAGTTAAATAGTTAATGCAGATGGTCACTGCAATGACCAGGTAATTAGGATAAATTTTGTGTTACTATTGATGCTGTCAAGTCCTCTTACTTGAGGACTAGTTATTGTTTACCTTGAGAACATTTATGTACAGTAGCTCTTCTCTATTTGTGGGGGATATATTCCAAGACCCCCAGTGGATATCTGAAACCACAGGCCCTATATATACTATGCTTTTCCTATACATATATACCTATGTAATGACAATAAAGTTTAATTTATAAATTAGGCACAGTAAAGATTAACAACAATGACTAATAATAAAATAGAACAGTTATAAAAATATACTGTAATAAAACTTAGGTGAATGTGGTATCTCTCTTGTTTTCTCAAAATATCTTCTTTTATTGTCTATAAAGCATGGATACACTGATCAAAGGATGATTTACATCCAAGGCAGGAGAGAGCAGGATGGTGTGAGATTTCATCATGCTACTCAGAAAGGTGAGCAATTTAAAACTTATGAGTTGTTTATTTCTGAGATTTTCTATTTAATGCTGTGAAAAACAATATAAACAGAACTGCTTTAAAATGGAATCAGAGCTGCCGCCCCAGAGGATCTGCCTGGCATTTGTTATTCCTAGAACCTTTGGAATGTTAAAACTGAGCAAAATAACTTTTGGACTGGCGCTAAAGCCACATTGTATCCCAAACAACTGTTTGCCAATATAACAAGATAGCAGACATTCTGACTACCAGACTGAAGATTAAAAACATTCTTTAGAATTAGCATCACTCGTGTTAGTTTAGATGCATCTATAGAAATGACTTCTTTCTACCGATACAATTGTTCACTTTCTCTTTTTCATAAGTACTCCTAGCCTTCCTCTTATGGACAAAAAAAGGGGCCACATACTAAACCTGATAAGCACACAGGAGTCCAGCACGGTGGAACCTACAAACTCAGAGACTGGAATTAACCACATAGTATGGTTTGAACATAAAAATTCCTAACTAAAAGCAGGTCATGGCAGGTAGTAACATCCTGGGCCTGTAGCTTTCTGGACAATGGTCAGTCTTTACTTTAAGTAAGCTTATCTGTTGTCTTTTTTCACGGTAACATACCCTTGGATGTCGAGTTATCTCTTTTTTCCAGACCTCTCAATGCGCAGCTCACTGCACTAGAGCACAGGAGACCACAGAACCCCTCCGCATTACCTCATCCCCTGCACACCATCTCTTGCGGGCTATAAATGTTAATTATTGACCATCCTGTAGCCACCAATGTACAAGAAGCACATGTCCCTCCAATCCCAGAGATCTCCCTGCTTTGTTTTCTCCCATCCCCTTAATCGACCACCACTGAATTTCATGTAACCTCCTTACAGCTCTATTGATTCTAATGTATAAGATAACTGGCGACTCTGCCATTTTCCGGAGCATTTTCTTATTCTGTTGAGATTTTCCTTCCTGGCGATTGTCATCTGTTTGGCTCAAATAAACTCATTAAAATTCTCTATGGGCTTATGTTGACACCTTTCTAATGGGAACACTATTTGGGTTTCTGCCTGAATCAGTGCTTCCCAAATAGCTATTCTTTTAGATCTCTAACAAATGCCTATTATTGGCCTTTATTTTTTGGTGAACAATATCTCCATTCCAACTGATCATAAGCAAGTGGATCTGTGGAAAGTGGAACCACGAATAAGGGGGTACTACTGTAGTAGGTTGTATCTGCTGGGCTATAGAAAAAGACTTCTTTCTGTCATTAAAATCTCTTAGTGGATTGCCTGTGATGTGCATCACGTTCTGGCTTAATGCTCATTCAGTAATAAAACTGTTTTCTGTCTCTACCACCTTTGTAGAGAGGTTTTCAAGACTGAAAGAAAATTTATTATTTTTAATTGTAATTCCCTGACACTTTCACCACAATGAAACTTTCCTCTCAGAAATTTTTTCAAGTAGAATCTGCCATTTGCCTTCCAAACAGTCCCAAGCCCTCATGTACTTTCTACCCTTTTAAAAGAAACCTATTTTCTTTAGACTATGAACGGTGTGCTGCCCCCGTATTTTTTTCCTCCATTTTTACATACTGGCTCCTTGTGTGCTTTCATTCATAACAGCCTGCACCCATGACTGCAAAAGGGTTCAGGTTGTCAGAATGGATTGATCTACAACCCTGGAGAGCTAAGCCTGGAAATGTACAAACCCCCAGGAGCAGCTATTAACCAGTGATTGGTGAATGTAAAGCATACAAATAATCTAGTTTCCTGGCCCCTTGATCAAGAAAATTCTGAGGCATGACCCACAGTTTCTGGAACTCCCTCACAGGATCAAATGGATGAAACTTCATTCAATATGGCATCCTTGGTCCGTCCTTCTGCGTGTCATTCCCAGTCTCACTTCCTACTTCCTTGTCCATATTACTCGGGAACACTCTTAATAATAAACAAATCCTCCCCTTAGGGTCTAGAGAACTTAAGAAATGTTTTCTACTTTCACTTGTAATTTTAGCACCAAGACAGATTTACTCTTGCCATACCCAATGCCTTCACTAACTCCTGAGGGATCACTGCTTCCTGGGAAAACCAGAGATAGCATTGTCCTAGGGCTGGGCTCCTATTTCAGCTTTGTGATCAAAAAGAGCTTCATTCTTCTAGAGATCGTTAAAGAAAGATGAGGTAAGTGGTTAGTGACCTTGAACTCTGAATGGAAACTGCCTTTGGAGAATACTGAAACAAACAAACAAAAAGACTAGTGGGACAAAATAGTGAGAGTCAAAGTCTCTAGCTTAGTTAACGATATTGTACCATGGTTGATTGTCTTGTTAATTTACTATGGTTATGTAAAATGATAAGATCAGAGGATGGTGCAAAGAAATTCTTTATACTAAAATTAGTTCAAAATTAAAAGTTTAAAAAATACATTTGAATTCTAGGAAGAGACAGTAGGAAAAGATGTTTTTATAGCTATTTCAAAGCTTTTAAAAGGGTGGAAACTTGAAAACAACTGTGGGGTACACAGTTTTCAGAAAAACATATTCCCAATATGCCTTTCAGTTATGCAAATGTAAGGCAGAGATTAGCATCAGAAAAGATGTCTGAATGCTGTCTAGAGAAAACTCAATTTCTCAAGGCAATAATGTGAATGGTTGTGGATGTTTTCTGCAGAGTTGCAATTCTGCAGACTATTTTCCTTTTAGAGAAATGTTTCTTTTTAAACCACCAGTAAGACTGCACTGTACAAGGAGATTGAGGTTGTTAAACTGGAGGGGTATGTGTGTGTGTGTGTGTGTGTGTGTGTGTGTGTGTGTGTGTGTGTGTGTGTACCATACACAAACATGTATGTGCTTACATTGCCTAGTCTAGTTTCTCACAGAAAAATAGAAGGAGACTGAGAAGACTTAAGAAAAGAAGTTTGTCTACCTTTTCCTAGAGAAAGGGTTTAAATGAAAGAACTGGACCTGACAGAGTGAAATGAAACCAAGAATGTCCTATGTGCGCAATAATGAGATAACCAATGCTGACTCTGAGAAATATATTGAGGCTAGACCATTTTGTTCTGCTATGTCTATCTCGACGGGCCTGTATTCAAAGGAACAAAACATGCTCAAAGTCACAGTTGCTGATTGAAGTAAATTTCCTAGAGGACATGGATGTGAGTTGACATTCAGGCAAAAAGTTTTATGATAAGGAAAGGAAGAATATTATAGGTGTCCCAAAAGTACCATTATGCACTTTAAAGTTTAAAGAGGATCTAAGGACAAATGTATATTGCTTTTTATGTTTATCATACCTATGTGTTATTTTCAATTCTTTGTAAAAGTTTCGTCAAAGATTACAGCCTGATAACAGCTGTCTTATGGAAATTGAGGCTACCTGGAGTAGAGATAAAGAGTAGAACAACCATCCTCTGAGAAGAGTGTTGGTCCCTGCAGTGACTTAAGAGAGGTCAGTGTACCCACAAGACAGGGAGTTGATCTGCAGCAGAATGACTAGTGCCCATGAGCAAAATGAGATAGATGGATACCATAGGTAACAGAGGTCCGGGTAGTTACATGGGCTGACATTTTAATTTCTTTGAAACAAAACTTCCCAAAGATAAGGAGTATAAGGAAGCCTGAAGCATTCTACTTTAAGGGACTCCTTAAATCATATTTTTTCTGATGAGCAATATAAATTGGTAAATTCTAAAGATATTAAATTATATGTGAACATTATGACCTTTTATTCAGGCTTCCTCTCATCTTTGATGTGACTTTGATATCATAGTAGGCCACTTTGGTGCTCATATTGATGACAAACATTGTTAAAGAAAAATTGTTCTGACACTTGTTAAAATGATCAGAAAGACTTCATTCAGGACTACTGCAAAAAGGAAGAGAGGTAATGCTCAACTCCAAAATACAGCAAAGGCAGCTGGGGATTTATAGACAAAGGGCAGAATGAAGGAGTCAGTGGTTGGAAGATTACTAAGAAGAACCATCAAGGGTAGGGGGATTCTTGCTAAACCGACTCAGCAGGATTCTCACTACAACTGTGTTATGCAGGTCTGGCAATGAGAGGGGCCAAGGTCAAGGCCTACTCAAGAAGAGGGCTCAGAGAAGTTTGATCAAGGAAAGAGTCTTTTTCACCACACACTACATCCTTGTAAAAGTTACCTGCCTGTCTAAGCTGCGGATGATTTATCTAATACAAAATATAGGTAATATTGCTTACCTTACCTATAAAATATAGATAATATTGTTTACCTTACCTTACAAGATTATTGTTAGGATAAAATGAAATAATAACATATGCAATAACTTAGCAAACGCACAAATATTCTCTCTCTCTCCCATTCACTGAAGCTCCAAAACGAGTACATGTAGTATACTATTCCTAAGCAATCAGCATTTTATTTTAATTTTTCTGTCTCTTTGCTTTTAATTAGCCTTCTACTGTTAACCTAATTCAACAAGGATCTGTTGTGTGTCTGCTATGTGTCTAATGCTAATTAAAAATGCTTATAAGTTTAGCTTTCTACATCCAGCTGGTTACAATGAACATCAAATTTTCCAAATTGGATATTAGGATACATGATCCCAGAGAAAGAAATTTTTTTAAAAATTTTAATCTATTTAAGTGAAGACTCCCCAAAGGTACACAGATTAAATAAAATGTTCTTATCATTTTAGTTAATCATTCTTTACTCACCCATAGAACAAAATAACTTGAGCAGATGTCATATGCTAGGAACTGAGCACAAAGGAGAAATGAGAAACTGTCACAGCAGACACAGTGCCCAGCCCATGTCCCTCAGCCACCTTTCCCATTTCTGCTCACTGGATCCATGGTGCTTTCACTTCTGCATTAATAACCACAAATTCTTTGATGTTCTTTCCATGAAGAGGACGAGTCTGTTTATTTATTCCTTAAATCTGGCTTGGTCTTGTGAGTTGTTTTGTCCAACCAAATGTGGCAGATACCGTGCCATACATCTCCCAAGTCTAGGCCTCAACAGATCTTCTGACTTCTGCTCTCACGCATTTGCTGTCCTGAGACAGCCATGCGAGGAAGCCTGAGTTTTCAGAGGAAAAGCCCAGGTGAACAGAGACAAGCTGTACCAGCTCAGGGGCCCTAAACCTGGCCAGCTCCAGCCAATCTGATAAGTGATTACAGCTACCTGAGTGACCCAAGGAGAGGACAACAGAAGTACCCAGCTGAACCTAGCCCAAATTGCTGATCCACAGAGCATGGAATAGAAAATATATGTTTCAAGGTGCTAAGATATGGGATTGCTTGTTATACAGAAAACAGATGACTAATATAACTCTTAAGGAAGCTAGCTAGTAATTGTGTCTTTTTGTCAGTGGACCAACTCAGATTACTGGATCCTGTTTTACTGCATGAATGGACAGTCAGAAGGGTCTCTTCCAATACAGCCCTTGACCAATGACCGACACGTGTGAGAAGGTATAGCCTACACTTTTTCCCTAGCACCATTACGAGAAATGGCTAACATCACTTTCTATAGGAATTTGTTAAATACCATATTCCTGCTTGGCCTCCATCTCTTCCCAGTTCATTCCTCACTCCCCACTGATTTCACCTGCAAATGTTTCCTAAATAAATATTTTTACAGAAAACTTTGTCATGGGGTCTATGTCTGAGAAACCAATTTAATACTGCTACCGAAGAAGTAGTCCTAGGAAGTAGACCTTCAAGATGAGATTCTGAGTTGGAGCATTCTCCAGCCAGATGGCAACTCAAATTTAAATTCCATTTTGTTAGTATATAGAGATTGATAACTTGTGGCATGCATTTTAGTATATGTTAATCTATGTTGAATTGTGATGAAATATAGATCAAAGGAGATTCATCAGCTTGCATAATATATTTGATATATAAGAGCTATGGAGAAATAGTAATTACAATGACTGTGGAGTTGGTCATTTGTTGATAAGTCACATTCATAACTGAAAAATGAAAATGTCAAGTTTAGTGCAATCAATTAATTACCAACTCAGAGCATGGTATGAGATTCAGAAGGTGTCCAAGATACATTTAAAAAGACTCTCTTCACCTATATCTGGAGGGTCACTATGTTTATTATCAGGTCCAGGACTTGATGGTTTCAAGGGAATCAGGATTCTTATCCTTTGCAGGCTTCTTAATTAAGAATAAGGGCCCAAAAAGGGAAGCACAAACCCTGAGAGTTAGGATGGAGATATTTGGGTGGATATGCTTGAGAACATTGAGGACTGTTAGAAAATTTGGAATATAAAATTCCTTTAGTTATGCTAAATGATAAAAAGGGCTTAATAGCTCTTTCTGATTGATTAGTAATCAAATCATAAAATTAAGTAATTAGGTAGAAGGTATTCTCATTGTGTTTTATTTTTCCAAGGCTTAATTATACCACTTAATTTTAGTGTTTCATAGAAAAAGTCTGTACTAGACAGAGATATATAAAATATTTTAATGTGTTTAGCAAGTTCTTTAAAAAACTTTTAATTATAATCTCAATAATTATTTCTCTTTTTTTCTTATGTTACTGTAACATATTTCCTTTACCTAACAGTGCAATCATTGAAGGTAGTTTAATGCTCTCTTATTTGACAATAATTATCAGTCTCATTTTTCAAGTGTTATAACGGAAATAAATAGATTAGCATATCTGTAGCTTGTGAATAACTAAAGTACATGTTTTATGCATGTTCTCAAATTTTGAGAAACAGCTTGAAGATCAATGTTCTATGTTAAATATATGCTGTCTGGCAGCCTTTTGTGCCATAATTAACTAATTAATCATTCCAAGTCATTATTAAAAAGATTAAATTAGACTTTTATATCTACCTTAATATTCATTGACTTTTTGACATACTCTTTATATATCTAAGAAACCAACTATTTATACTTTTACATATACCTAAGGATATTTAAATTATTTAAAGTATGTTTATAATTTGAATATAATACAATTAAGATAAAATAAATAGCTATTCTAAAAATTAATTTAAAAACTGATAAAATTCGAATTTAAATTTCAAAAATTTGTACCTATAAATAAGAAAGCGAGAATCACCAAGAAAACTTTTAAAAGATTAATGATGGCATGAATATGAGAACTAAATAATCACAAGTCTGAAAACAGTATGCTCTGGGACCCAAATAGGTCAATGAGATGGGAAGAAAAAATTCAGAAAAGATATATGTGTGTGTATTCCAATTTCATTGTACTGTAAGATATTAAACAATTTTGTATTTAACTGTGCCATCTTATTCCAGAATTCTTTTTCTAATGACTGTTTACAGTAATCACCTATAGTCCCTTCGACCAGCTTTACCATTCTAGGAGTTCCCTCACTAATTATTAAATAAATATTTGGAATGTGCTCCCAACACATTTGTATGAGAATCTTGTTTTGAATCCTGAAAATTCTGTGTTGACATAAGGAGTGTTTGAAGGACAGTGAGGAGACTAAGCCAATGAAAGCTCAGAGAGGAGGAAGAAGCAGGAAATGACTTCAGAGAGGTATCAGAGGTAGAGTGAGGAACAGATTATGAAAACTTTGTTGGCTTTGAAAGGACTTGGACTTCTACGCTAAGGAAGGAAGTTATGGAAATGTTTTGAACAAAGCTGTGTGAAAATCTGGGTTGGGTTTTACTGCAGTCTTTTTACACAACAACCCAAAGGCATAAACCATAGAAGAAACATGATATTTTAACTACATAATAATTAAGATCTTCAGTAAAGCCAAAATGGCATACGTGGTGTTTAAAAGCTAATAAAAAAATCTGGAAGATAATATTCGCATAAATATGACAAAGAATTAATACTACTTTAGAAAAATTAAAAGCTAATTCTGTGAAAGAATTTGGATAAGTTCTCAAATTCAAAACACTCAAATCTCATTCTGTCATCTCTTTCTCTTTTTTATCATCCAGCAGTAGTGAATAGTATCTTAGCAGACATGATACAAAAGAAAATTTAAATATGCTTGCACAGTTCGGCTTATTCATTTGCTTTCCTATGATTGCCATGAGAAGATCACACCCAGGCCTTAGGTTCCAGGTCACAGTGGTCCCAGAATGAATGAAGACACATGGAGCAGATTGGAATGTAACCAGCCTTCTGGAGACCAGAATAGCCCAGCTATTGTGTCCAGAAGAGCGACAGCCGATCTATAATCTCTAAGTGAGGAAATAAATATTTGCTAATTAAAGTATCTGAGGTTTTGAAGTCATTATACAGTTTTACTGCATCAAGACTAACACATGCTAAGGGGATCAAAGTTTAAATTGAAAGAAGCATCAACCTGACTCTTTAAAAGCCTCACCCAACTACCAGCTCTCAGTTTCATTGTTGCAACAATATGAGTGAAGAGAAGGAGGCAACCTCAAGAGAATGGAATTCCTGAGAAAGAAAGTCTTATTTCCATAACTATAACCCAATTAATTTCCATTAATAATGATTTGATTAACATCTATTTAGGGCATACCATTTTCCAGAAGTTATTCTCAGCTATTAGTTTAGTATTAAAGAGAACAGACTCTAATGTCACACTATCTAGGATCAAAGTTTAGCTCTCTCTTAGTAGTCATATCATGTTGACTAGGTAGTTAACCTCTCTGTCAGCTTCCTCATCTGTAAATTTTGATTGAGAGATTATAGTTCCTATCATGAGACTGTTGTGAGGATTAAATGGGTTAATATACATAAGGTACAGAGAACTGGCACATAGTGTTTTATTATTGCTATTATTATTATTATTATTATTATTATACATATATACATTCATTTAATCCTTAAAACAAACCAAGGAGGTAGTTATTATTCCTCTCATTATAGAAACCTGCTTTGAATACAATAGAGGCTTAACAGAGGGGTTAAAAACAAGGATTTTAGTACTAAAGTTTCTATCACTTGTGATCTTTTGCAAAATACTTAAACTCTATGCCTAAGACATTTTAATGTTTAAAATGGGTATAATTATAATGATACCTCTCCTTGGGGATAACAAATATTTATGTGTTACAGGCAGCTTGGGGGCAGTTTGGTGGTAGATTGGTAGGAAAGACCTTGAAGGAGCTCCATGAGCCCCAAAGCCTTAATCTATCTACATATATCTTGCAGATAAAATTTTAAATAATAAATATATCAATAGGAAAATAAACAAATGAATAAACTGACAATTAAGAAACCAAGAAAATTATTTGGCCAGTAAACCTTTAAAAAAATCTTCAGCTCAATATTTAAAAAATGCAATTTAAAATGGGGATGCCATTTGGTGATTATCAAAATCAAACAGGCTTTAAAAGTGATTCTGTCAGCACAAATGAGCTGTGGCGGAAATACTTTCTCTTATGTACTGACTGGGAAGAAGGAGGGTGAGTTAGAGAGTGTAAATAAAGATAACTTTTCTGCAGGGAAAGTTTGTAATAGGTAAAAATAGGCTTAGATCATAGTAGCCAAAAAAGTCTACTAACATATGAATGGATAGATAAATTTTGGTATAGTCATAAAAGAAATAACATTCAAGAAGAAAAAGAACTTTACTACTGAACACACGCACACATGCACACACACATGCTCACACCATTCTGGAGAAAGCTCAAAAACACGTTAAGTGAAGAAGCCAGAAAGAGTCACACATCTTGTATAATTCAATTTATGTGAAGATCAGTGCAGGCAAATAAAAGCTATGGAGACAAAGATTAAAACAGTGATTTCCTCTGGCAGTTTGGGAGAACTGGAGAAAGGAGGATGAGAGAAGTGAAATTGTCTGGAAAAGAAAACAGGAGAAGATGCTGGGGTGATGGAATAGCCTTTATTTTGACAAAGGCATTATTAATATCCCCATTTTACAGATGAGGAAACGTGGTGGTTTTATAGGAATATAGAATCATCAAATCTTTTTGAACTGTACACTTGAAATATTCTTTCATATTAACTTATCTCGATTTTTAAAAGGAGGGGCAGGGATCTTCATACAGAAGATTCATACAATATGCCTCGACAATTTCAATACTGGGAGTGTATACTAAGTGTTAAAAATGTATATACTAGACTTTAACAGACACCTGATCAAAGGAGATATACAGATGACAGATAAGAACATAAAAAGGTGTTCCACATCATATGTCATCAGTAAAATACCAATACGAGATACCATTACACATCTACTAGAATGGCCAAAACCCAGAACACTGACATCACCAAATGCTGACAAGGATATGGAGCAATAGAAACTCTTATTCGTTGCTGAAGTGAATGCAAAGTGGTACAACCTCTGTGGAAGACAGTTTGGAAGTTTCTTACAAAGCTAAACATACTCTTAACATATGATCCAGCAAGTGTACTCCTTGATATTTACTCCAAAAAACTGAAAGCTTATGTCCACACAGAAATCTGCACATGGATATTTATAGCAGTTTTATTGATAATTGCCAAAACTTGGAAGTAACTAAGATGACCTTTAGTAGATGAATGGATAAACTATGGTACATCCAGTTTTATATTTCAGACAATGGAATATTATTCAATGATAAAAAAAAATGAGCTATCAAGCCATGAAAATACATGAAGATCCTTAAATGCTTTGAATTGTACATTTACGTGTACATTCAATTATATGCTTTCACATACTAAGTAAAAGAAACCAATCCGAAAGGCTATATACATCGTATTATCCTAACTATATGACGTTTTGGAAAAGGAAAAACTATGGGGATGGTAAAAGATCAGTAGTTGCCAATGGTTGGGATAGGAAACAGGCAGAGCACAGAGGATTTTTACAGCAGTGAAAATACTCTGCATGGTATTATCATGATGAAAACATGTCATTATATATTTATCCAAACCCATAGAATGTACAATACTAAGAGTGATCCCTATGACAAACTATGAACTTTGGGTGATTATGATGTGTCAATTTAGGCTTATCTTGGTAATAAGTGTACCACTCTGTGGGGGATACTGATAGTCGGGGAGGGTATGTATGTATAGGGATAAAGGGTACATAGGAAATCTCTGTACCTTCCTCTCAATTTTTTGTGAACCTAAAACTGCTCTTAAAAAAAAGTCATTAAATATGTATATACTAATAATTATTGAGGATAAACAAGTTTACATTTCTAACAACATGTTACATGGTAAACTCTTCAGTCAAACCAAGAAACTTAAGAATATCCTTCTTTCATTTCTACACATAGATTTCACAGTACATTAAAACAGTTTGGCTCAAATGATAATGTCCTAAAGATTTTTGGTCTGTGTCATTTTAACAAATTATTTTAGAATATCTCTGATGCTTCCCCAACAGTTTCTTGTTTTTCTAAATCACTAAGTCTCTTCGTTAGAACCCAGACTTCCAAAATGTGTAAACTTAAATAACCTAGACTCTTCTAAATAAAATGTCAAGTGAAATTACTCTGTATGTTACCATAACGGTGGATATCTTTCATTTTATAATTGTCTAAATGCATTGAATGTACAAAACCAAGAGTGAATCCTAATGTAAACTATGGACTTTGGTTGATAACAATGTGTCAATGGAAGTTTATTGATTATAACTGATGTATTATTACTCCGGTGGGGGATTTTGATAACGGAGAAGCTATGCATATGTGGTAGCACAGTATGTATGAGAAATACCTGAACCTTTGGTTCGATTTGGCTGTGAACTTAAAACTGCTCTAAAAATATAGCTTATTTTTTTAATTAAAAATATAAAATGCCCGTCTTAACTCCAAAGAGTTAGGGATAGTTGAAAATGTTTAAAATTTGAATAGTAAGACTACTTAGAGTTTATGTTTAAAAAAGGGCAAGTCTTCGGAAAGATAAAATAGCAAAACTTCTTTGGCTAAACGTGAGCAGCAAAGAGATTTCTGTAATCTCTATAAACTATAACCTTAGTATGCTCTTGGACAAGATTTTTGCTCTCTCTTGTGTTACTGAGAGTCAAAGCTGTTTTTGTTTCCATTTCTCATTGGTTATCTAGGGCTGAAGAGGCAATCATATCTGAGGGAAAGATATTGTACAGTTAAATATGTACAAAAATATTTAATCATTGTTTATAGCAATTAACATTTTAAAGATGTCTAAGTATCCATAATAGTGTGATACTTTTCTCATTAAATTGTGATCCATAAAGTATAATATGATGGAAACACACACTTGGAAAACAATCTCTTTGTGTCTTTTTAGTAATGTGATCTTGAACGAATCTAAGCCTTAGTTTCTTCACCAATAAAATGAGGACATTCATATGTCAAAGAATCATTGTAAGAATTGAATTAGTTAATATTTGTAAAGAAATTAGAACAGTGCCCAGCAAAGAGAAAATTCTACTTAAGCATTACTTATTATTATTTTAGAAATTTATTTTATAAGAAATACCATATGAATAGAGAGAAAGAGAAATATAGAAGTACATACACTAACATTTTTACATTGCTTTTTGGAGTAAATGATTAGTGATCTCCTGTTTATTAAATTCCTTAATTTCCTCTTTATTTTCATTACTATTTTTAAATGTTCTCACCATGAACATATATTTAGAGAATATAAAAGGTAAAATTAAAAAATTCTTTGCACCATCATTTCTTATACTAATCCTATGGCTTTATATGTTTGGTGTTTTGCTTTTTTTTTTCTGGGAAAGAAAATAAATTCAAATGCTGTAAATTAATCATAGGGCTGTGGCAGCCACTGAAGCATGTGGGCCCGTTCCAAAGTTTATGAAAGTATAAATAGATGTCTGCCATTTTTCTGAAAGCCTTCTGGACTCATGTAGGTACTCTGTATTATCCAAAATCCTCACAGGAAAGAATGGAATAAACAAGGTAAATCTGAAAACCATAAAGAATTGTATTTCAGTTGGTTTAATATATTTTTACTTCAGTCTTCTATGACAATAAAACATGTCCAATTACATCATCATCCATCAAGAAGTGACAAGCCTTCAAGACTTCATTGTTGAAAAATAAAATAAAGTACATCACATCAACTACCTTCACAAGAATGCAGAAGGACAAATAAATATAAAAATTTATTTACGTACACATATTTTTATTTATGTGTCTCTATTAGAAAAAAATCACAGCTTTCAAGCTCTTGGCATGTTTAACAATATGGCTATTACTTTTTAAATATGATATGCTTAAAAAGTATTACTAATTTTTCAGTCTATGTAGAAATATTTTTCAAAGAAAAGATAATATATTCTTTTTGGTTTTGAATAGGTAAGAAAAATGTGGATGAAAATAGTTTGTCTTAAAATTTGTAAACATACCATAACATCTTTAATGCTTAATATTTTTAATGCTTACTTTCCTTAGTAAATCACTTCAGTGGTTTTCCCAATTTATAAAAAGTTAGTTTTACACTTCTCTCCTGAAATTTTATCTTATAAAAAGAATCAAGTGCTATTTAAATATATGAAAATATATGTATATTCTTAAAATTTAGAAGGAATTGATTTAGCACTTAAAATCTATTTTTGCTTTAGACCCCGAATTATCTTTATGACACTAAATTAAGAATCAATATTAAAATACCATAAATAACTTCAAATAAATACTATTTAAATTTTCTTTATATACCCACAAATTACATTTATAGTTCATGAATAATTGGTTTACTAATTTATTTTTGTTCATCAATTTAACTCTCCTTTTCTCCACCAAATGAAAATTTATACAGAACATTACACACACACACACACACACACACACACACACACACACACACACACATATTGCATGGATAAAACCTATTAAGTCAGAGATAAGAATATCTCTTTCCACTTGCTATCTTTTGGTGAGGCCCCTTTTCCTGGAGGCTTCTGAGATATTTCCATATCTTAGGGCTCTTCAGAAGACAAAAAAAGCACTTTCATAGATGGATACGGGTGTATGGTTTTCATTATTTCTAGTATCAGCAAATACAAACAGTCAAAATCTATTCAAATCGTTTAAGCCGTGTAATGCATATTGAAATACACTTCTAATTCTTTTCCTTTAGTTATTAGTAACACGATGTCATTTTACTTCTAATTTATAGCCAGGGGTTGGGGCGGGGACAGAGGGGAGAACATTTCAGAAGTGATTTACAAGACATTTAAAAGCTTTCAGGATGTTGGTCTAATTCCTGTGAAATGCAGCTGAGAACAGGTTTCCAGGGGTACCATAGTTTGTCGGTTTGTTTTGTCTTGCATGGTACCTATAGCCCCCCATAGCAATGTGCATTTGGGTAACTATATGAAAAAGGAGTTTTCAACATAAGTTCTGTGGTTCTCTCTTCTGTCAACATCCAGTATTTACTTCTTGAAATTCCACCGCTCTGAATAAAGTCAAATGTCACATTTTACATATCTGCAGCCTCAAAGGCAAAAACAGCCCTGAATGAGGGTGATCTGTGAGCTGGGAAGTTTCAAGTCTTTCCAGTGAAGGTGACACAAGCTCTTTCTTATTTACTGTTGGGTGGGTAGCCAGGCTACTTTCCTTAGTGACTTAGTGATCTGCTTAGTGACAAGGTATCTAAATTTCTGGAATTCTGATGAAAAAAAAAAAAATTAAATCAAAATTTTCTCAATTATATAAATAAATGTATAGCATGGTGACATTAATTAGCATGTTGCTTTTCTAATTTCCTTTTTATTGATTTTCTAGGTACAAAAATTTAGACATTTTATACCTACCAAAATTTATAAGTCTGTTTTTTTCACACATAATCATTCAAGGAAATTCATGAAGACAAGGTCAGGACCAAACTTGAGTGAGCCTGTCACGTGTCTGTCACCCACCGTGGTCTTTCTCAGGAGGAAGAAAGTAGATAGTCGGTCAGCCCTTGGTCCAAGAGTGAAGAGGCTGAGTAGCAATGGTCATTGGCCTACTTCTCTTTCATTCTTTAGTAAAAATCTCTTTTCTAAAATTATAAGTTTTATCAGGAAAGGAATATGTGTGTGTGTGTGTGTGTGTGTGTGTGTGTAGCCATCTATTGAGGTGGTTTTTTTTATCCCTTAAACTATTTAGACGATAATTTATTCCATACATTTCCAATGTTTCGATGATTCTTGAATTCTTAGAATAAGCCCTAGTTAGTAATAATGCATTTAACTTTTGTTCTAATCCTAGATTAAATTAATCAATGCCTGTGGTTGTTCTTGTTGTTGCTGTTGTTATTGTATTTACTCTTTAAGGCAGTTTTAGGTTCACGGCAAAATTGAAGGCAAAGTACAGAGATTCCTAAATCTTTTTTTTTTTCTTTTGATCATTAATTAGGCATCAATAGTCCAAGTCACTTTTTCTGTTTCTCAGATTTTACTATTGGAATTATGCTAACTTCACAAAGTCAATTGAGAAGGCTTACTTTATTCTCTATGTTCTAGAAAACTCTACATAGCAAAGGAATTACTGACATCTTGAAGCTTTCATTGGCTCACTTGTAAATATGATCTGGTTGCCTTTTGAATTCTATTCCTTAATAATTTCCCAATTTCTACTCTAGATATTAGTTAGCTGGGAGAGTCTAACTTTTCTTCAGTGAATTTCTATTATATCCATTTCTTCTAGACTTTTAGAGAAAAGGACACAAGTGACAAACACTAATGTATCTGAGTGTTTCTTATCAGTTCATAGTGTGTGGATTTTTTTTCTCTGTCTTTTTTTAACCCCTTTATAACCTTGCCTGGAATTTATCTATGTTATAAATCCTGTCAAAGAACCAGATCATGGGTTTATCAGGATTTTTATTTTTTTTATATTATTTTCTAATTTCTTTTTATTTCTATAACCACTTTCTGCCTGTCTTAGGTTTATTTTTTCTTTCCTAGCTTCTTTAAGTGAATCATCAGGTTCTTTGTTTTTATAATTTTCTTGTTTATGATTAAGCATTTGAAACTTTGAATTCCTTTGCGTGCAGCTTGGTTTACTTTACATATTTTCATCATCATTATTTTATAGGTAAATCCTAATCATAACTTTGTTTTCTTATATAATTTGAGTATTTAGAAGACATCAATAGTCCAAGTCACTTTTTGTTTATTATTTAATTATAAATTTCCAGTTTTTATTACATTTTTGAAGGCTTTAGAGATACATGTGGAAAGTCACTTTAGAAACATGTGAAAGTAGAGTCGAAATGGGGACTACCATCTAATTAAAATAATGTAAGCAATGATAAATGCTGAACAATTTTATTTTAAGTAAGATGAATTCATCAGATTCATTGTCATTAAAAACTCAAACAGCATAAGATTGAAAATATTTGTTCTGTCACTAATAGGAAAAAGGTGATAATATATTATATGACTGAATGAATTAAAAAAACAACATAAAAATAGTATAAAAGAACACTTCGTAAAGGACAAATGGTGTCAGTGTGCCGAGAATTATTACAAAGCAAAAGATATAGTTCTACTAGGGCTCTCTGGCTATGATCCACTACTCAGACTTATTTAAATTTTCCCTTCTCCTTCATGGTATCCATTGTTACTCTCGGTAACTAGCATTAATGTGTTTAATAGATATAGTCAAAGTACATCATTAAGTGCATTTAGAAATAGTACAGAGAATAATGAGAGACTCGGGGTTTTCAGGCTTCAGAAAATGACATACACTCTGTCTGCATAGGCCAATTCTAATTATATTCTAAGAAGGCTAAATATAAGGTTTAGGCTTTTATAATACTACATGACTCTCATTGTAGATTATACATATTTTTTACTCCACCATCTCTTAGCCTAATTACATTGTCAAGAGTGTCAGTTCTAAAACAGTAAAATGATATATACTAGTCAATTTTGTCAGACATCCTTCCTTCAACCTTACCTATCAATGTGCACATCTTCAGGCAATTCTATCTCTCTGTCACAGTATGTGGCAGCCATTTTATCCATGACATGGAAGCTTAAAAAGACTCTGGTTGTCTGATTAAACACAACTTCTCATGTCGAGGGTTTCTAATTTCTTTACAAAAATTAACTTCTGACTAATTCTAGCTAGATGCTCTCAGAATCAAAAAGGCATATCATTTAGGGGTGCTTTTCATTTTAAATACGTCAATTTTACAAAATTTCAAACTGACCAAAGTCAGGGCAGTAATTCATATAATAGAATTTACAAATTTGCTCTAATTGATGTTTTCTCTGGATCATTTTGTTCAGTTATCCTCCTAGTGATGGGAAATAATATTGCCCAGCTCTAACAGGCATTAAATATCAAAGCAGTGTGGAAGAAACAGGCATGGATTCTGGAGAATTCTAAGGAAACAACACAATTTTGGGATCTGGTAAATGGGATCGAAAAGAACAACAACAAAGAAACAAATCTTCAAGGAAGAAAAGTAATGTCAATCCACAGCTTGTATCTACACAGATACCAGTATAATATAGATATAAATACCAGTTAAAAATTTAATCACTAAACATTCAGTTAACTACCTTGGGCAGGGAGGGTTTACTCTAAGCTAAGTATGATAGTCCTGCTCTCAAGGACATATGATAAAGCTTTGACCAATCAGATATGATGTTGTCTGCTGGAGGGATTCCACAAGAGCTTTTCCTGAATTTTAAAAAGAGAAATCGAATGGGATCATTTTCTCTGTGAGGCTGGCACCTTCTGGTTATGTCTAGAACTGCAGCAAAAATGTTGGAATCCTGAAGGAGCTCGCTTAAGAGCAACACACTGAGAGGACTGCAGTGAAAAGAGAAATGGTCAGTGAATCATAATCACATCACCGAGCCATTGAGTTAGCCAGAACTGGTCTTTGATATGTGGGCCCAAAATACTGTTCTGTGAGATAATAAATGTCCTTAAGCCAATTAAAATTCTTTTTACAACTCTGCGTGCGTGTGTGTGTGTGTGTGTGTGTGTGTGTGTAAAATAGAGATACAGGATAGTAACGGTAGAAAGATGTGGGTTGAAAGAAGGTATATTAGCTATCCATTGCTGTGTAACAAATTATCCCAAACTTAACATCTTAAAACAATGAATATTTATTATCACATACAATTTCTAAGCTTCAGGACTTCGGGAGCTGTTGAGCTGGATGGTTGTACCTCAGGGTCTCTGATAAGATTACAGTCAATCTGTCTGTTAGAGCTACGATCTCTAAAGACTTGACTGGGGCTGGTGGTCATGTGACAAGCTTAGTCATGTGACATTAGGCAGGAGGCTTCAGCTCCTCACCACAGGGATGTCACCATGAGAATGCTCCCAACATAGGCATAGCTTCCTCCAGCAAATGATTCAAGGAAGGAGGAGAGAGAGAGAGAGAGAGAGAGAGAGAGAGAGAGAGATAGAGCGCTCAAGTGAGCATGTAAAAGGGAGTATGCATTCAATATAGAAGATGCAGTCATTTTGTAACTTTATCTTGGAAGTGACATACCATTACTTCTGCCTTATTCTATTTGTTAGAAGCAAGTTGCTAATATGGAGGGGAGGGCAATTATACCCTACTCTGAAGGGAGAAGTATCAGAAAAACTTTGTGAACATGTTTTAGGACCACTTGGGCTTTATTTTAAAGAAAAATAGATTTGAAAATACTCAAATATGATAAGAAATACCAAGTGGAGATAAGGCGAAGGACTTTTTTGTGTACTGGCATCTATTTTTTCTATGAAATAGTAAGATGATTTGCTGAATGTGTTTCAACATGTGATAGATTTAGAGCTGTAAGTAAAATAAAAAGAATCAAAATGGCAACTTAGAAAAATAATAGAGTATGAACTCTAGAACTATAGATAAGAATGTGTTAAAAACCAGAAAATAATTCTATATTATATGGATCATTCTATATAGCTCTGTATAAATACTTTGATGAAATGGATATGCTTCTATGAAAATAAAGTTTACCATAGTTGTCTTTAGAGAGATTAGGAACCCTAAATTTAAAATTTTCAAGGAATGAATCACATGCACGCACACACACACAAACAGCACTGCATACAAATGGTTGACTAAAGACTTTTTTTAAAGATTTATAACCATAAAATTCACCTGCTATGAAAACTCTTATAGCTCTTACAAAAAAACTTTTCAGTTGATTTTAGGAAATGTATTTCCATTGTATGAATACATTAATTCAATCACTTAAAACATGTAAACAGGTCATTAACCTTTGTATTTCTCTGAGACTTTCATCTAGAAACAAATTTGGTGAATCTCCTTAAGAAGAATTCCTCAAGCTTATTTGATTACAGGAACTTTTGTTTAAGAAGCATTGATTAGTTTCTAGGACAGTGTGAGAAACACTACTGAATCAGATGAGCCCTAGCAGTATATAAGAATATTCAAGCATTCCACTAAAAGAATACAGCCAAAACAAATATCTTCCAGGAAAGTAAGAATGACTTAGTATTAGAATATATATTAATATCGTGTAACCCATCAACTGATCAAAGATGATAGTCAGAAAGCGATTTGATATCATTCAGCCCCACAGCTGTCAAGAACTTCCCTGGCATAACAAAAGTATTTATCTCAAAGAACATCCCACTTTATAATTAATAGCTAAAAAACAATTAGAGGACACATGAAAGTCAGAAGCAAGACAACTATAAACAGAAGAAGAACCCATCTTCCAATTACAGCTCGCATTCCCAGAAGAGACCTGCTTTAGAATCTGATTTAGCCCAAATTAAAGAGAATCTGTCATTTCACTCTTTTGGCAGTGCTTTGCATTGCTAATAGTGGAGAAACTGGAAGATGGCCCTTTAGCAAAATTATCTTCTTAATGAATACACAAAGTTTTTTGCATATGTAAAATTATTCAAGTAGCCCAATTTTTTTTTGACAAAAATTTGAAGTCTTCCTGTGCTTGAAGAGTGTGGCAATACAAGTAAGAGTTTTCGAGTGCATTTGTGTGATGACAAAACAGAACCATGGGGGAGCCCTCTACAGGATGAAGTAAGAAGTGCAGCAACCTGGTTATAGACAGCAATCTCCAGAGAGTGAGATGACCTGGGAACCATCCCATGCGGGGAGTTAGAGAGAGAATGACACCTTTTAATGAATTTTAAGTTGTTTCCAGATACATGTTTATCATAAGCTCTCTTCTTTATGTTTTGTATCTACTGCACACCAGCGTTGTATTGGCACTACTTCTGGAAAGAGAGGAAGGTAAGGTAGTCACACAAGCAGAGAGTACAGTGTATTCAAACTATACTAGATCCAAAATTTAGAATGAGATGAAATCTCCATGAGAATATAAGCCCAGAATCCTCAGAGGTAGTGCAGTAGGATCTGGAATTCACACAGAACTTGGAATAGGAGACTTAGTTGTTTAATTTGGAAATTAAGGAAAACGGTAACACAAGGATCCCCAGTATCATCAGTATTATTTTACTCTCTTTGTATATTTTTAGTCAATGCAATCATACCAGGAAAAGGAATGCAACCTATAAATATTATAAGAGAGAAGGTAAAAATATTATTTGCCAAAGGTAGGGTTGCATACCTGGAAAACCCAGAGAACTAAAGAGAGGATTCAGTAAGGTAGATTGGTTAGTATGCAAAATATCAGTGTTTTCTTCTATGAGCAATAAGCACTTTGGAAGTGTGATGGTAAAATGATACTATTTACTATAGCAACCAGAATAGGCTTGCTATATTTAGCAAATAAAAATCTGGGATGTCTTGTTATGTTTGAATTTTCAAACAAACAATTTTTTTTTTTTTTTTTTTTTAGTATAAGTATGCCTCCTGTAATATTTGGAACATGTTTGTACTAAAAAAAAAAAGACTTACTGTTTATCTGAAATTCAAATTTACTTGGGAATTCTGAATTTTATCTAGTTACCCTAGACCAGAAGTATAAAATGTCACTTAAAAAAACAGGGTGAAGATCATAGAGTTGATTACAGTTCTGGCTAAGAATTTCTTCAGCTGCCTCAATCATTTAGCAATGATTTTCACTATCCTCTGTATTTTAAACCTTTATACTCCTTTTAAAATTGCAGCTTAATTGTGGAATATGACTTTCAGTAATTAAAATAAGTTTTAATTTTGTGTGAAAAAAATTGATTCTCAAATTTTTGACCCAGTGAGGTCCTTTGGCATCTGGTTGAATTTCCCACGCCTCCCATTTCAAATGGCCAAAGTTCATCAGCATCCCGCTTCCAACAAATACCCACCTGCCCGCTCACACAGCCTTGGCTGCTGTGTGAATGCTCCTCTGCAAAGCCAGTCTGGTGCTCATATCAGCAGCGAGTTCTGCTCTCCCATATGGAATTGGAGGGCCCTTGGGGAGCCCAGGACATACTATGGAGAAATCTGCTGCAGTGCACTGAACACTGACCATGGCACAGGACAACAAACAGCTGTCGAGCTGGAAGGTCCCAGAAACTGAGTTTGCAAGGTTTTTGAAAAGGGCAGTTGTTACTGGCTGACAAGCTACGTTTCCCTGAAGGGTGCTGTGTTCTTGGGAGGCAGCCATTGCAGTATTTCAAAGATTAAGTTATAACTGAACAATGTATGAGGATGTATAAAAAGTAATTTACCATTTTATAATTACTTTTAATTAACCATTTCATAATTACTTCCTCCATGGTAATGCCTCTGGGCCTGATTGTGGAAACAATTATCGGCTGGGAATTTGCATACCAGTAATAGGCCTTAACATAAACGCCATAAATGTAGCTATTTCTCGGTACTTATTTTGGCATATCATGAAATCACAGCTCTAACTATATATTACTCACCCTCAGCCTTTTTCTAAATTAGAAGGAAAAATAAAAAGGAGAATATGTCTCTTTTTAGAAAAATCTTTGAAATAATTATAGATTATTTTATTCTATAGTCACTTATATGTTCCGAAGCTATCTACTTAATAAAACAAAAAGCTAAATGTTCTCTCTTTGGCCTTCAAAGTGTTCTCCAGACTCTGTCTGTACCCAGATACATTTAGCTCTCACCAATGTCAGTGCAGCGTCATCACATAGGAACTGTCTGCATTTAAAAACTACACTGCATTCTTTGCTTTATTTCGTAAGCGATGACTAATATCAAAATATGGTCAGTGAGAATAATTGCATTTTTAAAAAATCAGAGGAAAAAAGCAGCAGAATCACACCAGGATTCACAAGAAAACTTGTTTAAAACAGAGAAAGAATAGGAAGCAGAATGCCCTTAATTGCTTTGCATCTAGTTTTCTCTTTCTCATTAGCTTCAGCATAGATTATGATTCAATACTTACTTTCCCACCTGCATTAGGAAAATTAACTACAGGGTGCATGACCCTTGTCTCCATGTGCTGGCCACCAATTAACACATAGTCTTTTCGTTAGAAAAGACTAATAGGAAAATTAATAATAACTGACGGAATTTTATTGTTCTCTATTAGCTAGGCACTGATGTAGCAACCCTGACCTAAAATCAAAATGAATATAATAGGAAAAGAGCCAGGGGCTTTGGTCAAGAGAAACTGACATTCAAGGTGTCCTTCATAGTCTAATCCTTACCCCGTTGCACTTCGCTCTCACCAAGTGGGAATAAAGGAAGAATTATCACCTACAAAATTCCTGCATTTTTTAATCATTCTCAAAACATTACTCATTATGTAATTCAGTGTTTTTATTATAAATTCCTTTGGGCCGAAGGAAAGGAAAAAGTGTAATTCTCATTTTAACAGAGAAAATATCTTATCATTTTTGCCTTCTTTGTATTTCTTAGGTTCTAGGAAGTTCAGAGCTCAATTCTTTTCAGCAAACGGAATATTTGGGGGTACAAATTCCACTTTTTTTCCTCTTCTAATATTGAATTTTGTCTTCTAGTTGTGTTAATAGGTATTTGTCTCTCACCAAGGTGGGAATTCCTTTTGGGACACACAGATAAGATTGCTTAAGTACAAACTTATCTATTTTTATTTCATGTGATGTTTCAAGTCTAACCTCACACAAGCTCCAGTAAGCTATTGGGATAACCGGCTGTACACTTGCTTGCCTTCCAATTTTGTCATGGAAATCCCTTCACTGCAAATACCCTCAAATCTCTTCCTGCAAGTATCCTTCGCCTACCTTTGAAACTCAGTACTTCCCTCCTCTCAGCCATTGAGCCTTTACTGATAGTTCCAGACCCTACTGATTTTCTGAACCCTAAAACTCTTAACATGGATGCCACTAGATTGTTTACTTTTTTTTTTTCTTTTAAGTTAGTGGTAAGCCCTGTCTCTTTAAAGAGATGATAAGGTTTATGAGATCAATATCCATGATTTTGCATGTAAGTAGAGGTTTGAGAAGTACTAGTTATTGACAAGTTTTTGTCACTTAAAAATATAAATTT
Source organism: Pteropus vampyrus (assembly GCF_000151845.1). Taxonomy (NCBI): domain Eukaryota; kingdom Metazoa; phylum Chordata; class Mammalia; order Chiroptera; family Pteropodidae; genus Pteropus; species Pteropus vampyrus. The sequence continues at coordinate 5,309,446 of NW_011888818.1, forward strand.
CTCCAGCTTAAATGTTAATGACACATTTTTGCTAAGCTAACCAAATTCAATCAAAACAAATTCAGTCAAATTACATCTAGTGTTTTTCAGATTCTTTTTACCAGTTGTTTGACCAAATATTTACTATATTTATTATTATATTTATTTTTATTTTTATTATATTTATTTTTGTCTTAGGTCAGGGTTGCTGCCTGTGTTTTCAACTATTAGAGAAAAATATTGTTCTCATATTTATTAACAGTCTCTTCCTTAGTCTCTTCCAAGGACCCATGATGTGCTAGGTGGTGTACAGAATATGAAGATAATATTCACACTTTCTTCAGTTAATTTCTCTGATAAAGGTATGAACATAATAATTGTCTCCTCTAAGCCACATTGAAGCTAATGAGCAAGAGAAAGCTAAACTCAAAGCAATTAGGGCATTCTGCTTCCTTTCTTCTTTCCCCTTTTTTAACTTTGTTCCTTTTTTATTGTGAATCCTTTAAACATTCTACTGGTCTCTAACCTGACACTTTAAAAAAATTAATTGTTTTTATTTTAAGTAGCACAGTTGCTCTGGTTGATAATATTGCAATAAAGAAACTATTACAAAAGAATTCAAAACAGTACATCAAAAATAGGAGTCAAGATATTCAGAGAGTTGGTATACCATAAATGCTTATTGATTACTAAACAAAGCTGTATTTATATAAGATATAACATAAGCGGAAGAAAGTGTAAAGTTTTAAGATTATCCAGGATAACAGATTAACATCAAACAACAAACAATTCTATCAAAACAAAAAGTGAACATCATAGGGTAAATAGTTAGGGGAAAAAAAGGGTGATCGAGTTATCTAAAAAAAGAAGAACTATCCTGCACAAAAGCTATAAATCAGTTAATGGAGACTTGGAAAGTACTGAGTATTTAAGAAAGATGACAATACTAGAAGAGTGATCTCTTTTTGCAAACTCAAGTGGTTCCACTTCTCTGCAGGTTGGGACAATCCAGTTCAAGGACATTAGGATTGGGTTTTCCGTGATACAGGGAAGTAAAGTCCCTCTGGGAAGCACTTACATTAGAGCAGCAAGAGAACTTAACAAAAACTTGAAATTATAAGGCATCTAATTCTGTTAAAGGGCTAACATCATAAAGGATAAACTGCAAAAATACCCGTAGGAACAATGGTTTTATTTTGCAAAATTGCCTATTCTGAAATTTCCATTGTAACTGGTATCTGAGTTACTGTTTTTTGCATTTAGATTTCTCTCTATGAAAGTGACAAGTGCCCATTGTTTAAAAATCTTGGAGTTTTAAAAATATATAACATAAAAATATGCATAATCTCATCTCCAAGAAAAATAATTGTAATATTTTATCATAAATTCTTTGCAAATTAATTTTCTATTCATAACACAAACATTTTAAGTTGAATCATATTGTATGTGGTTTTATTTTATATTTTCTCAAGTAATAGAATATTGTGCATACTTTTAATACTCACTGTGGTAGGCAGAATAATGCCCGGAATTATGTTCCTCTTCCCCAAGCTGTTCACATCCTACTCCCTTGAAATCTGTGAATATGTTAGGTTACATGGCAGAGAGGAATTGAGTTTGCAAATAGAATTCAGGTTGCCAATCAGTTGACCTTGAGAAGAGGAGATGATGTTGGATTACTCAAGTGAGCCCGATGTAATCACAAAGGTCCATATCAGGGAATGGAGAGGGCAGAAAAGAGAAATCGGAAAGCAGGGCAGCATGAGACACACTATACTCGCTATTGCAAGCTTTGAAGGTAGAAGAAAAGGACCACAGGCAAGGAATGTAGGTGTCCTCCAAAAACTAGAAAAGACAAAGAAAACAGAGTTTTCTATAGCCCCCTGCTGACATTTTTTTTTTTTTTCAGCCCAATGAGACCTTTCTTGGTCTTCTGACCTCCAGAATGATAAAATAATAAATTTGTATTGTTTTAAGGCATTCCCTTTTTGATATTTTTTCAGCAGCAATAGGAAACTAATATACTCATATATATGTATGCCTATCATTTTTGATACTGCATAGTGTTTTATTGTTAGATGAATTATAATTTATGTAATCAATCCAGATAGTAATATTTTTCTCTCTGCTTGCTGTATCATCTTTATAATAACAAATCAACTTTGCCATAGCAGTACAAATATGTAGGCAAATGGGCTGGCCTTACTTCCAATAAAATTTATTTATGAAAATGAACTGCAATTTTTTGACCTCTGAACCAATCCCTAACTGATGAATATTTAATTATTTCCAAGCAATCAAGTTGCTCTTATATTTTTCTGGTTAAATATATAGCAAAAGAAAAATAATATGAAGTAGTATTTCTCACTCTGACATGTTTTCTTGAGAATCCTCATTCTTTAAAGTTGGTTTTAAAATTCGGAACAAATTTAAAGCACTTATTTACCTATTCTCAAAGGCATAAGTTTGAATATGAAATGTTAAATGTTGGATTTTTCTTAGTCAATTATAGTTCCATTCTTAAAGAAAAAATGAATCTTTAATGCAAAAAAATTAAATTTCTGAGCCTTAAGCAGAGGTGACAAATGTGGCATTGATCCATACATCTTCTTTCACTTACTTGGGAATTTTAAATTGTGCAGTATATTCCATAAAAGGCAAGAGAGGCAAAAGACAGGAAAGAAAGGCCATAGACACCAAAGTAAACTCCCCACTGCCCTGTCCCACACACTTTCCAGATCGAGTCATGTCTTAATAGTAAGAAGTAGTAGAGAAATTTCTATGGTTTTGACTTTTCCGATGTAAGAAAACATAATTGTTTTGTGGATTTTCAGGATTTATGAGGCCAATAAAAAAGAAAAAGAAAAAAAAGAATTCTAACTAAAGAGATTAAGAATAAATTAAGGTTTTGGGGCAAAATATTGGCAAATATACAAGGAAACAAACAATCCCAGGATTACTCTCCTCATAAAACTCACAGGAAGTGAACTGGTGTTGATGAGTGGGTTTGACAAATGTGTTTCATCTTCCTTCCAATGTCACATTGGCATCTTAGAGACTTGTGGACGCTCATTTCTCAGATAATGTACTGACCCAAAATGAAGGGAAGATGCAGGTGGCAGAGAGAATCAAGCAACGGATATTGTATTATTCGCATCTGTGATTTCCCAAAGAAAATTCAACAGATTTGCTGCATGCTGCAAAAGCACATATTTCATTTTAGCTGCTGTAAATTCATCACCCTGCATTTTCATTGAATGTTTCCTTGTCCTTGGTGCTGATTAAATCAGAGTGCATTATGTGCTTCTCACTAGTGACTTTCTATTTTGTGTACAGACAGTCTAATTTTGTCTTCTACTTTCCTTTGCAAATATTCTGTAAAACTTTGATAACTAAAGTTAGGGGGGGAGATGCTATGAAGCACCCTAGAACTTCTGATGATGCTAGATAATAAAAGTAGGATGTAGGGATGAACCTACCAAAGAGAAGCTGTGTTTTTAGTGTATTTCAGTCACCCTAAAGAAATATGAGAAGTCAAAGAGAAAAAACACTGCATGACCTCTTGGTAAATATAGGTCACTCACTGATTTTATACTCCTTCATCAAATATATAGAAACTCTGGTGAAACTATGTATTTTTAAAACAATAAATATAAACAAAAGAAGAAACCCAGTATGCTGAAAAGAATCTGAGAGCAAGACCTGGGACCTCCACAAGGGCTGAAGCTGAGTCCACAGAACAGGATTTTGGCTGGACGACCTCACTAGGATCCTGCTTTGCAGCTAAGGTTTGGAAATACTGTGCTCGCCTGCAAAATGTGAACTGTGAACCTTCTCTGCCAGTCCTGTTTCTGGAGACAGTTCCTGTTTCAGAGCCAGCCCCTTGTTCTAGGATGCTAGTAAAAGTTGACTCACCATTGGAAACTTAGACTGTATAGCTAGCGCTGAAGATGAATTTCTCCTGACTATCCTATGAGGAAATCCAAAACCTAGGCACTCACATACAGACAGGCTCAGAGTTGGAACCATGTAGAAGATGGATTGATACAAACACAAGTAGGTTTACACAGCCCCCCAAATGTGTCAAATAAAAATCCCATGAAAACTAAATCCCATGTATAATTAACACAGGGACAAGATGACAGAACATCTGAAGAAAATTCCTCAAATTCGAGAAAGTTAGGTTACAGAACTCAAAAATGGGCAAATTCACATCAAAGCAATTAAATCTACTGATTAAATCTGAAATGTGTTATAATGTAAAATCCCTTAAAATGTTCAAAGAAATTTAGAAAATAATATACTCCATAAAATCAAGAACAAGAGGATTATATGCATATGCGTATATATTGTCAAGTTTGTTTTGTTCACAGACCTCTTTGTAGTCTAATCCTTTTCATCTGTTGTCTATATCTGATGTTAAATGTTTAATTTTCTTTCCATTATACGTAGTTCATTTATTTTTTGTCTTATTGCATCACCTAAAAGTTCCAGGATATAACTGGATTAATATGAACATTTATCAGCATTATTGCCTTTTTATCATTTTAATTAGAATGTTTCCAAGATCCTATCACTGAGTGTGATGTTGAATCCTCTATTTTATACTTTCCGGAACAATGTTTTCCCTTTAAAGAAAGTATTATTTAGGTTAGAAAACATATACCTATTCTTGATTTAAAATGATACCCTTTAATAATATTAAAGTTCTTTCAACAATAAGAAAATCTTCATTTTCATTATATTAGGAAATTCTGAATAGTAAAGTATACTTGTATTTCTGGTATATATCTTAATTAGTGATATATACATATAATTTTATGGTATTTGGTATATCTACAGCTCTGGAAACTTTTCTTTAATTATGTTATTAATAACTGATCCTGTTATGCTTGTTGTGATGCCTTCTTTAAAGTTGACAAATGTTTATGTGTAAATATGTGTTCTTTTCTATACAATCTCTTAGTTTTTAATGTTTATTCCATTACCTGTTTTCACTGCATTTTGAGATTGTCGAATTTTCCCTAGATATGATTCCATGTTCCACAATGTGGATGAAAGAAAAGGATTTTATGAAAACTAACACCACAGGGTGATCTGATCACAAATTCCTAACTGGACAGGTCATGGTGGGTAGCCACATCCCAGGCCTATAACTTCTTTAGTGAGAAGTTTTTAAGCCAGCCCTGACCACTGTTCTTGTGCATCTGGGTTAACACACTTTCAAAACAAACCATAACTGCTCTTAAGAAAGCACATAATCTTGTTTACTATCTTGTAATCTGATCCCTGCCTTGCTTTCTCATACCTCCACGGAATCTTCCCTATGTTCTCATTCCCTCCTTAATCTCAAATGCATAAAAGAAAACGCAAAACCGTTATTCTCGGGAGCATTTGAAGATTTTGTTCCCCAGCGTATGTCATGAGCTTGGCTCAAACTCTTAGAAAAATTCTCTACAGATTTGGACATTTCTTACATTCTTAACAGCATTAATTTTGTAATTTTCCATATTTGGATTAGTGGTTTTTAATTTTTCTTGCAATGCTCTTTTGTCTCACTATCTTCCATTTTATCTTCTATTGTTTTCTTCTCTCAAACCATTGCTTTTTTATTTCAAACAATTCTATTTTAGAATGTGCTTTCTTCTTGCATTTTATTAACCTTTGCAAAACATGTCTGGAAATTGTGTTCTGACCCTGTAATTGATGGTTCTCAGAAGTATATTCTTCTGTCTGAATCTTGTAACTACTATTCCCTTTTCATGTTTTGGTTTAGTTTTTTGCAAGTCTTCTGTTTTTCTTTTTTCTAGTTTTTAAAATTATTATTCATCACAAATTAGAAGGGTCAAGTGTTTATCAACAAAAAAGAATCTACTCTGCCCTTACCTTTGAGGGTTGTTTCATTGGGTTAAGGTCACTCTCCTCAGACTAATTTCTTTTCCATTTTTGAGTGTTATCAAGATTTAACAGACTTATCCCTGACATGTTGCTTTAGAGTCTTCTTTTATCCTCACTGCCTATTTAAAAAATTATCTGAACTGGTAAATCACTAAATAATAAAAACACACTCCCAGGATTATGCTTCTTTCAAAGCTCTTCAGCTAGCTCATCATTCCAACTCCAGAGCTTTCCAGGTGGGTACTTTAACTTAAAGGAAAATAAATAAATACACCTCCAGAGGACAAGCTGGCAAATAACGCCAGGGGATCTAAAGCCAGGTTACTCTATATTATAGGACAAATAACTTTCAAAAAGGAATATGGTGTAGTGAATGCTAGAAATTAAAAAGTGGGGGAAAATAAATATTTGGGAGAAACAAAAATGACAGTAGACATCCAGAATCTTGTATGACTCCTAAGATAAGGGGTCCAAGAAGCAAAAATTGTGATAACCTTTGATTAAAAAGCTTTGAGATTTCTTAAATTCTGAGAATATCGATGTAAAATATGTCCAAACCTGTACAGAAGAGTTTATTTGAGCCAAACGACAATATATGCTGGGAAGCAAGATCTCATATGCTTTAGAGAATAACAGTTTTGCAGCTTCTTTTATGTGTTTGAAATTAAGAAGGGGATGTAAGAAATATTGGAGAAACAAGGTAGGATTGGATTATGGGAAAGTTAACAAGATTATATGTTCTCTTGGGGTTAATAGCCCCTTTGAGGAGTATTACTTTGCTTTTACAAATGTGTGTTAACCTAGATGCACAAGCACAATGGGCAGGGCTGGCTTAAAAACCTTTCACTAAGGAAGTTATAGGCCTGGGGCATGACTACCCTCTGTAACCTGCCCAATTAGAAATTTATAATCTATTATAGCATCCCCTTTTCATTCACAAGAATTACAAAAAAACTAAATAGAGAAATGAGACTGTGAGAATACTAAATTACACAGATTTCTGGGTGCCACTCCAGGTTTTGATTCAGTAAATCTGGTATAGGCCAAAGAATTTGCATTTCTAAAACATTCTTAGGTGATATTGATAATGAGGGTCCAGGAACCACGCATTGAGAACCAGTGATCCAGTTTCAGTTCCAGCATTCCTTTTCATTTAACTATTCCCAGAAATGATCTTAAAGAAATAACTGGACAAACGTATGTGAAAGATTTACCCCAACCATGAATATTAAAGCAAAACAAAACAAAAGCACTTTGCAAATATTATGTGTGTATGAAAAACTTATGTTTGCTTGGGGAGATTCTAGAAAGTTATACACCCAAATATTAATAGTTTTATCTCTCAATTGTAGGATCAAGGTAGCAGATTATGTGCATTGCATTTCTTTTTGCTTTCTGATGGCTCCAAATGTTCATACACTGAACCAGCATTACTTGTGTAACAAGTATGTCATATTTTTAAAAGCCATGGCCCAACTTTTATGTGTCTTCTAAACATATTGGAAGCTGAATGTCTCAAGTCCACCATATGCACATACCATCTACTCAATAAGTGAGTGCACTTACATGTGCTAACACACACTCTCTCTGCTTCATATACATATTAAAATTAACTATAGTCTTGGATACTAGTTAAAATTGAAATACTCAGAGTTTGGGATGAAAAGGAGAAACCTATGTACCAAAAAAGTGCTTGAAAAATTTTACATTGATTTTTAACCTTGTGATCGGTGTAGACTCATTTTAATTGAATGATGCCTGACGGCTAAGTTCCGAATCTGCCTGCTTTACGCCTCATAATTTCATTTTATCTAACCACGTTCTTCTTCACTAAGCTCTGCAGAATAACTTTCTTTTCCCTTTGACCCATGTGAAATAGGTTTCTAAATATAATACATCTAGTTTCCTTACAATCTTTCTTTTTAAACAAAAGTATAAAATACTTCAATGCTTTGCTTCTCTTATTGAAGAGAGAAGAAGAGATCTGTTGACTGAAAATAAAATTTGACCTAGGGAATTCTGTTTGACTACCTATGAGGATAAATAAATAATGACTTAAAAAGAAAAGTCAGATCATGTTCTTTGTTTCTTTACTTGTTTAGTACTAGAGCAGAAATTATTGCACACATTCAATCACATCTTGAATAGTTAGGCAACATGAGCCAAGACAAGGGAGATATTATAATATCAAATGTTTGTAGTGTAATACTATTTCAACTGGGTCATTAGTTTCCTATTTCTATATATAGTTATGCTAGTGTAAATTAATAAGAGATATACAGAATAATACTTCAATACTGTAGAATTGTCACAAACTGTCATTCCCAGCTAGTGGAATTCAGATACTTGGGAAGGTTCAAAATCCAAATGGACTTAAAGCATTGTCTAGAGAATGAATGTCTTGTGAGTACGTATACACACACACACATATGCACACACACGCATATTACTTTTCTGTCAAATTATTACAGATATCATTGTGATTAATAAAATACAAATTATTCTAAAAGCA
>NW_011888818.1:5317884-5322211 GCF_000151845.1 Pteropus vampyrus
ATAGAGAAATGAGACTGTGAGAATACTAAATTACACAGATTTCTGGGTGCCACTCCAGGTTTTGATTCAGTAAATCTGGTATAGGCCAAAGAATTTGCATTTCTAAAACATTCTTAGGTGATATTGATAATGAGGGTCCAGGAACCACGCATTGAGAACCAGTGATCCAGTTTCAGTTCCAGCATTCCTTTTCATTTAACTATTCCCAGAAATGATCTTAAAGAAATAACTGGACAAACGTATGTGAAAGATTTACCCCAACCATGAATATTAAAGCAAAACAAAACAAAAGCACTTTGCAAATATTATGTGTGTATGAAAAACTTATGTTTGCTTGGGGAGATTCTAGAAAGTTATACACCCAAATATTAATAGTTTTATCTCTCAATTGTAGGATCAAGGTAGCAGATTATGTGCATTGCATTTCTTTTTGCTTTCTGATGGCTCCAAATGTTCATACACTGAACCAGCATTACTTGTGTAACAAGTATGTCATATTTTTAAAAGCCATGGCCCAACTTTTATGTGTCTTCTAAACATATTGGAAGCTGAATGTCTCAAGTCCACCATATGCACATACCATCTACTCAATAAGTGAGTGCACTTACATGTGCTAACACACACTCTCTCTGCTTCATATACATATTAAAATTAACTATAGTCTTGGATACTAGTTAAAATTGAAATACTCAGAGTTTGGGATGAAAAGGAGAAACCTATGTACCAAAAAAGTGCTTGAAAAATTTTACATTGATTTTTAACCTTGTGATCGGTGTAGACTCATTTTAATTGAATGATGCCTGACGGCTAAGTTCCGAATCTGCCTGCTTTACGCCTCATAATTTCATTTTATCTAACCACGTTCTTCTTCACTAAGCTCTGCAGAATAACTTTCTTTTCCCTTTGACCCATGTGAAATAGGTTTCTAAATATAATACATCTAGTTTCCTTACAATCTTTCTTTTTAAACAAAAGTATAAAATACTTCAATGCTTTGCTTCTCTTATTGAAGAGAGAAGAAGAGATCTGTTGACTGAAAATAAAATTTGACCTAGGGAATTCTGTTTGACTACCTATGAGGATAAATAAATAATGACTTAAAAAGAAAAGTCAGATCATGTTCTTTGTTTCTTTACTTGTTTAGTACTAGAGCAGAAATTATTGCACACATTCAATCACATCTTGAATAGTTAGGCAACATGAGCCAAGACAAGGGAGATATTATAATATCAAATGTTTGTAGTGTAATACTATTTCAACTGGGTCATTAGTTTCCTATTTCTATATATAGTTATGCTAGTGTAAATTAATAAGAGATATACAGAATAATACTTCAATACTGTAGAATTGTCACAAACTGTCATTCCCAGCTAGTGGAATTCAGATACTTGGGAAGGTTCAAAATCCAAATGGACTTAAAGCATTGTCTAGAGAATGAATGTCTTGTGAGTACGTATACACACACACACATATGCACACACACGCATATTACTTTTCTGTCAAATTATTACAGATATCATTGTGATTAATAAAATACAAATTATTCTAAAAGCAGTAGTTGCTTCTGCCTATATTTAATTTCTTTACTCACTAAATATGAACGTTAAACTCTTAATAAGTAGTATTTTGCAATTTTTTAGTTGAGAAAAGCTATCTCCTTTTTTAAAAAGTTAGAGTACTATCAATCTGTTTTGGACTTTAATCAGTGAGAGATATGATAAAGTGACTGGAAACTGATGGATATAAATATATGGGAAATAAAGATCATGGAAAAATGAAACAAGTTTGCCTGAGTTCATATCATGATCTCATCATTTACAAGGTTTCTGACATTGGGAAAGTTACATAAATGCTCTGCTCTTCAATTTACTCCTTAGTAAAAAATGAAGGAAAGTAATGTACAGTACCCACATCTTGGTTTTATTGTGAAAACAAAATAAATGCTTATGTGTAAAACAGAATAAAGCCTGATACCTAATGAGATAGATTACGTGATTATACAAAAATCCTCTCTCCCCCCTCACAACACATAGAGAGTGTATGTCTGCCTTATTGATGTGGATCTTGGTTATGAGATCATTTGGGAACATGGTGTCACAAAGTCACAATGGAACATAGGTAGAAGTAGCAGTGTGCCTCTCTGATCTGAGACATGTTTCCACTTGATCCTCTTGCACTTCTGGTTCTTTTGCATGAAAAAAAAACAAAAACAAAAACATGCCCTAGAGTGTGGCTGGCCTTTATTCTGACATTGGAGGTTTGATAGAAGGCAATTCTTCTTATGGATCAGTCAAACTTTGTTAAAATATCCACCCTCATAACTTACAAAGCAGTAATGTACTAAATGAGCTTTTAGCTCTAGGTGAAGAAATTTAAAATCAGAATCCTACTATAATCTATTGGGTATAATTAACTGCATTTGATAAGATACTAAAAGAGATATAAGAACAGAAGTAAGCTATATGTATGTAGGAATAAAAGGGAACATAGAGTACAAAAATTCGAGAACTGTAATCAACTGGAATTGTGTCTCTCTAAAATTCATATGTTGAAATCCTAACCCCCAGTGTTATGGTATTTGAAGATGCAGCCTTTGGGAGGTAATTGGGGTTAGAAGAGCTCATGATGGGATTATCGTCCTTGTAAGAAGAAATACTGGCTCACTGGCTCTCTTTTTGTCATATGAGGACATAGTGAGAAGGCAGCTATCTGCAAGCTATCTGCAAGCCAGGAAGAGAGACCTCTCCAAGAACTGAACCAGCTGGCACCTAGATCTTGGACTTCGCAGACTCCTGAACTGTAAGAGATAAATTTTTTGTCATTTAAGCCACCTAGTCTATGGTATTTTGTTATGGTAGTCTGAGCTAAAACAAGGAACTATAGGGTTGACGAGATACATGCTTCTCAACAGCAAGCAGTGCAAAAGAAAATGAGAAAGATTTGTGGTAACAATGAGTGAATAAAACTTAGTCTTTTTAAATGCATCAAATGGAAGATATAATCCTCACACTCGTCAAAATTTCTGAATGGATTAACTAAGAGTATAATAATGCCAAAAATTCCTAAGAGTCAATATAGCAACAATAGAGTGAAAATAGAAAAAAAAAATTGGAAAAAACTGTGAGTTTGGCTTTAGGCACTGCAGTTGCCTGGAACCTGGCTTCATCTTTGACAGTTGTACTAGTTTGAATAGTGCCCCCAACCTCCAAATTCACATCCAGCTAGAATATGCAAATGTGACTTTATTTAAATTTTTTTTTTTTTTGCAGATGTCATCAAATTAAGATGAAGTCATACTGATTTAGGACACCTAACCCAATTCTTATAAGAACATCTAACTCAACGACTGGTGTCCTTGATTAGAAGAGAGAAGTATAGATAGACATAGATACAGACACACAGAAGAGAACACCATGTGAGGACAGAGGCAGAAATTGGAATGACACATCTACAAGCCAAGAAATTCCAAGAATTACCAGCAACAACCAGAAGCAAGAAGAAAGGTATGGAACAGATTTTCTCTAAGAGCCTCCAGAATATACCACCACTGCCAACACCTAATTTCAAATGTTAGACGGTGAGAGAATAAATTTCTCTTGTGTTAAGCCACTTGGTTTGTGGTAACTTTTTATGGCAGCCCCAGGAAATTAATATAATAGTTAGACTGCCCAAACTCCTCTAGCTTGAACTAAAAAAGACTAATTTCAAATATTAAATGATTGGGCCTCTAACCTTTATAAACAGGAAGCAGACTGAGAAATTTCTTCTGGACCCAAGAAGTCATTTTCCTCAACGTCCTCTTCAAATGTAGCCAAAAGGATATTGGAATAGGGAGGATCTACTAAAGGAGAAAGCTCAAAGCTATTGAGGACAAAGTTTTAGACAGCCACTGCCATTGCCAGAGGAAGAATCAAGGTTTCACCAAGGAACATTGCCTAAGGTCAGAGCTGGCTTCATGGTCATGTGATCTGTGTAATTGCACAGGGCCTCAAATTCAGAAGGACCCCATAAATGTTCTAATGCCTTTATTTAAAATTTTTAAACAAGAGGTCCTCCATTTTAATTTTACACTAGGCCTTGCAAGCTATGTAGCCAGTGCTGGGCAGTCACCTCACAGTATGTGCGCATAGTGAGATTTCAGAATTTGTTATGAACCATGACTATTCTATCTCTCCCACTCTTTTAAGAATAGTATTTATTGATCTTGCCCTGTCTATATTCCTCCATTGAATACTGAGTCTGTGATGGGGAAGAAAATTTGTCTTTTTAATGCACCAGTCCCCTGAACAAATGGAGCTACATTCAGATCAGATGAGAAGAATGCCAG
>NW_011888818.1:5323095-5324417 GCF_000151845.1 Pteropus vampyrus
CCTCTTCAAATGTAGCCAAAAGGATATTGGAATAGGGAGGATCTACTAAAGGAGAAAGCTCAAAGCTATTGAGGACAAAGTTTTAGACAGCTACTGCCATTGCCAGAGGAAGAATCAAGGTCTCACCAAGGAACATTGCCTAATGTCAGAACTGGCTTCATGGTCGTGTGATCTATGTAATTGCACAGGGCCTCAAATTCAGAAGGATCCCATAAATGTTCTAATGCCTTTATTTAAATTTTTTAAACAAGAGGTCCTCCATTTTAATTTTACACTAGGCTTTGCAAGCTATGTAGCCAGTGCTGGGCAGTCACCTTACAGTATGCGCGCATAGTGAGATTTCAGAATTTGTTATGAACCGTGACTATTCTATCTCTCCCACTCTTTTAAGGATAGTATTTATTGATCTTGCCCTGTCTATATCCCTCCATTGAATACTGAGTCTGTGATGGGGAAGAAAATTTGTCTTTTTAATGCACCAGTCCCCTGAACAAATGGAGCTACATTCAGATCAGATGAGAAGAATGCCAGGCTTCACACAGAGAACCTGGATTTGGATCTTGTTTCTGTTACTAAAGCCTTAGGGATGGGATTCTATTCCTTGTGGAAGGGATGATGTATTTTCTGTGTATAGAAGAGAGTAAACAAAATTTTTAGTGATAAGAGACATGGGTTGGGTAGTTGTGTGAGCATTCCCAATACCTGGTTCTCTCTGGCAGATTTAAGCTTCTCTGCCCTATGGAACTGAAGCACAGGCATTAGTCTTTCTTTAGTTAATGAAATTTGAGCACAAGTCGTGTGTCATACTTTCAATTAGAAGCTTTAGCATGAACTTGCCATGTTGCTTTTTCATTCTGTCACAATTCCATATAGTGGCTGCTCTAACAGCCAGGTCCAGATGTGTGGTCAATGGTGATGCGGCCCAGAACGTCAGCTCATTTTCAGTGAACGTGTGGTATTGTGAGAAAAAATACAGGTGTTTAAAGCTACTGACTTTAAGCTTCCTTGTTACCACTGCATAATTTGCCTATGTTGCTTGATCGGGGGTAAATATCCCTAAAAGTTCAGCTACCTCCAGGGTAAAAGTTGATCATCTTTATGGAGAATATTCACCAAACTTGATTAGGTGCCAGCACACAGGCACACACATGGAATGTAAATGAGGGTATTTTGATTGAGCTACATACTTGCCTCACAACAAGATTTGTTGCATGTTAAAACAATTCGTTTGGGAGGCTGTCGATGCCTCATCTGAATGGAATGGTATGACTGTGCTTCAACTCTGCCTGAAATTCTGGGATAAAGTTTTAGAAAGAGAAGTG
>NW_011888818.1:5324467-5325054 GCF_000151845.1 Pteropus vampyrus
ACTGAGTCTGTGATGGGGAAGAAAATTTGTCTTTTTAATGCACCAGTCCCCTGAACAAATGGAGCTACATTCAGATCAGATGAGAAGAATGCCAGACTTCACACAGAGAACCTGGATTTGGAGCTTGTTTCTGTGGCTAAAGCCTTAGGGATGGGATTCTATTCCTTGTGGTCAATGGTGATGCGGCCCAGAGTGTCAGCTGATTTTCAATGAACATGTGGTATTGTGAGAAAAAATACAGGTGTTTAGAGCTACCAACTTTAAGCTTCCTTGTTACCACGGCATAATTTGCCTATGTTGCTTGATCGGGGGTAAATATCCCTAAAAGTTCAGCTACCTCCAGGGCAAAAGTTGATCATCTTTATGGAGAATATTCACCAAACTTGATTAGGTGCCACCACACAGGCACACACATGGAATGTAAATGAGGGTATTTTGATTGAGCTACATACTTGCCTCACAACAAGATTTGTTGCATGTTAAAACAATTCATTTGGGAGGCTGTCGATGCCTCATCTGAATGGAATGGTATGACTGTGCTTCAACTCTGCCTGAAATTCTGGGATAAAGTTTTAGAAAGAGAAGTG
>NW_011888818.1:5326184-5346145 GCF_000151845.1 Pteropus vampyrus
ATGATGAATCCTTATCAACTGCTCAAGCACCTTCCCTTACCTGAACTGAATTTATTCCTGGCACTAAGCATTGCCTTATGATGATGAAAAACATGATAGAGACTGCTAGTTCTCTACATAATATTCATTTTTCTTCTTTCCTACTAGGAAAGTATCCATTTTTTTCTAATTCTCTGCTAAGTAAAACCCCAGTTCCAATTTTGGTTGTGGTGAAAAAGTACCAAGATATAAACCATATGTCCCACCCCCTCCTGCACATGTGTCTTACGGCACAGTCCTTGACATTGAGATAGAATCAGAAGATATTGACTAGTCTATAAAAAAAGCCTTTGATAAAAAGACAAACTTTGTTGGCCTTTCCTTTTTGTCTTTGCCCATCACCATTCCCTTCATCTTCCCGAAACATAGATTTCATCTTGTGACAAAAGGATCGAGATCACAGACTAAGGTGGCAGAGTAGAAAGCTAGGAGGTGCCTTGGTCCCTGGAAGCTGTGGAGTAGCTGCACCAGCACTGGCCTGACTAACTCTGCACTTCTTTTAAGTGAGAGAAAAATAATACCAGCCAAATTCAATCCCCAAGTGATAAAAGAATTTTGTGTTTAGATAATAGATACCATATGGTTTTTAATAATATATATATGGTTATGTTTTGCTAAGTTATCATATAGATTGACTTATATAAAACTCATTAAGAAAACTTAACTATTAAACAAATTACACAATATGTTTTATTGTACAGGAAAAACAATATGATTTATGGTTACACATACAGAGCTATATTTTGAACTAATTTTTCAAGAAGCATAAATAGAAGGCTTTCTAATGTAATATAAAATACAATGATCTTTATCCTTTGCAAGAATACTGGTCTGACGTTATAATTTTGATAAAGAATTTATGATCTTGGCATAAGAAATAGCCTGGAGCTATGGTAAGATGGAGTTAGGAGTTCTAATAACAAGTTAAGTCTATATTTACATCATGGAGTTCCTCCTATTGGCTCCCCAATTACCCTGTGGAATGGCAGTCTACGGTGGTTGAATCTGTGTTAACTGGTACAAGGTTATCAAAGGAATTTTGGACTTGAATTAGGAGAATATCTCAGCCCTACACAACTAAAGCTAAAGCTGCCCAGGTGGCCATTCCCTATATACCTGTCCACTTCCAGCACTGCTCTCCACTATTAACTGGTACTTATAAAAAGATCATAGATCATAGAACATAGTCAGTGTTGCCTTGGTTGAGAGATACCAATAGCATTATCAAACTAGATCAATATACTCTATTACAAATATCATTATTGTTTAGTCAACAATAAGGACATATTTGATGCTGACGACCAGTAATCAAAAAAAAGAAAGCTTCTAGGTGCACCTGGTGAAGTCTCAGAGGTGAAGCAGATTTAGCAAATAGTTATCTCTTTAAGACACAGAAGTGACCAAAATTGACTTAGGTTAAAGGCAACTGTTTTTACATAAGCCCTTTAAAATATTTTATTTTTATAAAAAACATAACCCCAAAGTAATGTAAGTACATTGAAATTCAAATACTTCTCAGGAATACAGTAAATATGTAAAAACTGTCCATCTCAACTGACCTCATTCCACTTCCTAGGAATAACCAAATACTAATATTTGGTGGGTGTACATTAATCCTTCCAAAGTATGTATGCCTATATGCCCATGTAAACACACACACACACACACACACACACACACACACACACACACGAAATTTACTACACCTATTTTTGGAGAGTAGTTTGTTTCTGCTTATAAAAATAGGTTTTAATATACCTATTTCTCAGAAACTAAAATTGTTTTTACTTAATATTGTATTATAGACATCTTTTCATGTCATTACATATAGGTCAACATATACAGAGTTAATATAATGTGTGTTTTTTTTAAATAATTACAGAGGATTGATTGATGGTATCAAAATCTATTTAGCCATCTTCCTTTCCACAAAAGAACATTTAGATTATATCCAATACTTTACTACATATAATGTTTTAAACTCTTTTCTGTTTCCAGCAATAGCAGACAAGTTTGTTTCAAGCTAACCTTTTACTGAGAAAAACTAGAAAACCTGGAGTTCTATCAATTAATCATTTGATTGATTGGTAGATATAGATCAAAAGATAATATACATCAAAATTTAGAGGTTGGTCTAGGTAGAGAGAAAGATGTTTAAAGACATCAAAAAAGATTCTGAGGCACTGAGGACTTCCAGGGGCCAAGTACCTGAGGTAAGCCAAGACCAATGAGATTAGCCTGACATTTGTTACTTCCTTTTCCCTTTAGAATAATTGATGATTCAAAGGAAGAGTAATTAAGAAACTGGGAAGCTGAGCAGAAAACAGAAGCTGAGAGAATAAGAAGTTAAACAGAGCTTTTGAAAGCTTGTAGGGCAGGTAGAACCAAAACATTGAGTCCCATTTTTCTAAAGAGTAGAGAATTTGACAAGTATCAGAGGATTTTTAATAGAGATTTCTGAGGAGCTACTCTTTAAGAATTATGAGGTAATCTCTCACAGATACACGCACACACACACACAAAGTTCCTTCTAGAACTTTAAAGGATTAATCTTCAAAGGATTAATAACAATAATGACAAATGACTTCTTCACACAACTAATGAAATGTTAAAACAATAGAGTAATATCTTTACAGTGCTAGGAAAAAAACTGTTAAAGTAGATTTCTACATTCAGCAAATAAAAATATCCAACAATAAAGAAAAAATAAAAGAATTTTATCTTAACAAAAACTTAAAGAATTAATCATTAGTAATGTTTACTAAAAGAAACATGAAAAATAGGAGGACATTTTTAGGCAAAAGGAAAACCACACAAAATACATACAAAGAAGGAATATTTTGGCAATATCTAAATTAATTTTCACTTTATAAAACTTTATTAATTATGTTTTGTATGGTTTAAATATTGAGAAAATTAAAATACAAGACAAAAGTAACACAAAAGACAAGAAGTTGGTAAATGGAATTAAAGTGTTCTAAGTTTTTACACTATGTGGGAAGAAGTGGGATACTTTATTTTAGATATCAATAAGTCAAGTATATATTGTAATCTACTCTGAAACTTCTGAAAAAAATTAAAAGATTGTATATTTAGCAAACTGAAAGAGGAGAAAATGGAGTAAAAAATGTTACTCTAGAAGTAGGCAAGAAAAAGTCACAGACATGTGAGAATAATTGAAATTAGCAGAATTGGACTCGAAGTGTATCAGAAATTACATTAAATACAAATTAAATAATCCAGAAAAAAATAAGACTGTCCAGCAGGGGATTATATAAACACTCTTTTAGTTTTCTATTGATGGATAACAAATTATCACAAACTTTGTGGCTTAAAATAAGACGCACTTATTAACTCACAGTCCCGCATGCCAAAAGTCAATGCAGGTTAAACAGAATTCACAAGGCTGAAATCAAGGTGTCAACCAACCTGCATTCTTACCTGGGGAATCTGGGAAAGACTCTGCTTCCAGGCTCATTGATACTATTGGTAAAAACCAGTATCCTGCCAGTGAAAAACTGAAGTCCCAATTTCTTACTGTATGTCACCTGGGGGTTGCTCTTAACTCCTTGAGGATGTTTGCAAATCCTTTCCAGGTGGTCCCTCTGTCTTCAGAGCCACTAATGAAATACTTCTTTTGTTCTGGTCCTTCTCATGCTTTGATTCTCTGTATTTTCCCTTCTGCTACTCACCTGTAAACTCTTTGCTCTTAAAGGGGGCACGTCATAGATTAGACCCACCTGACTTTTGATTAACCCAAAGACAATTGATGAGTAACTCTAATTAAATTTGCAAAATCCCTATTGCCATATAACATAATTAGGAGAGTGAGAGCTCGTTATACTCAAGCTTCCACTTTCACTCAAGAGGAGGAGATTGTGCAAAGGTGAGAGTCAGGTCATTGAAGATCATGTTAGAATTCTGTCTACCATACTGCTTACAAGATAGAAACTTTAATTTTTAAATGTATAAAAGTAAAAGGAAGGGAAAATATACCATGTGAACACCAACCAAGATAAAAATGTGTGTATCTATACAAATATCAAACAAAAATGCTTAATTAAAAATAAAATTTTTATTAAAGTTAAAAATAAAAAAGACATTTTATAAGGACAAAAAGATCAATCCACCAAGAAGATATAACAATGTTAAATTTGTAGGCACTAAAAATTTAGTTATAAAATAAAAATAGAACTAAAAGGAGAAATCGATAAATCCACAATCATGGTGGGAGATTTTAATATACCTTTCTCAATAATAGAAAAAAATGAGAAAAAATTCAGTAAACGTGTATAAAATTTGAGTGACATCATTAACAAAATTGACCTAATTGATATATCTAGAATAGTGAACCTAATAACTACATTACACATTTTCTTTTCAAGTGTATAAGAAACGTTGAACAAAATTGACTGTATGCAGGGTCTTAAAGTATCAGTGAATTTCAAAGCACTAAAAAAATACCAAAAAAATGACTTTTAACCACAGTGGGATTTAGCTAGAAATTGATAACAACGATGATGATATTAAATATGTGACTTTTACAAATAAAACTATAGCTCATTAATAAAAGAAATTAGAAGACACTTAAATAAAGGGAAGAGTTTGATACAAAATATTATGGATTAAAAGATTCTATATTGTAAAAATATCTATTTCCCTAAACTAATCTGTAGATACCATGTAATCCTAACTAAAAATATCATAGCATTTTTTGATGAAAAGTGACAAGTTGATTTAAAATTTACATAGAGATACAAAGGACCTACTGTTGTCAAGACAATCCTTGAAGAAGAACAGAGTGGGAGTAATATCGAGATATATCATAAAGTTATTTATTCTGATAATACACTTGCCTCATTGGCCCTGGATTTTTGCGCACTAAGTGCCTATATCTGCTTGCTCTCTTGAATTAATCTAGGAAAAACATTCTACATTTCTCCAGTCAACTATGCACTATTTTAGGTGATATTTGTTAATTCAGCAGACACACACACACACACACACACACACACACACACACACACATGCTATATATTCAATTTCAATACATATATTGAATGTCAGGCACTGTGAAGTAAAGTGGCAAGGGCAGACAAATAGACCAAAATTGCCAAATAGTGTGAGTTATGAAGTAGATAGTTTACATATGGTCACTTTTATAACAAAGGTGACACTGAAACAGTAAAAAGAACAATCTTTTCATTAAATTGTTCTGCATCTACTGGATATTTGGTTACTAAGAAAAAAAATTTAACCTCTGTCTCAAAATATAAATATACAACTCAAATTTAGGCTAAGTGAGATAAAATTTTAAAGTAAAACAATAAGTTTCTAGAAGATAATAAGAAAATATATTTGTAAATTTGGATAAGAAAAGATGTTTCAAGAAGCATTAACCACTATGGAAAAGATTGACTAACAGGAATACATTAAAAACTAAGAGCCCGTTAAGAAAGTCAAGAGGCAAAGCATCAAGTGGAAGAAGATACTGGCAATAAACATAGCTGGCAAAGGCCTCAAACCAGAATTTAAAAAGAACACTTAGAAATCAACTAGAAGAAAAACAGTAATCCAATAGAAAAAAATGAGTGAAGAGACTTTTTTCAGTTATGTCACAAAAGAACAAATTCAAAAGACTGTTAAAATACAAAAGGATGCTCAACCTAATTAGTCATTATGGAAATGCAATATAAAAATGATGACAAGATGTCACTACCCACTTAAAATCTACAATTAAAAAAGGCATAAGACCGTAATACTGGAACTCTCATAACTGCTGATAAGAATATTTAATGGCACATGCACTGCGGAAAACTGGCAGTAGCCACTTAAGTTGTACATAACCCAACTGTGCAATTCCACTTGTGCATGTTTTTAAAGAAATGCATATTACACAAATTGAAAGATATGTGATAACAGACATAGCGGCATTGTTCATTATTTATAATAGCCAAAATCAAGAAAAAATGTCTTTCAATAGTATAATGAATAAATAATTTTTTTCTCTATTTATGCAGTGGAAAACTCAATAACTAGAAATTAAATAAACTACTGTTAGATACAATACAGCAGCATCTCACAACACACAGTACAAAATCTTGTCACATGAATCTCAAACACAATGCTAAATGAAAGAAGCCAGACACAAAGAAATGATTCCCACATGAAGTTTAAAAGTAGGCAAAAATAATCTGGGTTGGGGTTAAATATGTGTGCCTTTTTGTAATAATTCAACTAGCTAAACATTTATTAGTTGTGCTGTTTTGTGTGCCTAGTATACTTCATTAAACTGTTTATTAAATGTACAAAAGGAATTAAAAATAATGCTTGAAGAGTAATATTTGTATGTGTATATTGAATACTTTTATTAGTATTTTGGTATAGTACTTGGATAACATATTGCTGGCCCAAGGGCATGCTATACTCTTGAAATCTCAATTATTTTTTCCATTGTGTTAAAAATGAATACCATCTTCAAAGAAACAAGTGTATGTTCTTCGACACCTACTATTACATACTCCATGTAACCTTCACCCAATTCTGTGAGGTACATAGGTATCTCTTATTACATTTTACTGATGAGGAAACTGAGCTGCTAAAAACATTAAATACTTTGCTGAAGATCTCAAATCTAGTATATGCTGGAGCAGGAGATCAATATCAGGTCAGTCTGAGTCCAAATCCAATTTCTTGTTCCTTGATCAAAATAAAAACAAGATGCTGTACTTTAAAAAAAAAAAAAAGGAATTAGCATAAGATATTATTATTTCATGAATGATGAATTTACACACAAAAAGTCCCAAGCCCTAGATCCAGGATTTGGATTATTTCATCTTTGTAACATCACTAAAAAACAGAACACTCTGGTATAAATTGAGGAGACCAGTGGAACTATTGGAACGAGGGAAGAATTTTTCAACTTATTCCCAAAACTGACAGACAATGAGCAAACATCCCCAAATATTTTATTAAATCTGGTGCCTAAGGGTTTTTAGAGTTTATGTGTCCAGTAATAAAGTCACCTCATTGTCTCTGAATTTTATTTCCACTGTAAATGCCTGACATTTGCACCTAATGTTTAATTAAAATAATTCAGTAGAAACATTCCACGTCTTTCCAGGCAGCTATGCTTTGCTGCAGCTGACATGTATATATTACTTCATTTGACATAAATAATTTGTTTCCCCTATGTGCCAGGTACTATGATAAGCAATACACATCAGACAAGCAATAGGCTCTGCCTTCAAAGAACATTCTAATAGAGAAGAGATGAAACAAGGCACTTACAGCCCATTCTAGAGCTTCTGTGAGCTTCTTCTCTTCTAGAGCTTCTATAAAAATGGTAAGTATGGTATTTAGTGCAGAGCAAAAGGGAGTCAGAGAAGGTTAGAAAAGAAATATGAGTGTATCAGAAAGAGTGTCTAAATGGAGCCAGGCGAAGGCAGTTCGGGAGAGCGCCCAGAAAGCAGTCCCTGCCAGAGAAAGAATCCTGGGCATGAAAACATAGAATGTGTTCACAAAAGGCAACTGAATGTAGTAGAATCTGAGTATTGAATATAAGAAGGGTGTGTGCCAAGAAATAAGTTAGAATAGATCGGTAGGAGGCATATTAAAAAGATCTTTGGAAGTCCTTTTAAGAAATTTGAACTCTACATGAGGGTGATGAAAAGCTATTAAAGAATTCTCAAAAAAAAAATCAATTTTGGCTTTAAAAAGGTCGATTTGGGTGCAGTGTGGAGTACGGACAGGAACTAGACAAAATTGGAGTCAGGGAGACGTGCTGCAAGGCTTTTACAGGTAACCAGAGATGAAGGTGGCCTGAATTAGGGGAGTCACGTGATGAGAAATGTGAAGAGTAGGGAGATATTAAGAAAGGAGAATGGACAGTATTTGCTTTAGGGTTGTCAGAAAGAAAAGAGTCAAGCATGACACCCAGCTTTTTGATTTGAGAAACTGTATGTGGTAACACTTCCCAGTGACACAGTGGCTAAAGGAGGAGAAGCATATTTAGAAAGAAGGTGTTAGGTTAAGTTTTGTATATGCTGAGTTTTAAGTGCCAGTGGGGCAGCCAGGCAGGTATTCCAGTAGCAAATTGAATTTATAGATTTAGAGCATAGAAGAGAGATCTGGCCAGGAGGTGGAATGTGGGGGTTATCAAGACATGATTAACAAAGCCAGAGTGAGAACTAGATTACAGGAGAGGATGCTGACTGTTTATGGGCCAATTGACATCATTGGTAACTGGGTTTTTAGGGAACAAGATACTCTCTCCGATCTCTCCCCACACCTCCTTTTTTTTTTTTTTTCGGTTCCCTCACATGCTGACAGCTGTGTTGGAGCATCCAACAAGGAATTTTAAAAGTGCGTTAAGAGCTGCAGAAGACTCACTTCAGAGAAGAAAGCAAAACCCATTTTGCTGACACCTGGGTCCCACTACTGCACTAGATGCTGCCATAGATTTTAACAACCATGTCTATCTTCTACCTTAATCTAGGAAAGCCAAAGAATGAGTTTCCTGTTTGAATTTAGCCCTTTCTGGCATCAGAGTAGACTGAATTTATTACATCCACCAAGACTCCTTTCTCATAGATTTTGTTATTAAGGATTTGTCTATTTAATAGTGTCTCATATTTCCAAAGTCCTTTACAGTTTTCAAAACACTTTCATAGATGCTTCATTTGCAAACGACCACTCCATAAGGTCCACCATTATTCCCATTTTATTTACAAGAAAAGGATAGAAGTGGTCTCTTACAACTCATTATTTATTGATGCATGTTACCTAGTTTTCTAATGCTAGTTCTATAAAGTTAATATCCTGGTTGGTCTGATGTAAACTCTTAAAATTTGCCAATTCTTACTATTCTTTGTCCATTTTGGCCTATGTTCTCATTTTGTTAGGAAAAGAAAGGCAACAGTTTTGTGATCAAAAGCACAGTTGAGATTGGGCTGGAAGGTCTGCATGCCAGTCCCAGCCTCATCCAGCCCACTCACTTTTCTGTGACATAACCCTCATTTTTACAAAACGAGGATATCAGTGTCTGTCTCACAGGCTTCTGTTGCCATAGGAATGAATAGGGCAGTGAATAAAGACAGCGGGGTATGGACTGCAACACGTCATGCACACTGGGAAGCAGTGACTCTCACATTTTCACATTCATCAAAATCACCTGGGAGCTTTTAAAAAAAATGCTCAAGTCTGGGTCCCACCCCAGATATTTTGAATCATAATTTCTGGGAGTGGTTTCAGTATATCTACATATGTTTAAACTACAGTTGAAAAAATTAGTTTAGGTACCATTAATTTTACAATTCTGGTGAGGCAGCAGAGCAAGACTGCTGAGTGTGGGCTCAGGACTGAGATATCTGTGAGCAAAATTACATCTTTGCCACTCAAGCGTTGTGCCATCGGAGCAAATGGCTTCACCTCTGTACTCTTTAGTTACTTCATATTTAAAATGAGCATCTCAGAGCACTGTACTAATTAAAAGCTTATAAAACCTTTACCAAATAATTTAACCTTCAATCATAGGAAACTAGAAAAAGGAGAGAAAATTTAATCCAAAATAACTAGAAATATAAAAATAAGAATTAGATCAGAAATTATCAAAATTGAAAATATGAAGTCATTAGAGAAGTTAAAGCAAAAAGTTGGTTAAATAAAAAGATAATAAAGTTAATAAACCCCTAGACATGATAACTAAGAAAAAAAGCATCTACAAATTATTAATATCAGAAATAAAAAAGCCGTGATCATGAAAAGGGTAACGAAGGAATATTATAATGCTACACTCACAACTTTAGATGAAATGGACCAATTTGTTTAAAAAAAAAAAAAACTTTACCAAAGCAGCTTATGCAGAAAACTTTCAAAATGGTAGCTGTTGTTACACATATTAATGCAACTTTTCATGCCTCATGAACTGAGTGGATCACTGAAACCTTAGCCATGTAGCTTCAACACTGTGACCCTGTCCCCTGTCTTCAAGGTCCATCTTCAATTTGGTCAAGTGCTTCTCAGATCAGAGGCTGGGAATGCAGGGGAGCTGCTTCTTGAAGCTAGACTCTGCCAACACAGACTCTGAAACCTCCCTTCTTTCTGCAAACACTTTTGGGTTCCCAGAAAAGTGCAAAAAGAGTTTGACTAGGAAACCGAGACTTGCTGGAGACAGGTTGGCTGAAAATCATGAGGCAACTTAAAAATATGTCCCGAAATGTCCTACCAACAAAAGGCTTAACTCTTGACTTCAGTTTGCTCCCCAGCACTCCCCACCCCTCAGTCTCAACTGTGCTTTCGATCACCAGGTTTCCATCTGAGGTGGAGCCACTGGGTAGGAAGTGTTCAGCCCTAATGCTGCCAATCCATTCATGGGGCTTTCTCATGGTTGTTCTCACTGACTCCTCATTCATACCTCTGTTATGAGGTAAGGATAGGGTCCTCATTTACAGATGAGAATAATGAACCTTGGAGAGATAGATACCTTGAGCCAAGTGAGCATATTTTAAGATTATTCACCTTACTGATTTGGACAGGATGATTGAATGTCTCTCAGCTTTCCTTCTTTAATACATGACAATAAGCTCTATAGTCTAGTTACTTAACCATTCAAAATGTGCCCAGATACTAGAATCATTGTCATCACCTAGAAACCTGTTAGAAACGCTGGATCTCAGGCCCCATCACAGACCAACTGAATAAAAATCTGCATATTAGTGAGATCTCCAGGTAAGTTGAATGCACATTAAATTTTGAGAACCACCAGTGTGGTAGTTCAACATGCAGACTTGACCAAAGACCCAGACTGGCTATGTTTGCGTTCCTGCCGTGTTCTTCTTTAGTTGGATAATCATGACCAATTCAATTAATCAACCCAGAATCATTTTCATCACCTGTAAAATGGTCATGGGAATAGTACTTATCTCAGAGGCTTGTATGTAAAATGCTTATTCTGTAGGAAGCATTATATGAAAGATTTCTTCTTATCATTGTTACCACATCACTGCTCAAGAGGGCAAACCATTTTCTGTAGATATTTCAGTTCAGAAGTTCTGTGTCTGGGGCATTGATTTCTCCATGTACTTACAGTAGTATTAATTTCACATTACTTTTATTACCTCTTCTATAGAACTACATTCAAGGAAAAGTTCCTGGCAAAGACATGGATCTTTTAGTCTTCTCAAAGAAAAAGAGAACCTCAATTCAACACAGGAAGACTGTACATTAGTGCAGTGATTGCGCATACAACACTAGGTAATCAACCTGAGATGTTTATTGCCCACTCATTTGAGAGTTTAGTGTTATTAGCTAATTAAAGAGAAGATCTGTCCTCTTTTATATATTGTATTTAAAGAATTAGATAATCCCAGGATAGTTAGCATGGTATACTATTTACAAAGACCTGCCATTTGGTTGTAATTCTTCAACTGATTAGAGTTTAATTTCTCTTGTTAACTGCCTAAAAGAAACAAATACACCATAGTGGGGTATCTAGGTTTATGGCAAAGTAAAATTGATCTGTTTGGCCTTTCTTGCTTCTGAGGTAAACACAGCATCTGGGCTTGCATAGCCTTCATATCTGGATCCATCTAAGCAAGAAAGACACAGAGAAATTGATTGTAATAGAAATTAGAATACATAACTATAATAAAAGGGACAGTGGTTTTTCCTTTAAATATATTATGTTCTCTTGTTGCCTTATTTGTCTCTTTCTGGAATGACAAGACATTTCATTTGTATAAAAATAAAGGGGAGACCTTCTACCTGAGCATATTTGAGTGATTTACTTTTTATCCTTTAAAGTCTTTAAATATACCAAATCATATTATGTTCTTCTTCTCTCTCTCTCTTCCTCTACCACCCTCTGTCTCAAATGTATGTACCTCATTACAACAAACGTCACTCATTTTTAGACTCCAATTTGCCACCCTCCCACACAGACCTGCTGTTCCATCTCTACATGTTAATTCCCATAAATAACTGATATCAAAATGCAGAATTTTGGAGGTACACTTCAGAAAATTTCATGTGAAGAGAAACCAGAAATGAGAAGGCTATTTAAGGCTTTGGAAGTTGCTAGAGATTTGTTTAATCCTTCTCTGAGGTTTCAGCAACACATTAATGGCAAAGGGTTAGCATGTCCGTCATAAAATTGGAGTAATATATACAGTATGTCAAATGTACCTTAAAAATGTTTTTCAGAGCAATTTCCAAGTAACCCATATGTTCATAGGCTGCTTATACAGATCTAGGATAATTTATGTACCACACACATACGTGATTCCTAAGACATATTTAGGAGTGTACAATGTTTAATTTTTTATTTTTTTTTTATTGAGATCTTCATCTATTTGTATAAATGACTTGATGATGAGAGTCTGCACTCAAGTCATCCCACTACCTAAATTCACCACAGCTCAGGTTTGCCTAAGTGTTCTGGAAACTTGATACCTAACTTGTAAAACCCATAAAACATAAATTAAGAAGCAATTAGGTTTTTTCCCCCTTAGGAAGGGTTTCTCAGAAAGAATTTTAAGATTCAGTACACAGTTAAGAGCAAGCAAGACTCAGTGAGTGCAATGACTTGCTCAAGATGAGGCCAGGACAAGTCATAGTCAGGATTAGTTGCCCTACCTGTCAAATCTTTATGACATTGATAGTTATACCCAAAAGGTACTGACTTTTTCCAACTACATTTTCAATGAAACTTAAAAGACTGCAGTATGTTCTTATTATGAAAATTTTTATTCATTTCTCTAGAGCTTTTCTGTAATGCAGCTCATGACACCCATGTCTTGGCATTTTGTACAAGTAAGAACCATTGGATGCTCAAATGCCATGAATGCTATTTGAGAGAAACACATTTATTTTGAATAATTTTTATATAATTCAATAGATTTTGAATTGTGCTCCTCAGAATCCTAGAGATTTCATGGAGGTTGATCGAGACCACTAAGAAGAGAGGAAGGAAGGGCTGAGTACTAGGGCCTTTTGTCCCTTGTCCCTTCTACAACCATATCATCTCCAACTCATGAGTCTTATGTAATGGGTTTCTATACCAGGCTTCATTTTAAGGAAGGGCTTTACTAATAGTAATAACTTGGAAGACTGTTATTCTAATATATTAGAACAATCAAAGATAGCTAAGGAATTAGATAATTCAAAGAGAGACATGATATGACATCCAGGTCTGGTGACCAAATATCCCATTTTATAAATTGCTGAAGCAACAGTTGTATAGGGGAGAGATATTTAACTGGATTTTTAAAAAAAACTTTTTATTATGGTAACGTTGGTTAATGAAATCCAGTAAGTTTCAGGTGTACAATTCAACAATAAGCCTGGATTTTTGACAAATATATGTTCCAGGGATCAGCATACTATCTCAGCTTATACTCATGGTTCATTTCAAAACAATCTCAGTTGGAATTACAACTACATAGGACATATATAGCATTAGTATATTATTAAATAAATTTCCTCTTTCATAGCTCACTTTTAACTAATAGGCTTAATGTTTAAAAGAAGAATAAGTAGCATAACACACAATTCAATTCTGTACAAGGCAATTCTGAGGCTTAGTCTAATGATAGCTCAGCATGAAGAGAAAGACTTAAGTTTCCTTCCAACAAAATTCAGTCCAGAAGCACATCATGGGTAATGTGGCTCCCCAAATAAACTAATTTTGCCTGACCAATTAGAAATGTTTATTTAACACCTTCCTATAATAGTCTATTAAATAGATCACTTTTTCTTTGAAGTGTCAGATAGTAAATCTTTATAGTTTGTGAACCATATGACCCTTGTCACAATTACTCAGCTCTGCCACTATAACAGAAAAGCAGCCACAAACAATACATAAATGAATGTGTGGCAGTATTCCAATAAAACTTTATTTACAAAAACAAGCGGTAGGCCAGATTGGACCTGTAAGCCTGTTGGCCTATTGCCTGTGTGATCAGTTATTTGTTTATCCGTAGAATATAGTAGACAGAGTCCAGTTAAATATCACTTCTCTGTACATTGATATTTCAGCACTTTATCAAGTAAGGATGTGAAAAATAACTGTTACCAAATCCAAAGATAAATAATAGATTATCATCATCAACAAAATTTCTTCATTACAGTGTAATATGCTATCCAAATCTTCTGCTGAGTTTTAATTAAGATGACATTAACAGGGGATTTTAAAAAATCTATTGTCTTAAATATTTCAAATTCATATTATGGCCATTAAAATGAATTACCTGCTATACATATTTTGTCTTGTTGTGTATGGAAAACCTTGACACAGTATATGGTCTAACCAAGATTATAATAAACTTAATTAAGCAGTAACAGCATGGAAACATGAACACTTTTAGTTAAATTAATATTTCTTTCTTAAGGAGTCATGAAAAAAATGTGGGTTTACAAAAACATCCAAACCATGAAAAATACATTTATTTACTTCCTGAATGGGAGATGGTCACTCATGTCCTTCTACTAAATGAAATACCCACATATAAGTAAACATCCTGAACACTGCCCAGAGGCATATCTGAGTAGGGTCACACAGATAAGTAGATACCACAGCTATAAAAATTAATGGTTTCCCTAATGATGAAATGTGACCTCCAATGTTTGAAAGATAGTGACAGAATTTCATAGTCATGAAATCTATATGCCAATTCTGACTAGCTCCTCATGGCTTCACTTTAAAAAGTCACTTCACTGTCTGAGTCTTATTTTTTTTCTATATGTAAAATGAAGGATTCAAATTAAATAACATGGCCTCCTTCATCCTACGAAGGAGGCAATACAACTGAGGAAAGGGAAGCCTACATTCAATCCTTGTTCCACTAGTTTGGGGACCATCAATGGTCACTTAAATTCTGAAAGCTTATAAAGCAGACTTGAAATAATAGCACCTATTTCGTAGGGCTATTGTAGATAGTGATAAGCTAATGTGCATAAAACTCTTAGTTTTATATGCTTGGCATATAGTAAATATTAATTGCTTTTGATATTTGGTAAAAAGAAGTTCTAGTAAAGAGGTTGAAAGCAGTCATCCTTGAAACCCTGCAATACCAAAATCTGGCTACATAAAAATAAATTCCAGCATAAGAGCTTCTTTAAAAGATAGAATGATAGATAGACATAAAAATACATATGCTGCATTCTCTCCTCTTTATGGATCTATGAATGAAATTTTTCAAGTAATATTTAATTTTTAAAAAATTCTTCCAGAAGGATAGTGAGAAAGCTGAAAAATAATCCACCCACTCTAATAGTGTGGAAACATAGGAACTGGTTAGACAGGCATCTTCTCGTTTATCTTGAAAGCAATTGATTTTCCAAAGAAGAGATTTTTTTAAATTAAATAAATAATATACGAAAAATTACTGAATAAAAAAAAGAGTCTTCAGATTAAAGATCTTAACGAACAACAATGCTCCAATAAGGAGACTGGCAGCAGCCACAAGCAAGAGGAAGAGGGAAAAATAAAAAGACCAACACTAGGGAAAGACAATTTGTGGATGGTCTGTCCAAAAGAATAACCTGCAACAAACAGAAAAAACCTCCAGAGCTCACATGACAGAAGTTGACCTAGATCAGGGATTCACAAACTTTTTCTCTAAAGGATTAGATAATAAATATTTTAGCCTTTATTCACTATACAACCCCTATTATAAATACTCAACGCTCACATTTTTAGTGTGAAAACAGCCATAGATAATGTAGAAACTAATGAGTATAGCTGTGTTCCAATACAACTTTATTTGCAAAACCAACAGAAGGCAAGTTTAGCCCACTGGCTATTATTTGTCAACCCCTGCTTTACATCATGTCTCCCATATCTGAGTTTTTTATCTGTTTCAATTTCTTAGTCAGATAGAAAACATCTTTCAGTAATAGCTTCAGAAAGAGCTTCTAGATGTTATTATTTCTAGAGTTTTGCCAGTCTTAGGATATTCTGTGACCTTCACATAAAGATCATAGCTTAGCTAACTATAGGATTATAATAAGTTAATTGGATTCTGTCCCATTGCTCCACTGTCTCTAGTAGTATGTGGATGACTACAGAGCCATTTCTGATTTTCCTTCTTCTGAGCTGCCTCAAGACCATAAGTTTTCCAGTATTAAATGTTAACTAGCAGAGAATTTATTAGCAAATGATTTTTGAAAGTTGCATCAAAATTATTGATAAAAGACAGATAGAATAGCAATCAATATGAGACTGGAAATTCCTATGCTGCACAACCCCAAAGAGCATGTAACTTTGAGCAGATGAACAATTCGTGCTTCCAAACATATTCTTCTTAGTTTTTGTTAGATAGATACAGAGAGAGATTGAGAAAGAAGATAAAAGGAAGACTTTAAGGTCTTTTTATTTCTCTCATATTTTCATATTAGATATATTAGCATCTTAGATCTGTGAAAATTTGGAAAATAAATTCTCTAGAACATTGTACAGTTTCTTATGTCGATATAAGAAATATCCAAACCTGTAGAGAACTTTTATGACTTTATTTAAGCCAAACTAATGACAATTGCCATGAAGCAAAATCTCAATGAATTGAGAAAATGCTCTGGAGAATGGCAGTTTCACAGTTTATTTTAAACATTGAATCAAAGGAGGAGACATAGGAGAGTTACATGAAATCCATTGGTGGTAAATTAAGGAGGCAGGAGAAAGCAAAGCAGGGAAATCTCAGAGATTGGATAAAACAGAGACACATAGTTCTTTTACATTGTTGAATACAGGATAGTTAATAATTAGTATTTACAGCACATAGGGATGGTATTTGGGGAACAAAATAACAGCGAGGGATTCTGTGGTTTCATTCTCTGTTTTGGTGGGTGTGCCTTGAGGGGTCTGGAAAAAGGGGATCACCCTAACGTGGATATGTTATCTTAGATGCAAAAAGACAATATACAGGCTCAATTAAGGTAATGATTGACCTTTGTCCAGAAAGCTACAGGCCTAGAATATAACGACTACCATGACCACTTTTAGTTAGGAATTTTTATGTTCAGAACACCCTATATGGTTAATTTTGGTCTCTGTGTTTGTAAGGCCCTCCATGTTGGCCTACCCTGAGCTTAGCCCCTTTTTCATTCACACTTATAACTAGCTGGTATCATATGGGACATTCATAAATCAGTCACCTGTTTGAACTATTGAAACATTTCATATATCTTGTGCTTTACCTCTATTATCTCACATGACGAAGAACATTCTGATGGATTCTGACAGAGATGGATTCTGGTCACCTTTATGGGAATGGGAAGTTTTCATATTTTCTGTCATTTATTTCCCCAGATAAGAGTCCAATTATTCATGAGTGACTGGTAATTTCATGTACACACAGGAATATATCAGAAAATTTCTTTGCTGTGCCAGATGAGTACTTGATGAGCACAGCCTTGTCATCAAATATAACCTGAGATTTATAATTGCAATTCCATGCCATGTGTGTTAATATATATTCTACTTCCAGATTTTGGTACTGTTTATGAAATGCTGGAGAGGATGCTGCAACTTTGGATCCAATTTTCTATTATATGCAAGAGATAATGTGGGAGAATAAAATTCTCTCTCTTAGTTCTGGCTAGTCTAAAAATCAAATTGACATAAGACAGATTAACAGAAAAAAATAACCAAATTTAATTATGTATATATACAAGAGTTCTCTAAGAATATAGGATGCTGGACAAATCAAGCAGCTGAGGCTTATATGCCAAATATAGCTAAAAAGGAAGTGGTTTAGGAGTTCATTGAGGAAGAAGGGAATTCACAGGTCGATGAAAAGGAGCAAACATTTGGTAAACAAATTCTTGCTGGGCCACCCAAGAACAATGGGACCCAGAGGAGAGTGTAACAGACTTTGCTACGTTTCTCCCTGTCTGTTACACTTGGTTCATGTTATGCTAAGGTGATAGTTCCTTTTCTGGAACAGGTTTTTCTACCTGAGTTCCTTTAGTCAAGTAAAGGGGAGGAGGTAAAAGGCTCTTATTGAGTCTTTTATTTAAAAAAAAAAATAATAACCACCTTAAAATAATCGATATCTCAAAAAAAGGTGTATTTTGGGATGGCAAACTCTGCTTCCCCTCTTCTCAGTCTATCTTATCAGCAATAGAACACATATGTTTCCCTTTTCAATGTTAATAAGAAATCTCCTTTAATTAATGTGTTTTTTTATCTTATTTAGTAGAATTTGTGGCTCAACTTTATGAACACAAAAAATCATTAATACTGAAAGGTTGAGTTCTATGTCAATTATATTAGAGCCTTTCCATCATGGAGAGAAGAATTTTCTCTTTTCATGGTATACAGATTTGCCTTTCTTGGTGACAATGTTTCTGCCAACACCACTACCTATGGCCTAACAGAAAGTCAGCTTCATCCCAGAGATTTCCATCAATATTGCCTCTAAGCAAGGAACTCATTTTACAATGAAAGATGTGCTGCAATGGGCTTAGCCCCCCAGAATTCACTGGTCTTACCATACCCTGCATCGCCTAGAAGTAATTGGCCTGACAAAAGAATGGATTGGCTTACTGAAGGCCAATTTCTATATTAGTAATATATTGCTGCATAACAATCACCCTAGAACTTTGGATTAAAACAACGATGATTTATTATTTCTCATGATGCTGGGTTATGAAATGTTCAATGTGGATTGAATGGGCAGTTCTCCTGGTTTTGCTTGGGTTCACTTGTTTGGCCTGGATGCTCAATTATGTCTAGATGGTCGAATTTGACATCACACAAATGTCCAGGATTTCCGTTGAGGTAGATGGAATGGTTGGGATAGACAGATCTCTCTTCCATCCCAGGCTGCTTCACACCATGATGGAAACATTCCAAGAGAGCAAGGTGTGAAGTATAAGTACTTGTCAAGACTCTGTTTGTATCAATGCATGCTGTTATCCCACTGGGTAAAGCAGTCACATGGTTAAACCTATAGCCAATATGAGAAAAAAGCATTGAGGGAATAATTACAATTTACCACACTGAGCTTTTTGAGCAAAGGGCTAAAAAACAAAGGGCATGTCCATGACAAAGTTTATTAGGCATCCATATCAGGTGGTAGTCACTTTCGAGTGGCTAAGCAGATGCCCCCCAAACAGCATAGGGAAATGAAAGCAGATTATGGACTGTTGCATTCTGACTTTGTTTGAAAAGTAAAAGTGAAAAACTATCTTTCAAATATGTGTTATATAAGGATAACCTTATCTTTACAGTCTTTTGAAATTAGATTTTAGTTTCTATTGATAGACTTAATAGTGAGAGTTTATGATAAACTCTAGTTGATAATACTTTCAAACTGTAGTTGACAGTACTTTGAAGTTCCTAAAATTTTTAAAAATAAGCTTACATAAAAGATTCCTTTGAATGATGTGAATTTTTTCTTTTTGGTCTCATTTTGAATCTATTTTAAGATGATTTTGTAAATTATTCATGTTTACTGCATGATAGTGATACATAGCAAATGTTACCTGAAAAGTTATCAGGATTTATTAGGATTTTTTATGGTGAATTTTTAA
Organism: Pteropus vampyrus; assembly: GCF_000151845.1. NCBI lineage: Eukaryota > Metazoa > Chordata > Mammalia > Chiroptera > Pteropodidae > Pteropus > Pteropus vampyrus. The sequence continues at coordinate 5,345,757 of NW_011888818.1, forward strand.
AATAAGATGAAAATAATTTCCACACGTGCTTTTGATAAATGTAATCATTTCTCCTGATAATAATAATTATGGCTATAATTCACCATTTATTACCTGTCACCATTGAGCAAATAGCAAAGAAGAAATTAACCTTTGAACAGAATTAAATGAACATAAAAACAGCTAAATGCTATAGGAGTAAAAATATTTATGCAAAATACTTATTTAGTATTTGGCATTTAAATTAAAAGGCATAAAAAATATTTTCAGGCAAAGATGGAAAAATACCATGAAAGCCATACTTACAATTTTTTATGTAGACTAAATTTATAAAAGATTTTTTATTAAGGTTGTGGCTATGAATGAAGTTTATGTCTCAGTGCCTTCGTTTATATGTGACTATACACACA
>NW_011888818.1:5346195-5350851 GCF_000151845.1 Pteropus vampyrus
AGTTCTCCTGGTTTTGCTTGGGTTCACTTGTTTGGCCTGGATGCTCAATTATGTCTAGATGGTCGAATTTGACATCACACAAATGTCCAGGATTTCCGTTGAGGTAGATGGAATGGTTGGGATAGACAGATCTCTCTTCCATCCCAGGCTGCTTCACACCATGATGGAAACATTCCAAGAGAGCAAGGTGTGAAGTATAAGTACTTGTCAAGACTCTGTTTGTATCAATGCATGCTGTTATCCCACTGGGTAAAGCAGTCACATGGTTAAACCTATAGCCAATATGAGAAAAAAGCATTGAGGGAATAATTACAATTTACCACACTGAGCTTTTTGAGCAAAGGGCTAAAAAACAAAGGGCATTTCCATGACAAAGTTTATTAGGCATCCATATCAGGTGGTAGTCACTTTCGAGTGGCTAAGCAGATGCCCCCCAAACAGCATAGGGAAATGAAAGCAGATTATGGACTGTTGCATTCTGACTTTGTTTGAAAAGTAAAAGTGAAAAACTATCTTTCAAATATGTGTTATATAAGGATAACCTTATCTTTACAGTCTTTTGAAATTAGATTTTAGTTTCTATTGATAGACTTAATAGTGAGAGTTTATGATAAACTCTAGTTGATAATACTTTCAAACTGTAGTTGACAGTACTTTGAAGTTCCTAAAATTTTTAAAAATAAGCTTACATAAAAGATTCCTTTGAATGATGTGAATTTTTTCTTTTTGGTCTCATTTTGAATCTATTTTAAGATGATTTTGTAAATTATTCATGTTTACTGCATGATAGTGATACATAGCAAATGTTACCTGAAAAGTTATCAGGATTTATTAGGATTTTTTATGGTGAATTTTTAAAATAAGATGAAAATAATTTCCACACGTGCTTTTGATAAATGTAATCATTTCTCCTGATAATAATAATTATGGCTATAATTCACCATTTATTACCTGTCACCATTGAGCAAATAGCAAAGAAGAAATTAACCTTTGAACAGAATTAAATGAACATAAAAACAGCTAAATGCTATAGGAGTAAAAATATTTATGCAAAATACTTATTTAGTATTTGGCATTTAAATTAAAAGGCATAAAAAATATTTTCAGGCAAAGATGGAAAAATACCATGAAAGCCATACTTACAATTTTTTATGTAGACTAAATTTATAAAAGATTTTTTATTAAGGTTGTGGCTATGAATGAAGTTTATGTCTCAGTGCCTTCGTTTATATGTGACTATACACACAGTAATTTTACAATATTGGCTGTCAAAAATGCTCGATAATATGTTCAGCCAAAATATTCATATTATTACTCCTGAGGTATGTTTGAATAATACCAAAACAACCCTGATTCATTTTTTAAATGCCAATATGATTCTTTTAAATAAAAAAAACGGTTAAAAATCTCTTCAATCATTTCTACTGGAATTCCATAGAAATTGCTAAACTGAAAACTATGTTCATATGACTGATTGGGAGTACAAATAAAATATTAAAATCCATTTTTTTTTTAACAAAGTAAACCTTCTCAGTATAGGTAATAGGTTTTGAAGGGAACCAAAATTTTGCCACCCTTAAGCTGCTTTCGGGGATATTTATTTTAAGCTGTTTATTAAGAAACAGAAGACTCAGGAAGAAACTTTGAGCCACCAATCTCTTTCATGCCAAAGAGATTCAGAGAAAATTGCTTCAGGAAACAAAGTATGGTAAGAAGAGGACATCAGGCAGGCACCTGTTAGTTAGATACCCTGTGTGTCCCACGCGTCTGAGTTGCCCAGCAAGAATTTGCTTGCCATGTATGTTCCTCTCTTCCTCAACTACCTGTAAACCACCCATTCTCACTTCTGAAATCTAATATTTCTTTCCCTCTCTTTCTTCTTTCTCCAAAAATGTCTGACGTATCCTATGTTGTCTCACTGTCTTTGAAATTTGTATGCCTATGTGGATTCTCCATGTGCATGTATTAAAACTTTGATTTTTATCCTGTTTATCGGTCTCTATTAATTTGATTATTAGTGCAGCTAGAAAAACTTAGAAGGTGGGAGAAAAAGTACTATTTTTTTTGTTTAGCCCCCACAGTTTACATACAAATACATGAGGTTGTAAGCTTTGGAGAGAAGGCTGAGTGTGGGTATCAATTAGAGCTAGGCTCAGCTGCAAGTAACAAAGATCTAAAAATCTGGGCTAAATAAAATACAGTCATTTTTCTCTCAGGAGAAAAATGTACCAGTCATGGTTCTAATACTGGTATAGGCAGTCCATGAAAGACATAGTGGCTCTGTGTACCTCTGAACTCAATCTGCTTCCAGATTTTGGTCTCCCTCTCCCTAGAGTGGGGCCTTTATCCTTATGGTCCAAGATGGAGATCTAGACATCACTCTACAACCTAAACTGCTATTTAGAGAAATAAGGGAGGAAGGAGCAACAAACATCTTCAAGCTTTCTTATAAAATAGTTTCTTGGAATCTGTCATCCATCATTTTAGTGTACTTCACATTGACCAGACATAGTCAAATAACCACACTTAGATTAAGAAATGTAATCTTTATTTACATATGCTCAGTAACGAATGCTCTATTTCTATGGAAGAATGGCGAACAGATGTTTAGGGGCAACTAGCTGTCTAAGCCACAGATTTTCTTCTTATTCTCTTCTTGTTTTTCATCTCCCCTGCACCCTTCCAACTGCTTAACAAAATAGATTTTCACTAATCCTAGTTGAATAAATAAATAAATAGAATATGGCTGAAATGAAGTAAGATATACAAGTTTCAATATCTAAACTCATTTTTAAGGTTTTAAGAAAATAAATTTCAATTGGAGTGTTAACTAATATAGTTGAAGCTTCCAAAAGAACATCATCCTAATCAATTTCTCAGATATTTCTAGAAAATATGTTGAAATAGAAGTCAACTCTGGAACTTTAAAATAAATTTAAAATAAATATGAGTTTACCTATGATAATTATAGTGTGGAAGAATTAACTCACCAATGAACAATAAATGAATTAAATGTCAGATGCTAGCTATCAAAAATAGTAATTTGAACAATGAGTAGAACCCATTTTTTTAAGAGCTAAACATGTACCTGGAACTTTGTGGATTATACTTCCTATATTGTCTCATTTGATCTTTGAAATTACTCTAGACAATGGACAAAACCACTCTAGATACGAGAAACTAAAATCCACAGAAGTTAGGTAAATCTCTCATGGTCATAGAAAGTAAGAAGCAGAACTCAAACTTGTATCTCGCTGGCTCCCAAATGCTTGCTTCTCCATTGTGAGAATTTTATATACAGAATTAGGAAATGAAACGGGATCGGCAGCCTGGATTCAGATTATGGATGGCCTTGAATTCGGGCCAGTGAAATTCTGTTTTATTCTGACACAAATTGGAAATTGTTTTAGATGTTGAAGAAAGTGATAAATATGAGGTCTTAAGGGTATTATCTTGAAAATGTTGTACAGGATGCAGTGGAAGGAGAAAGAGGAGCAAAGAGGCTGATTCAGCACTTGCAGTTTTCTAGGAGTAAATTGATGTCTAGACTAGAATTGTAGCTCCAGAATTTAAAGCATGGTTACAGACATAAATACATTTCAAAGAAAAAAACAAAGAAGAATTGGGAGGACGAAGGGTCTATTATAGTTCTACATGACTCCCAGGTTTCAAGTGAGGGTTAAGAGGCTGTATACCTGCAGCCAGAATTCTGTTCTCCCACCCTTGGTTTCCCATAGCCCTACCTGCCCGGAGGCTCGGTTTCATCCTTGTTGTCGATAATCTCTATAGCAGAGCGAGAGATACATACACACTTCGGACCAACATCCAGACCAAGAACTTTCCAATTCTTTGAGCCTACATTCTTCCCCTTAATACCACATCATTACTTAAAATTCTCAAAGACCAATCAAACATTAGAATATATCCTTGATCTGGTCAAGAGTAGAAAAAGCATCGCAGCTGAAATATACCAATATCAAACATCATACTGAGAGAATGCAAATTCCTTTTACTAACACTTCCTTATTAATTATCATCAGTGCTGCAATTCTTTGATGACAGCCTCTTAAAGTGTCTGTTTCTATCCTTAATGGTGATTTCACTTCATGTGTTATTGATTAAACAAAAAGACTACAGTCCTCACCTTCCCATACCTGCCTCTACATCCATCTTCTTCATCTCTATTATAGTGGAGAAAGTGTTATTCCTCCATCTTAGAATTTGTACCTGGGCTCTGCCTCCCTTCTCGTTTTGTCTTCTAAAGATTTAAATTCTCAGTCTTCCCTTTCTCATGTATCTACTTTTGTTTCTCTTCTGCTGCTGGATAATTCCCAAGGGCATACAAGCGTACTCCAATATCTTTCATCCATATTTAAATATATTTTTTCCTTTGATATCACTTCCTCCGCCAGCTAACATTTCAAGTCTACACTCTCTCAAAGACAAATTTCTAGACAGAGTTGCTGCACACACTAATTCCAGTTTTCTTCAGATCTCCTCTGCACGCTAGTATGACTTCTCTTTTCTTTATGCTGACATTACTGTAGAGACTAGTGATCACCCTACTGACAAATCCAAGGCCACATTTCTTTCTTGTGTAATATATAAGAAGTATTCAAAAGAATTTAAAAGAATTTTGAATACTCCTCCTTGAAA
>NW_011888818.1:5351416-5354159 GCF_000151845.1 Pteropus vampyrus
ATAGACAGAGGCAAGGCAGTCAAGGAGGGGGAGCAATGAATGTGACTTTCTGAAAGTCAGGCCATCAGGGCTATTGCTGGGCCACTAGAGGTTCTGTTGAGAATGGTGAGGAAGTTCATTGTGCTTCCCAGCTGTTGAGAGAGTCTTCTGGGCTTCTTTGTTTCCATCTTTACAATAGCACCATCTCTCTACAGTCATGATACATGCCTGATCTCATCTGATCTCAGAAGCTAAGCAGTGTTGGAGCTGGTTAGTACTAGGATGGGAGACCACCATGGAATACCAGGTGCTGTAGGCATTTAAAAAAAAAAAAATAGCTCCATCTTACATAACTGAGTGTGTCTCTTCCTTGCTACCTAAAAGAGCCTAACATTGTTTATAGCATTTCCATCTGTTAAATTATTTAGGTGGAATACATTCCCAGAAGTATAATTATGGGTCAATAAGAATAAACACTTTTATGTTTCTTGACAGAATATTTATATATGTTTTCTATAAGTGCTAAACCAATTCATGTTGCTTCCAGCAAAATGTGTGCATCTGTAATGTTATCCACATTGTACGTTAGCAAAGCTAAAATATTTATTGTATGTTTTTTGTTCCTTACTGGAAAGCTATATACTGTAGTCACTATTGTGCGGACTGAGTAAAGGGAAGAACTCTGTGTCTCAGGCCCTAGACTTATTCTGCCAGGACCCTGCCAGGACTTGCACAGCCTTTCACAGGAAGAATTTAGAAAATCAATTTAATTCAAAGGTCCTGAGTTTTAGTAATATAGATAAACATGCACGATTAAATAATTATGTTCACTAATCTTTAGTGATATAAATGTTTTACATATGTGACAACCTTTTTCTGAATTTACAGACTTACCTTGAAATGATATAAAAGGGTTTTCTTTTAAATATGGTTTTGTTAATAGAAAGGGTTCACTAATGCTTTAGTAGAAAGAACATGGCTTTGATTTCAGATAGACTCTAAATAGTCACTTTATCCAGTACTTCAAATAATTTTCTAACCTTAAAAGTAGAATAATAATGCCTAGTCCTACAGTGTAATACGATAAGTAAAATAATATATATGCAAGTGTTCGATACATGTTTATTTGCTGATGGCTTTTGGAGATTTTCTCTCAGTACACTTCTTAAAACCACTGCTAGCTCTTTCCTTATATGCCTAGCCTGACTTTATTTCTGGGTAAATAAGAAAATAAAAATTATAAACTTTTTCTATTTTAAATTAGCAAAGCAAAACACTGTCCTTATATTTGCATGTAGAGGGTTGTCAGCTATGCATTTTGTCAGCAAACTTCCTGTGATCCAGTATCCTAGGTTAAGTATATTTATTCAACTGAAACAGACTTATAGACCATGAAATATCCATCAATGATCATTTTTTTCAGACAGAAGAAAAAATGAAAATGTAAATGTCTTAGGAATAATACTTCCCAAACAATCTTAGGCAAAAATAAGAAAAGGAACTACAAAATCATTAAATATATTTTCCGCTCTCTCTCATTCAATAAAATCTAATTCATCTTAGATCATACCTACTTTATAAAGTTTTTTCTGCCCTTACAATGACTAATGCTCTTTTTTCCTTTGAATATTCCCATTTTTATGATATGTATGATTCGGCAAGTTCTGAAGAAAAGCTAGTATACACTATTTTTCTGATCAATGTTTATTTCTCCAAACATGTTATCTGAAGAACAAAGATTACTTTATGTATTTTGTAGCTCCTGCAGCAACAAACAGTGCTCACAGTAGATATGCAAGCTTTATTGATCATCATGACTGTGACTCGAACCTGACATTTCATGAATATTTCTTACAGTTGGAGAATGTTAATCCTATTAATTATTTTTAGTAGTTGAGCAAAGAGCTCAATATTGAAGAAATAGTTGATTCACGGCTTATCTATGTAATGCAATTACTTCAGCTATTTAAAAGTATGTTTCTGCGGTCAAGTTGGAAGATTAGGTAAACATTGTGCTTGCCTCCCCTCACTACCACACCAAAAATGAAAACAAACAGCCAAAAAACAACTGGGCAACAATACTTATAAGGCAAAATAAACTTTAAAACAAAGGCTATATCAAGAGACAAAGAAGAACCCAACAATTCCACTTTTGGGTATTTATCCAAAGAAATCCAAAACACTACTTCGAAGGGACATGTGCATCTATATGTTCATTGTATCATTATTTACAATAGTCAAAATATGGAGCCAACCTGGGTGTCCATCAATAGCAAAATGGATAAAAAAGAGGTAGTACATATATACAATGAAATATTACTGAACCATAAAAAAACAATGAAATTTTGCCATCTGCAATAAAATATCTAGAGAGTATTATGCTGAGTGGAGTAAGTCAGACAGAGAAAGACAAATGGAATATGATTTTTGTCACACGTGGAATCTAAAGAACAAAATAAATAAGCAAATAAAACATAAACAAACTTGTTGGTACAAATGACATTTTGATGGTTGCCAGAAGGGAGGGGGTTTCAGGTGGTGAGTGAAAAAGGGGAAGGGATTAAGGACTACAAATTAGTAGTTACAAAATAGTCATGGGGATGTAGAGTATAGCATGGTGAATACAGTCAATAATATTGTAATAAATATATAAGAGGGAAGATGGGTACTAGATTTAGTGGGGTGATTACTTTGCGAGTTATGTGGATCCCTGATCACTACGCTATGCAACTGAAACAGGTATATTATTCTATGCCAACTATAA
>NW_011888818.1:5355374-5357199 GCF_000151845.1 Pteropus vampyrus
AATTAGTAGTTACAAAATAGTCATGGGGATGTAGAGTATAGCATGGTGAATACAGTCAATAATATTATAATAAATATGTCAGATAAATAAATATGGCATCAGATCGGTTCTAGATTTATCAGGTTGATGAGTTCAGGGTCTTCCTACACCATCATCTTTAACTTATCTAATTGCATTTATTTTTAGATACTGTTGCAAATTTTTAAATAATTTTTTTTGCCCACAGCTTCTTACAGTAAATTTGTGTATTAGTTCTGTGTCAAAAATAAATTAACAAAAAGTAATATGAAGACTAATAACAATATTGTGCCCTTGTAAGACAGTAAGTGCAGAGCTCTGAGATGGAGAGCGAGCCATACATTGGCTTCATAAACTAACTCCATAAATCAAACCAATAAGCAACTTGATGGAAAGATATTGTGTCAAATGGAATAATGCATTCAGAGTACTATCATTCTCCTTTGGCTCTAAAATAAGTAATGTACAGCAATCATACATTTACTGAGGAGATAAATTATATCATTGGATTTTAAAAGGATTCTTGTTAGGCTAGCAGAGTATTGTTAAGATAGAGAAGCCTCTCAGGACTCATTTCCATGAGTGTAAAAGGGCATCAGGTGTAAGAATCTTCATCCCCTGTGGTTCTGTTCCAAGCAAGCCACAAAAAAGCTGTCTCTGCAATGAAATTTATAAATACTCACTATGCACATGCCTAAGTGAGTAAGAGAGCAAGAAAAAAATTGCTATTATGAAGCTGTTCTCATTTCTTTTGTGGGTTGGTCAAGAGACTGAATGGGACACATTCTCTCAGATACACTTTGCTTTTCTTCCAATTGATTTTTCACTATTGCTAACATATCTTTTTATGATTAAGACAAGAAAAATGGGCTGCTACAAAGCACTTTTAATAGCACAAATTAACCTCGCCTTTGTTAATTTACTTGATGAAATTTCTCTTCATTAAGGTGATTCCTTATACTCGAGCTTTGAGATTTATCAGACTGTAATGGTGTACTAAACTCACCAACTTTCATCTCTTCTCTATTCATGTGTACTCCATCCCAGGCTCTACCTAGAGCACTTTTATTCTTTAAGATGTAGGACAAATTATCAACCTCTTTGTGTAGTTGTCTTCACCTCTTCAAACAATCAGTGACTCCCTCCAATGGCTTCCCATATTTTAGTGCGTATTGCATTATATTTTATCTGTATGTTAGTTTTTAGTATGATTTGTATTATATTATAATTTATTAACCATTACATAATATTTTATTGATTGATTTACATTTCTATCTCCTGTGAGTTCCTTGCAAGCAAGCAAAGCCATATCATTTTCATTTCAGTCCCTGTTGCCTGAAAAGAGTTCAATAAATGTTTATTAGTGAAATGAAGAAATAAAAAAATGATATGCAATCCCAGAAGGTGCTAAATCTCAAAACACTAACCCTATGTCTTAGTTCTCTTTGCTTTTTAAAATAGAATATCTATACTGAAATTTAAATAGTATCGTAGTCTAGGAAGCATGCTCCCTGAAGCACTAAGGATTAATTTGCCCCATTGGGCAGTGCTTCTCAGGCAAAGAGAGCAGCATCTACATTCTACTTTAAGTGCACTTCATTCTGTACTCTACCCCTGGGTAGTGGTGAAGGGGAACAACGCTTCTTACCCCAACCGAGTATTAAATTCATTTTTAATTTTCTCACTTTAGTCATTTTCTATTTATTTTCTTTGATTTTTCATTCTTCTTTCCTTTCTTCTCTTCTTTTTTTCATCTTCTCTTTCATAACCTTACTTGTGAAAAAGAAAATAAAAATGTTTTGTAATG
>NW_011888818.1:5357249-5360198 GCF_000151845.1 Pteropus vampyrus
TTTTATTGATTGATTTACATTTCTATCTCCTGTGAGTTCCTTGCAAGCAAGCAAAGCCATATCATTTTCATTTCAGTCCCTGTTGCCTGAAAAGAGTTCAATAAATGTTTATTAGTGAAATGAAGAAATAAAAAAATGATATGCAATCCCAGAAGGTGCTAAATCTCAAAACACTAACCCTATGTCTTAGTTCTCTTTGCTTTTTAAAATAGAATATCTATACTGAAATTTAAATAGTATCGTAGTCTAGGAAGCATGCTCCCTGAAGCACTAAGGATTAATTTGCCCCATTGGGCAGTGCTTCTCAGGCAAAGAGAGCAGCATCTACATTCTACTTTAAGTGCACTTCATTCTGTACTCTACCCCTGGGTAGTGGTGAAGGGGAACAACGCTTCTTACCCCAACCGAGTATTAAATTCATTTTTAATTTTCTCACTTTAGTCATTTTCTATTTATTTTCTTTGATTTTTCATTCTTCTTTCCTTTCTTCTCTTCTTTTTTTCATCTTCTCTTTCATAACCTTACTTGTGAAAAAGAAAATAAAAATGTTTTGTAATGGGGGGAGCAGATTCTAAAGCACATAATTCACATTTCTTTTTCTCATAACCCCATAAGCTTAACTTCAAAAATATTATAAATTTTTAACATTAAAATTTTCATCCAAAAATAAATTTTAAAAAAAAGTTGAAATCAAGAACATATGTAGTTTGGCTTCAAATTTATCTGTCACAAAAAAGGAAAAAATGGTCATTTCATACTTAAGAGAAAAAAAGGCACACCAGTTCACTGATATGGTTCTTTAAATTTTTCTTTTCCTAGAGATGAGTTACCAAATTCTCATTCTCCTGTAGGCATTGTAAGAACACTAGTCGTTACAATGCTCAAGGCCCACCCTCTTCTCACATCCCCACCCTCCAAATCAGAGAGGGTGTGGGGCTCCATGTTAGGCAGAATCCTGAGAGGGCCCCCAAGTTAACTTCCCATTGGTGTATGGACCCTGTAAAATTCTCTCCCCTTGAATGTAGACATGGCCTGTGAATATAAATATGGGGATAACACTTCCATGATTAGATTACATTATATGACAAAGATGATGGGAGAATCACTCTCACCATTAAGTTACATTGTATAAGACTCTATTTTACCTGATTAGAGAGAGATTTTCTCTCTGGCTTCGAAAATGTGAGTTGCCATGTTTGAGAAGGCCATGTGGTAAAATGTGAGGACATTCTAAGCTGAGAATAACCCCTGGTTGCTGGCCAGGAAGAATGAGGGACCTCAGTCCTATAACCACAAAACAAAATGAAACAAACAAACAAAAAAACTGAATCTTGCCAACAACTTGAATGAGATTAGAAGAAAACTATGAGCCTCAGATGAGATGGCAGCTTTAGCCAACACCTTGACTTTATCCTGGTGAGACACTGAGCAAAGGACCCAGCTAATATATGTTCAGACTTGTGACTGACAGAAATTTTGAGATAATAAATTTGGGTTATTTTAAGCTACTACATCTGTGGTCATTTTTTAGACAGCAATACGATACAAATACAGGCCCTGGTAGGGTCCTCTCACACTTATTTCTAATGCTTCTTTTTCTTAGTTGGCAGAGGCTAAGTCAGCTTTGGTCTCCTAAAGTCTAGTCCCAACTGTGGTACATATGAAATGACTTCCAGAGCTCTAGTATACGTAGGATGAGCATTCCTGTTTCTCAGCAATGGTGCAAGTCTTTCACCACTGTTTGTGTATGTGTGCCGTTTTATTTTATACTGTTGCATTTCCTTTTATTATGCTGAATGAAGATCTGGGAGAGGGAAACCTATGCTGTCATTATACTTAAGGTCCTGAGTTTGTTTTCTGAAAGTAATCACTTCAGTTTTTAAATTAGACAATGAGCTACCATTCTAGGGGAGAAAGTAGACCCTTTTACAGAGTGTGTAATTCTGTTACATTTTATAAGTGTCATAATTGGAAATATTAATATGATGAATAAGTAAAAAAAAATGTAGGAAGTATAATTGAGGCTGCCCTAGTCAAATCAGAATGTATAATTATCTAGCTATCAGCCAATAATATTTTTTTAAGAATTAAAATCACAGTGTTTGAAAAATTAGAGCAGAATTAAATGAAATAGAGAACAAAAAGACAATAGAAAAAATTAATGTAACAAAGAGTCGGTTCCTTGAAAAGATTAATTGAATTGACAAACCTCTGGCTAGACTCACAAAAGAAAAAAGAAAAGCTTCAAATAAACAAAATCAGAAATAAAAGTTACAATGGACATCACAGAAACACAAAGACAATACAAAAAACTATTGGCCACCACATTCGATAACCTTAGAGAAATGGATATGTTCTTAGAAATATGTAACCTTTTTAGACTGAAGAACTGGAAAATCTAAATCAACCAATCAATAATAAAGAAATTGAAGCAATCATCAAAAAACTCTCAAAAAGTACAGCTCCAGGACCAGATGGCTTCACTAGTGAATTCTACGAAATATTCAAAGAAGATTTAATACTTATCCTTCTCAAACACTTCCAAAAACTTAAAGAAGATAAAATACCTCCTAACTCTTTAATGAGGCCAACATTAATTACTCCAATACCAAAACTTGGCAAGGATAACACAAAAAAGAAAATTACAGGCCAATATTGCTGATGAGTCTACAGACACAAAAATCCTAAACAAAATACTAGCAAACTGAATATGACAATACATTAAAAAGATAATCCATCACAATCAAGTAGGTTTCATTCCAGGGGCACAAGGATAGTTCAACATATGAAAATTGATCAATATGATATTGCATGAACAAATAAAGAATAAAAATCATGAGATATATTAATAGATGCAGAAAAAAACATTTGGCAGGATAAAACATTCATTTATGATTAAAACACTAAATAAACAGTATAGAAGGAAAGTATCACAACATAATAAAGGCC
>NW_011888818.1:5360248-5362642 GCF_000151845.1 Pteropus vampyrus
CAATCATCAAAAAACTCTCAAAAAGTACAGCTCCAGGACCAGATGGCTTCACTAGTGAATTCTACGAAATATTCAAAGAAGATTTAATACTTATCCTTCTCAAACACTTCCAAAAACTTAAAGAAGATAAAATACCTCCTAACTCTTTAATGAGGCCAACATTAATTACTCCAATACCAAAACTTGGCAAGGATAACACAAAAAAGAAAATTACAGGCCAATATTGCTGATGAGTCTATAGACACAAAAATCCTAAACAAAATACTAGCAAACTGAATATGACAATACATTAAAAAGATAATCCATCACAATCAAGTAGGTTTCATTCCAGGGGCACAAGGATAGTTCAACATATGAAAATTGATCAATATGATATTGCATGAACAAATAAAGAATAAAAATCATGAGATATATTAATAGATGCAGAAAAAAACATTTGGCAGGATAAAACATTCATTTATGATTAAAACACTAAATAAACAGTATAGAAGGAAAGTATCACAACATAATAAAGGCCGTATATGACAAATTGCCAGCTAATATCATTCTCAATGGTAAAAAATTGAAAGCTTTTCCTCTAAGATTAGGAACAAGACAAGGATGACGACTCTCACCACTGTTATTCAACATAGTACTGAAAGTCATAGCCAGAGCAATGAGGCAAGAGAGAAATAAAAGTCATCCAATCTGAGAACAAAGAAGTAAAATTGTCACTTTTTGCAAATGACGTGATTTTTTATATAGAAAACACTGAAGGCTCTATTAGAAACAATAAACAAATTCGGTAAAGTTGCAGGATACAAAGTCAATGTACAAAGAATTTTATTATGTTCGTAGGATATACTAATAATGAAATCTCAGAAAAAAATTTAAAAGCAATTTAATTAGTAACTGCAAAAATAGAATAAAATATCTAGGGATGAATTTAACAAAGGATGTGTAGGACATATACAATGAAAACTATAAGACATTGTTGAAAGAAATTGAAGAAGACACAGAGAAATGGAAAGATATTCTGTGTTCATGGATTGAAAAATTAACATAGCTGAAATGGCCATATTACCCAAAGCAATATACAGATTTAATGTAATCCCCATCAACATCTCAATGGCATTTCTCAAAAAAAAATAGAACAAAATTTTTATAGAACCATAAAAGACACCAGATAGCCAAAGCAATTTTGAGGGGGATAAAAAAGCTAGGGGTATCACACTACCTGATTTTAAATTATACTACAAAGTTACAATAATCAAAAAAGTATGGTGTTGGCAGAAAAACAGAAACATAGACCAATGGAACAGAATTTAGAGCCCAGAATTAAACCTACATATATATAGACAACTAATTTGCAATAAAGGAGATAAAAATATACAATAAAAAAAGCCTCTTTGATAAATGGTGCTAAGAAAATTGGAAAGCTACATGCAAAAGAATGAAACTAGACTGCTATTTGACAACTTACACAAAAAGTAACTCAAAATGGATCAAAGATATACATATAAGACCTGAAACAATTAAAAACTTAGAAGGAAACTAATGCACTAAATTTATGAACCTTGATCTGAGAGAAGATTTTATGAATCTGATCCCAAAGGCAAAAATAAATGAATGAAAACATAGCCAACTAAAAAGGTTCTGCACAGCATAAGAAACCATCGACCAGACAAAAAGGCAACGAACTAAATAGAAGAAGATATTTGCAAATAACTTCTAGTATGTAGCTAATATCTGAAATATGTAAAGAATTTATATAACTCAACAAAAACAACAATAAAACCCCAAAAATTCCAATTAAAAAATGGGCAGAGGATCTGAACAGATACTATTCTCATTAATACACACAAATGGCCAACAGATATATGAAAGATATTCAACCTCCCTAGAAATAAGGGGAATGCAAATCAAAATCACAATGACATACCACCTCCTACCTGTTAGAATGTCTATTATCAACAAGACAAGAAATAATAAGTGCTGGAAAGGATGTGGAGAAAAGGAACCCTGATACATTACTGGTGGGAATGTAAATTGGTACAGCCACTACAGAAAACAGTATGGAGGTTCCACAAAAAATTAAGAATAGAGCTACCAAATGACCCAACAATCCTTCTTCTGGGTATCTACCCAAAAAATTTAAAAATATTTATTCATAAATATATATATGTGCCTTTATGTTCACTGCAGCATTATTCACAGTAGGCAAGACATAGAAACAACGCAAGTGTCCTTCAATGGATGATTGGATAAAGAAAATGTGTATATATATGTATGTATGTGCGCGCACACACACACACACACACACACACACACACACACACACACACACACACACTGGAATACTACTCAACCATAAGAAAGGAAGAAAGGATGAACTACTGCCATTTGTGACAACAT
>NW_011888818.1:5363877-5366267 GCF_000151845.1 Pteropus vampyrus
TACTACTCAACCATAAGAAAGGAAGAAAGGATGAACTACTGCCATTTGTGACAACATGGACAGATCTTGAGAATATAATGTGAAGTGAAATAAGGCAGATAGAAAAGGACAAGAACCATATGATTTCACTCATATGTGAGATATAAAACAAAAAGCAACAAATAAACAAAACAAAAAATAACCTCATTGACACAGACAACAGTATGATGGTTACCAGAGAGGAAAGTGGGGAGGTGGGGGAGGTTCAAAAGGGTAAATGTATCAAATATATAGTGAAGGAAGGAGAATAAACTTTGTGTAATGAGCACATAATGCAATATACAGATGATGTATGTATTCCAACTTATATAATTGTATTAACCAATGTTACCTCAATAAATTTAATAATAAAAAATTCAAAGTGTTTTAAATATTCTGGGAAAAAAGTTGCTTTTACTCTTATAATATTTTATTTATTATTTTTAACTAAACAAACAATATCATAACAAGAATGAAAAATATTAACAAAATATACTAGGTAGGGAAGAATTTTATAAAGTATGTTTCTGCAAAGCCTGGTTGTGCAGGTTGTTCTAAGATGTCATACACAACACATAACATAACATTCTAGTCAAATGAATCTGAGAGATGCTACCTTAAACAAAGTTTAAAAAAAAGTCTTTAGGACATTTCAGAGGCTTTGTTATGACAATTTGCATTTAGATATTTCTCAAAGGAGATAGCATTTCTCAAACTTACATGTGTATAAAACATAACTAAAATTAAAATAAAAAACAGTTTCCAAGACAGAGAGTAAAAAAGTAGTTGCCAAGGGTTGGGGATGGGGCAAATAGGGAGAAGTTGGTAAAAGGGAACAAACTTTTAGTTATAAGAGGAATAATGTTTGAGAATCTAATGAATGCCATTGTGACTATAGTTGATAACACTGTGCTGTATAATTGAAATTTGCAAAGAGAGTAGAACTTAAATGTCCTCACCAAAAAAAAAGAAAAAGAAAAAAAAAGTGAATACGTGAGGTGATAGATGTATTAATTAACTTTATGGGTTAATCTTTTCCCAATATATATATTTATCAAATCATCATGTTGTATACTTTAAATATCTTATAATTTTATTTGTAGATTATACCTTGGTAAAGCTGAAAAAAACTTAGATGTTTTTCGTGGTTTGTTTTTTTGTATACGTAGTTTCTAACAACAAGCAAGCAGCATTTAACTTAAGGTGTATTTGAATCCATGTAATGACTGAGGTCTATTGAGTAAAAGCAAATATAGTTTAAAATATGATATTTTTCTTGAGTCCAAACATCATACTCTCTGGTCTTAAACAGCATTAATAAATGATTAAGAATTGTAATAGTCACCATTTCTAATGAAACTGTGTTCTTGTTTTTTCTTGGTGGTCATGAAGGTCTTTTCCAACCACCCTATCTAAATTAGTTCCCTTATCCCAGTTTTGATCTGTTTCTTCCCCAAAATGTCCTTCATAATATTGACTCATTCATCTTGAGTTTTAATTTTACTTCTTTATATATTTGTTATTCAATATCAGTTTTTTTCTCCATTATGCTTTAAGCTTTATGAAGGCAGGAAACAGGTGTGTTTTGTTTAATAAACCTCCAGGCACAAAATGGTCAATAAATATCTATTGAGGATTTAAGTTCATTAAATAGTTGATTAGAAAAACATGGAGAATTAATTGTAAAATTTATCCTAATCTAGTCAGGGGCATCTAAGAACACAAAGGAGAAATAATTATAAAATCTAGAGTAGAGAAGATTTGATTGTCACCAAAGGGCCACCCTCCTGCTACAAACTATGACCAGAAACTTTGAATTAAAAATACCTAAAAGTACACACACGCACACACACACACACACACACACCCCCCAAAATATATGGCCTAGCTTGAAACAAATAGAGGTAAATCTCTAGGATACTGATATAAAATTAAAAGTTTAGGAAAAACTGAATGTGCAGCAGCAAACAGGATTTGATTAGAGATTTAGACCTTGTGAGTTAAAAACTAGAGTTCTACCTTCCTTAAGGGCTGAAGAGTTTACTAAAATCTACATGAAGCAGGAGAACTAACACTTCTTAATAAAGTACTGCACTTAAATTTCCACTTATTCATCTTAAACAGAAAACTTCATTCATTATCCCTAGGGAGCAGCAAATACGTTTGCAGTCTCACAAAGGCTCTTTAGATGGAAAAAAGTCTGCTCCAATCATCAAATCCCAGGCCCTTACCAACTGGGTTCAAATTTATAATACCAGTATGGTGATGGAACTACAAGCTAAGAACCTGACATAAAAACAATCCAGGATTACTGATACTCACAGGACTCCAACAAATACAAATGTAGAGCTGCTCTATAGGGTCACTTTCAC
>NW_011888818.1:5367206-5378947 GCF_000151845.1 Pteropus vampyrus
TGTACTCGGCCCCCTTCTTCACCTATGTTTAAACTCTATTGTCTCTAATTAATAAATTGCAAATTTATACATTATCACAACAACCTTTTTGCCTCAGATTTCTTTGTGTAGTTCCTAACACAGTGTAGCACTGAATCATTTGCTGCTCTGAGAAATTCGAGACAGAGTGGATTGTTTACACTCAGGACTTGCAAAGAGAAAGACCTTTTGACATTAGTTTGAAAAAAAAATGTAAGATTGCCTTTTTAGATTTTATTTTGATGGTTGGAACTTCATTCTTCAAAGTACCACAAAATGACATACAGGACACAAGAGTCTTAGGTGTGGAAAGGTGAGGATTCTACTGTGGGATGGTTGTCCCTATGCCTACTGAGCCTTCTGACTTTTGATGCCCCATAGGCATCACAGCTGACTTCTGTTATCTTCATTGTCCCTTTCGCCTCGTTAAAAAAAAAAAAAAAAACTTCTACGTAAGTTGTTTATACTTTCACTATATCTAAAGAATTTTTCTCTCATTTCACTTTACTCAATTTTTGCCTGGAATGGTCCACAAGAGACCAGTTAAGAATAGCCTTTTAAATAGCAAACAGGCATTTTTCCTGGAATAATTCTCACAGGTAATAACTTCTTAACCGGAAACAAAAGATAAGAGCTGATGGATTTGAAAACATCTTTTTAGAGACTTAAAACTGATCCTGAAGTTTCAAAACATTGCTAATCATAATCATTTAATAGGTTTAAGAAATATCAGAGAAAAACATACTAATTTACAGTAGTTTTTAACAATAATACAATTATCTATGCTGACTAACTTTTAAACTATTAAAATATTCTTTGGAAAATAATACATTATAAAAACTAAATGACTGAGACATTTCTACGTTATAGATGCCTTATACGAAAGAAATCAGAACTCCAATTTAAATTTTAACTATTACAGAAATGGCAATAATTTAATACAGAAGTTTCCCAGGGTTAAAACTTTTTTGTAATTGTTTTGTCTCATATTTTCAGTGTGGCGGTATAGATGCCATGGGTCCAAACCCAATATTCTCTCTGCTTTAAATATGGAAAGATGTCTGAATTATGATAGAAATGATAGAAAAATGACAGAAAATTCTAAAATAGTTTTAAAAAACAGATAACATGCAACAATTCCAATAATTTTTTTAAAATCTTTAATGTTTAATTTAAGCAATTTCTTTACCCGATATATCAGTTAGGGTCCAAAAAGAAAACATTGGTACACTTAAAAACACTAATGAAAGATAATATAATAAAGGGGCAATTTCTGAAAATATGCAAGAGTCCTCTATTAAAGGACCACTGCGGGATGGCGAGGCACCACCCAGGGTGCAGGAACAGAGAGCTGCTGTCACCGTCCTTAGGCCCGAAGAGAAGTGAACAGTGTTGTCAAAGATAGCTTTAGCCATGAAAGAAAGAGCCAACCTATGGACCTGTTATTTAAGGGCACTGATCGTCAAATAGATATTTCTAGGTTGGCATCACTGTTACTTGAAAATTTATTAAAAATGCAAATGCTTGGGCTCTACACTACAGAAACTCTTAAGGTGGGACCCAGAAATCTATGTTTTAACAAACCCTCCAAGTGATTCACACGCAAGTGTGAAAACTACTATCTAAGACTAACGACACAGCCACAGCCAGAACCACTGTGAGGCAAGGAGGGAGAAGAATAATAAAAACCCTGAAATATTTCTCTTCTAGAAACCCAATCATCTGCTAGTGTCTCTCATGGGCCAAATTAACTGAAGCCAAGGCAAGGGAGCCAGGTGATGTACTTTCTAAATGCCAGCTTCCAGGACACAGACACGGGCAAACAAAGGCAGAGAAAGGCAGAGGTGCAGAGATGTAACCGGAGAATAATCAGTAGACCCATCAATCAATAGAAGTTTGTCTTTTAAATTATATTATTTCTCTGTGTCAATATTAATATTTTCATTAGCAGCCTAAGCTAGTTAGATTTTGGGCGGTTGAATAAGATCATCAAAAGTATATTTGCTATGCTTTTACACACAGAGAAACCATTACGACAAATCACAATTGTTTGTGCCGGAAACTTTACTTATCATTACTATGTCTGAGTTAATAATTGTAAAAGTACTTTAAAGGTGCCATTTTAAAGATGAAGAAACTAAGACTCATAGGGATTTAACAATTTGTCTGAAACCCCTTCACTGGTAAGCAACAGAATTGAGATTTAAATCTAGATCTTTTTTTTATGCCAAAAGCCATTCCCTTTCCGTGACAGTAGAATTACTTATGCAAAAATAGCCAAGCTACATTACGCTTAATCCATCGATGAACTGTGCTCCAGGACTAGATTTGCTTTCTTCCATATGGAGGGTGACTTGATTTTCCCAGTAGAGTCCCAATTTATGCATGTTGTCCTGGAATAGGTAAAAGGATCCAGGTTTTAGATAATAAACTATATGGTCACTTTCTCCACACTATAGCTAGCTGTGATTCCTCTTAAAAAAATGGAATCCTGAATGTACAGAGAAACACCAGTTGGACCTCTAGATGTAGAAGCACTCCTCATTGCACCTGTCCATTTTACTAGAAAACACAAATGAGTCTCTAATCTCAAAAGGCATTGACTTCCCAAAACAATGTTTTAGAGGGAAGAATTCCCCATGTCCCAGACCTGAGGCCACATCCTGGTAAGGTTGCAGAAATTTGAAATGGCATTCACTAAAAAATTTCAAAAATAAGAAAACCCTCTTGTCATCATTACTTAGGATAGAACATTTATTACCATCCTCTGGTACAGACGATCCATGTGGATGGTATGCAGCATATATAATTAAAAGTCTCTCTGCTCGGAGGTGCTCCATGATTAATGCCTCGGGTAGGCATTTTGATTCCTATACTAATAGAACTTGACTGGCTCTGAAACGCTGGTGTTTTTCAGATACCTCAGGAGTAATAAAAGGTTGTTCTTGGCTTATTGCACAATTCCTTGAGTCATTAATTATAGCTGCCCAAAGTGGAAAGTTTATAATTAAACATATAATTTGCTCTTCTACTTTTGGATGAAGTAAATTAAGGCAATTAGATTTCTTTTGATTAAGCATATGGAGCCATTTACAAAGTGCACAGGTGTGTATAAGCAGACGGTAGGCTACAAAAACATCTATGTTTCAAGTGTGTTTTGTCACTTTGTTGTCACCCCTGGCTGAAGTAATTATGTTAATCTATTTGAAGTGTATTTCTTTAGTTTTTCTGGTTTGCTGCAGCTTCGTTTATTCCTTTGCATCCTTAGGTGCTTAAATGGCATCGAGAAATAGTCAGGTGTAAGTACCAGCTAAACACGAAGATACTTTTCGCTAGGGATATCCACACAATATCATTTTGGTGAATATTGTCTGTGCCATTCAACCCCTGCCTGAGTCTCACAATGCATGCGACATTTGAAAAACTACAATTGGAAAAGAAAATATGCATTTTTCTCAGTTTTATTGCATCAAAATTCTGTTGCAGTGTTTGCAATCTTTCAAGAAAATTATATCTATCGTCCCCACTGTTTGTGTTATGTTATGTATATTATAGCTGAAACTCAAAGTATCTCCTTTTTTCTTCAACATTTATCTTTCTGAGAAGGAATTTCTCTGTTTATCAGTAGGGAAATGGCTTTCATATTGAAGACAACTATCCCCTGAGTATCAACAGAATTATGAGAAATGTTCTCTACAAATCCAAATATTCCAACCATGGTTTTTAAAATTAATAACACTATCTCTTATATGAGTATGCTGCTATTTTCCAAATGTATGTGCATTCTGTTATAAACAATGAAATAAACATCTCTTTTAAAATAAACTACTAACTTTACAGTGCCTTTTTGTTCTTGTATATTCTTTAAGTTAATAGCTAAGAATTGTGTAATTGCTATTTATATTTAGCCTACACTTAAAAATAAATTTAATTGTTAAATGGAGCAAAAGAAACATCTCACTTTTCTATTAGGCTCACTTTTATCAGTCTTTCTCTCATCGTGTGGCTCAACCAGATATTGTCAGAATTCCATAAAAGGGAAATTACTCATCATGGACAAACTTTAAGGTGGTCCCCATAATCTCTATCTCTTGGTAGTCACGTCTTTGTCCTTTACTTAAGTATGAGCAAGACCCGTGACTCATTTTTAAACTACAGAATATGGCAAAAGTGATAGGATTTCATGTCTATGATTATGTAGATTTATAAGCTCTGGTTTTATGGGGTTTTTTGTTTGTTTGTTTGTTTTTTAAGATTCTGTCCCCTGCTGTCTTTGAAGAAGCAAGTAGCCACATAAGGAAGCCAATACAGCAAAAACCAGGGACCGGCTACAACTGAGAGCCAGCAAGAAACTAAAATCCTCAGTTTGACGATCACAAGGAACTAATTTTGCCAGAACCACAAAAGCTTAAAAATGGATCCTTCCCCAGCTGAGGCTCAAGATGAGACCCCAGAACTGGCCAACACCTTGATTGCAGCTTTGTGAGACCCTAAACAGAGAACCAAGCTAAGTTGTGCTCAGACTCCAGATCTTCAAAACCAGAGAGATGATCAATGTATGTGTGTTTTTTTAAGCCACCAAGTTAGTAGTAATATCGTTACACAGCTATAGAAAGTTAGTATACCATGTAAAGATGAGTCAACAAAAGAAAGCAATTAATTAATGTTGGAGAAGCAGCCACCTTCCCACCAACCAACCTAGGTCAGTCAGGCTTTAGTTTGGAGTGATAGATATCAGTAAAGATAAATTTCTGTTAAAACCTTCTGGAGTTCGCAATCTGGGTCCTTGACCCATTCTATCTAAATTCTTCCTGATGATAATTTGAAGTACCTGTATTGACAAAAGCAACTTGAGCAGTTAGAATATTTTTCCAATAAACTCATTCTACTCTCGGACATCATCAAATAGATTCTGTCTCAACAGGCAAGACAGAGATGGTAGAAAGACCTAATAAGTCCTATCTCTTTGTAGAGCTAGAGCTACATAAACTCATTAGTGATGTTCCAGCTGCGACTTCTGCAGGGACAGTATGCACTGCTCCAGATGAGCCTTTCCTGTGGCTCCTGTGATACATGACCCAATTATATTCTTAAGATGGGAACCTCCTTGGGGGAAGAATGAATGAAACTTGATGAATCACATAGATGAGAATGTATAGCCAAGAAAGTATACTAACCCCTGTGGTGTGTGCCACATTTACCAAAAAAAAAAAAAAATAGTCATATGAATAAAATCTCACTGCCAGGATAAAGTTTGTTATTTAACAAAACATAAATCCCTGACTTCCAGTTTTATCCCTGACTACAAAGAGCTTGGAGATCATCACTTCTCTCCTTACAAAAAGAAAAAAATGAGAAAAAAATTACAGATTTCCTTGGATCCATCAGAAAATTGAGATTGCAGGGTAAATCACCACCCTGAAATCTTCAGAAACACATGAAAATAGAGTCATAGCAAAGATCTGCTTACCTGAAGCAGATGCTACTGGGAGCTGTAAACTGATAACTTTGATGAATTCCTACAGGATGAGTATAGACTGGCATAGAGTCAAAGATTCTTGAAGGTCAATATTTACCTTCATGATTCTCTCCAGATTGTAACAGGAAACAGCTAAAAAAGATTCTTTTCAGGCTTAGACAGGGATCGAGAAAAAGTTACCACTGAGAAATACTATGATACGAGGGATTTTTCACAACAATGCCTATGCTCTAAGGGAAAAGACTTTATGAGAGTTTTATCCTACCCCGGGGAGGAGTATTTGCCTTACTCAGACTTCCACTAGCTTTTCTATTTTACCAAAGGAAAGAGAAAAGAAGCAAAGGAACACTTGTGAAATTCACAGCCTGAGAACAGATCCACTGAAAGTAAAACTTACAGTGCAGGGAAACAGGCCCACTAAAAGACTGAGAATTAATCATAAGATTATAGAAATTCCCCTCCCACATATGCCAACAGGCTCCAGGATGATAACAGTGGATTACATCTGAAAGAGATACAGAAATAGACTCTATCTATAGAGTACTTAAGAAAGTCAGATACAGCAGAGAAGAGACAAGTAAGGACACGAGCGTAGTTTGAAGTCTCTGACACCCACAGCTACAGGCAAACAAACACAACCTAACTCCTAGCCAGATTAACATAAAAACACACTATCTTTTACCTCAGTTCCTATCACCCAATACATAATGTGCAGCTTTTAAAGAAAATTAAAAGGCAAGTGAAAAAACATAGTCTGAAAAGACAAAGCAAATATTGCAACCAGACTCACTCATATCAGATATTTAGGAATTATTAGGTAGAGAGTTTAAAATAAGTATTATTAATTTGTTAAGGGTTCTAGCAGGAAATCGTAGACAATATGCAAGAACGGGGTGGGTAACCCAAGCAGAGAGATGGAAACTAAGGAAAAATTAAAAGAAACACTAGAACTCAAAAACACTGTTGAGAAAATGAAGGATGCCTTTGATTGACACAATTGACTGGACAAAGCCAAAGAAAGAACCCCTGAGCTTAAAGTGATGGCAACAGAAACTTCTGAAATGGAATTGAAAAAGAAACAAATGAGAAAAAGAGAAAAGTGTAATATAGGTGTAATGAGAATATCAAAAAGAAAAAGAAGATAAAATGGAGAAGATGAAATATTTGAAATAATATTTGCAGAGAATTTAACTACATGACAGCAAAAAAAGAAAAGAAAAAGTAAAAACAGATTTAGGGTGTTCAGAGAACACTAAGCAGACTAAATGTCAGAAAATCAAAAAGACAACCGACCTACACCTAGGCACATCATATTCAAACTGCAGAAAAATAAGGAAAAAGGGATAAAAAGGGAAATTTTTAAAAGAAGCTACAGGAGAAAAAGACTTTAGCTATATAGGAGGAAAAGAATGACAGACTTCTTGTCAAAAACATGCAGACAAGAAAAGAATGGAGTAAAATATTTAAAGTGTTGAAAGAATAAAATTTTCACCTAGAATTCTATTTTCAGTGAAATGGAAGTAAATAATTCTCAGATAAAATGGGAACTAAGATACTAATTTTAAGTATATCTGCACTGCAAAAAAAAATATGTTGTTTTATTCTCTAGCTTTATTGAGACTTAACTGACATATAACATTATGTAAACTTAGGGTATACAATGTGATTATTTGATACACTTATATATTGTTAACTGATTACCACAGTAGGGTTTGTCAACACTCACCACATCACATAATTACCATTTTTTTCTTGTGGTAAGAACATTTAAGACTTTAGCAACTTTCAGGTGTATAGTAGAGAATTATTAACTGTAGTCACCATGTTATTCAGTAGATGCCCAGAACTTATTCATCTTTTAACTGGAAGTTTGTACCCTTTGACTGATAGCTTTCTATTCCCTCCTTCCAATCTCTGGCATATACATGATATCATTCAATATTTGTCTTTCTCTGTCTGGCATATTTCATTTAACATAATTCTCTCCAAACTCACTTATGTTGTTGCAAACCAAAGCATACCCTTCTTTCTAATGGTTAAATAATATTCATATATATATTAGACACACACATATACACACACACACATATATAGAGTATATTCTTTTTGTTAAATTATTTTTTTAATTTTTCAATTACAGTTGACATACTGTATTATATTAGTTTCAGGTGTACAATATAGTGATATCACATATTCTTTATCCATTTGTCTACCAATGAACACTTAGGTTGTTTCCATACCATGACTATTGTTAATAACGTTGCTTTGAACATGAAAGTATATATAATTCTTTAAGAAAAAGGTTTCATTACCTTTAGATATATACCCAGAAGTGAAATTCCTGGATCATACAGCATTTCTATTTTTAATTAATTGAGAAACATTTCATACTGTTTTCCATAGTGATGGTATCAGTTTGCATTCCTACTAAAACACAAAGAATATAAAATTTCTAAAATAAAATAGGAGAAAATCTAGGTGATCTTGAATTTTCTGATCAGTTTTTAGATATAACATCAAAAGCACAATCTTTGAAATAAGAAAATGATAAATTAGACTTTATTAAAATTAAGAACATCTGTTCTGGGAATAATACTGTTAATAGGGTGGGAGAAATTATTTGTAAAACACATATCTGTCAAAAGATTTGTATCCAAAATATGCAAAGAACTCTTAAAGCTCAACAATGAGGAAACATATAATCCAATATAAAAATGGTCAAAAGATCTAAATGGATACCTCATCTAAAAAAGATACACAGATAGAAAATAGCATACAAAATGATGCTCAACAGCTTTTATCATTAGGATATTGTAAATTAAAACAGATATTAGATTGCTATAATCTAAAAAACTTACAATACTAGTTGTTGATGATATAGAGCATTCATTGCTGGTGGAAATGCAAAATGGCACTACCATTTTGGAAGATAGTTTGGCAGTTTTTTTATAAAAGTGAACATAATTTTATCATATAATCCATTGAAGGTAATTTTAGATTTTTAACCAACGGATTTGAAAACTGTCTACACAAAATCTGCATGCAGGTATTTAGCAGTTATTCATAAGTACACCAAACTACAAGAAATTGAGATGTAATTCATTCAGTGACTGGGATAAATAAAGCGTGGTTCATCCATACAATGGCATATTGTTCAGTGATAAAAAGAAGTGATTTATCAAGCTATGAAACTACATAGATGAAACTTAAATGCGTTTTGCTATGTACAAGAAGCCAATCTGAAAATGTTATATGATATAGATAAAGATATATAAATATATAATACATCTGAGTATATCGTATATAGTGTATACTATAATGAGTATTGTATGTGTAATATGATATTATCATATGTCAAGTTATATGATATTCTTGAAAAGCATATCTACAGAGACAGTAGAAATAGTAATGATTGCCAGGAGTTTAAGAGGGAGGAGGTTCAGGGTTAAATAAGTGACACACAGAATTTTTAGGGTTGTGAAACTTCTCTGTGATACTATAATTGTAAATATATGATGCTATTCTTTGCCAACCCCCCGCCCCAGATGTATAGTACAAAAAATAAAACTTAATATGCACTAATTTAATAAAAAGACATTTAGATGGTCATGGAATTCCCAGGATGGAATGCAGAATGTGACAAAGTAATATAGCTATATTACAAATATATGAAACTATCTCACCAGAAGGGGACCAGGAAAAAGGTGCTGACCTAAATAACTTTGTAAATGAGTCTATAAAATGAAAGACAAAACAAACTGATCATTAACACTGTGTTCTAGCTGATTAAGTTAATTCCCATGGAGATATAAGTTAACAATTATTAGGTTGCTATGCATATGTATCATAGTTGAAGAATTAAGTAAATGGATGACAAATAGTGGGAGCTAAGGTTGGAGTAGAAACTTACAGATAAGGGAAGAGGGCAAGAATAGTACATGTGCTAACACATTGGAATTGGAGACATCAGTATAAATTTACATTTAGTTTAATATAGACAAATTGTTACATATTAGAAATATTTATAGATATGTGTGTATAATAAGAGTTGGAATACACTCATATATATCCTTGCTCTGCCAGCTGAGAGCCTAGAAACAATCACACCGCAGGAGCAATGAGCACACATAGTATCTAGATCTTGTTTTTAATATTATTCTCTGATTCAAAAGGAATCAGTTCTCTTTAGAGAAATGGCTGATTTCAGGACAGGGACATGAAACATTCAATATGAGCCTGGAGAAAGAAAAGTGCTTTAAAAAAAACAACCCATGATGATGGTGAATGTCAAAGGGATACAGGAGTCAACTGAAAGAGTTCACAATGGCCACAGCTGGAACAATTTGAGCAAACAAAATTAAGTAGCATTGGATCACAATTGAAATTATAAGATAAATATCCATGAGGCCACACTGATATAAATAAATTGGGGAGTATGGACAAATCTCTCACGCAGAACAATTCCAAATTATTTATATAGATCCTTTGTTCTCAAGGAGATGGAGCATAACAGCCTACTCCTAAATGTAGGTTGTGTACAGTGCCTTTTTTCCCCGAAGAACACAAACTGGAAAGGAGAAATAAGAGTAACTTTATAATGGAGAAATTTGACAAGCACTGCTGTGGCTTGTTGATCAAGATTAATATCAACAGCTGATGTTATCCTATCAAAATAAGTCATGTTGATAGTATACCCTTGATACAATGTGATGAAAATGGCACTTTACCTCTGTGGTCATTTACCCCAATCCCATAATCTTTATCATGAGAAAAACATCAGATAAATCTCAATAGAGAAACATTCTACAAAGTATCTGATGAGTACTCCACAAAACTCTCAAGATCAATAAAAAATAAGAAAAGCCTAAGAAATTACCACAGTCAGGAGAAATCAATAATGGTTCATTAATTGTAACAAATAACCACACTAATGTAAGATGTAAGTAATAGAGGAAACTGGGTACAGGGTACATGGAAACTCTCTGTACTATCTTTGTAATTTTTATGTAAATCTGAAACTGTTCTAAAATAAAATTTATTTTTAAAAATTTAAGCATAATTGCTCTATTCCAACAGAAGTAACAACTTCATTTAACTCCAGAATTTTTGGCAGCTCCTGAAAGTGAAAGGATATTATGGTATAGGTTTGCCTTAAAATGAAAGAAGGGCTCAACACTCTCTGAAGTATCTTATATTTGAGATGGGAAAAGATATCTTATCCACTTCCTCTTCATTCCAATTTTTACCTCAGGTCTTTCTGATAGGGAAAGGTGGAAGAAGCGAGTCAAGATTAATAGTGATCATAGCAATAGCTGAGCAAGAGAGATTTAACATCATTACTCTCTTTTCATCCTTTTTTTGTCCTTCCATCTTAGAACTCTTTATATTGCCTCTTTGTATAGATACAAGAGAAAAAAAATCTATACATAAACTTATATAACTACCAGGTTTTTTTACTTACAGACTCTACTAATAGGTATAAAACCTGGATCTGAAGAGCATCTAAATAAAGTAGTGGCATCTTGAAAGAGTATTTGAAGGCATGAAAATTGCATCTTTGAAGGAAACTGTTAGCTTCCACCCAATATCTAGTCTCTCTTCTTCCTTTGTATCCAATCTTAATTTTATTCTGGGTGGCCATGTGCCTAGTCTTAAGCAATTGTTCATTCAGCCTTCCTCTGCAGCTAATAGTTATCTTTTTAAATATTTTCCAATTTTTATTCCTTTTTAAAATTTATATTAGTTTTAGATATACAGTACCATGGATAGACATTTATATAATTTATGAAGTGATCTCCCCGATTACTCTAGCACCCATCTGGCACTACACACGGCTATTACAATAATATTGAATATATTCCCTGTGCTGTACTCTACATCCTCATGACTGTTTTGTAACTACTAATTTATACTTCTTCATCCCTTTGTCTTTTTCAACCAGCTCCTCAGCCCCAGCTAATGGTTGTCTTATGGCAAAGTCACAGTTCTATCCAATGAAATGTAAACAATACGGCAGTGTTTTAAAAGAGAATCAAACTGAGCTGGGATGGGCCATTTCCCTCACACCATTTCCCCTTTCTCTTTCCTGGATCTGGCCTTTAGAGCCAGCAGTGAGGAGAAGAACAGGAGTGGAGAAGAGGGGGTCCTTGTGATTAAAGCATGTGATTAGAGCACCTTTTCTAGTGACTTTTAGCAAAACCACATAGGTATACCAACAGTAGTTATATTTTGGAGTTGATGTTTT
>NW_011888818.1:5380237-5392259 GCF_000151845.1 Pteropus vampyrus
TGTCTGCCAAAAACACCACAATTTTCAAAGTTGTCTGGGTTTGAAAACCATAAATTTCCTTAAAGTATTTAAAGTGGAAGTATCTTACTTCCTTCAAACATTATAGCCTATAAATCTTAAAGCAGATTTTTGTTTGGGGGTCTTGGGGCAACTATTTCCTCACAATCCCTTTCATATTAATTGCTTTCCTTTCAACCCCACTGGTACCACTTTACAGTAAAACAGAGGCCAGCAAATTTTTTCTGTAAAGAATCTTAGAGCAAATATTTTAATCTTTGCAGCCTATTTGGTCTCTGTTACAAGACTCATCATAGCACAAAAACAGTCATAGAAAATATGTAACAAATGGGTATGGCCGTGTCCAATAAAACTTTATTTACAAAAATGAATGGCTGGTAGGTTTTTGCCCACGGGCTGTAGTTTGCCAACTTCTGCACTATCCTTGCCAACACAATTGGATCACCAGACATCTTCTCACCGCCTTGCCTGAAAAATATTCTTTCTCATACATATCTGTCTACAAACAGCTGTTTGAGTGATGTTCTTTAAGGATTGTTCATCTCTATGATATTGTTCATTTACTAATTTTTTTTCTAGTGGTCCTTGAACAGAGGCTGGCATAACCCTGGGGCATGGAGATGGAGTAGGCATAGTAAAGGACAAGAAAACATAGTGCATATTTCTGAAATATTTTTATTCAAAGGCTTGAGAGCAATAACTATTCTTACAACAAAACTAGAACAGATCAATTCTGAGGTAGAATGTAAATATCACATACAATTTTAAGATAAAACAGAAGACCATGGAAATTGGGGGGTTATCATTATCCCTCCAGGTTTTGTCCTGGGACTACAGAAGCTGGCTGCTTCCCTCTGTCAATAGAAATGCTTCACAGAAAACTTTGCAGAGGCACTCTCAACATGTCAAATATATAATCCTGGTTTTTTGGTCCTTCGATTTCTTGCAAACTTTTTACCTCATCAGACCTACTATTAATTCTTCTCAGATCTAGGAAACATTGTTTCATCATCTTGTGGAAGTATATCTTCTTTACCCTCTCACAGTCTTTCTCCTCAGTTTCAATCCATTTATTGCCCAGTTCAACACCCATTTTTCTCACGAACATTTCTGACTATAAAACTGGACCATTTTTGATTCAACAAGTAATTGATCTTTAATTTAAACTCAACACAGCACATAGTTGCAGAGAAAAAACAAAAACAAAAACAAAAATAGTTCTTGCCTTAAAGTTCAATGACTAACCCAAGTTGAAAAGTCTTCTTAGTGTCAAGTTAAAGTCAAGTTAAGGCTTCTTGTCTCTCATTTCAATTCTCTTTCAACTACAACACACTGCCTAATCCTTGAAGTCCTCAAAGTTTTTGCTCTATATGATGGAATACCACATATGAATGTACATGTTAATATACATGTAAATATTAAATATTCAAATGTATTTCCTATATATTCATAAACACATATGTTATTGCTTTGTGGCTTTGCTGTTATTTTATGTGAATTAGTAGTCTCCCTAACCCTTTCACCTTATCTGAGTATCATTGTGTTATGTCCTGCCTTCAAAAGAATCTTTAAATCTTATAAAACACCCCAATCAGATACTCTGTCAAGGAGATGGTCTCCCTTACTACAATAGACTTAATATAACTTGACTTTGCTAATCAATAGTTTATTCCAATGGCTTTTTCAGGAGTTGCCAGCCAGCAACTCTGTCCTCCAAATAATGTTGCCCAAGCCTGAAGATTCCATTAATTGACTGATGGTAGATTGTATTTTCTCTCAGCTTCTTTATTCTTCTATTCTACACCTAAAAAGATGCAATTTTTTTCTCCCATACATTAGGCATATCCTGAATTTCTGAGCCACTTGATCCCTAATTTAACTAGACCATTAATTACAAACCTAGTTTTTTAGAAAATAGTGTTTTATTATGTTTAAGATACTGTTGAAATGTTTTATAAATTTAGAAATTTAAAAGATAAGCGCCAAAGCACTGAGAACATTTATTTGCCAATCTGTGGGTGAAAGGGAGAGGCAAAAAAAGAAAGAAAGAAAGAAAGAAAGAAAGAAAGAAAGAAAGAAAGAAAGAAAGAAAGAAAGAAAGAAAGAAAGAAAGAAAGAAAGAAAAAGAAACAAACAAACAAAAAGCTTTATTTAGTGCCTACAATGAACCAGACTGTGTGAGGCATTTTCATATACAGTCTATTGATCTAATCCTCACTACACCAGAGAATAGGGTCATTATACCCGATTTACAGTGAAGAGTTTGTGGCTTTTTATTCAACCTTTCTTATTAACATGCAAAATCCTTTCCTTTTATTGAGTACCTACTCTGTATCGGCACTGTGATCAACACTTTACACGAGAACAGTGCAAGATAGATATTTTTATCTCTTGTTTACAGTGGAGAAACTAACTTTCCAGGTAAGTAAAGTGATGGGTCTTATGAACAATCTAATGGATTCTAAAGCCTTTTCTTAATCTGCTCCCTTGCCATTCTTGGCATATTATTTAAAAGCTTCTTCCTTCAATTTCATTCTATCTGATTAAAAGAACCAAAACATCTCATATTGTTTGACCATCTTCAGTACAAGAGCTCAAAAAATTCTGCTTCTCCAGCATCTATTTTCCAGTTTACAGTAGTCCTCCCTTATCCAAAGGGGGATACGTCCCAGTGGATGTCAGACTCACAGTGGATGTCTGAAACCCCAGATAGTACTGAACCCTATGTTTCCATGTTTTTTCCTAGACTATCTAGCATGTTTTTTCCTGTACACATATACCTATGATAAATTTTAATTTATTAATTAGGCACCAGAAGGGATTGACAACAACTAATAGTAAAATAGAACAAATTATAACAATAGACTGTAATATAAGTTACGTGAATATGGTCTCTCTTTCTCTCTCTGTCTTTCTGATAACCAATCCGATAACTTAAAAAGCTACTAAGTGACTAAGGAACAGAGAGAGTTTATAGCTTGGACACTTTGGACAAAGGGATGATTCACACCCCAGACAAGACAGAGCATGATAAGATTTTATCATGCTACTCAGAACAGCCCACAATTTAAAAGTTGTCAATTATTTATTTCCGGAATTTTTTATTTAATATTTTCGGACCACAGTTGACCCACGGGTAACTGAAACCTTGGAAAGTGAAACCATGGATAAGGGAGGACTACCTCATAACTCAAGAGTTTTTTTTGTTTTGTTTGCAACCCTTATTTTTTTCTTTTTTCCATTAAAGAGCTAAATCTATTTCTCTACCCTGAGATTTAACTTTAAACTCTGGCTCTGTTTGTCCCCCAAGTCTGAAATAGGAAGTAATGACGATGTATAAACTTAGTCACTTAGAGAAATTATCTTATATTTTCAAAGCTTGGACTATTTTGAAATACATCTTACTTATTAGGAGCAACAAAAATAAGAGTGAAAAAGACACAAAAAGAAAGCAAATGACATCAGTTGCTTCAATGCCTTTAGTCACTGACCATCTAAAACTCACCTTCATCTGTGATCATAATATAAGAACATTGAATTGGCTGCACAGTCAGTAATTGAAATTCACCCATGTGTGATGATAATACTTTCAGAAGATTTGGGAGTTCTTGTACAAACGTTGACAATGTTCCCATTAAAATGTGACTAATACTTACAGAGGAATGAGGTCATTTTTCAGTACTAAGCAAGAAACCTTGTTCAGTCAAAGGGGCACATTTCTACACTTAGGGAACAATAAATACAAAAATACAAATCAATAAAACACACGGACGTCTTCACATTAAAGAAAAAATAACATTTTTGGAAGCTCTCACTTGAGAAAACATCTCATTTTTTAAAAAAAGCATTGCTAATAAGTGACCCCTGTCTATCACCATCACATTTTGCAAATTTTAAAGATTTATTCAACTCAATTCATTAAGATGAGACTGGAGATTGTTTAATATATTTTAAGTGAGGTTTATCAGAACAATTCAGACCACAATGAACTGTCTCTTCTCTAAACCCACAATTTTACTGTCTGCATGACTTAGTTGGCTATCAGCTACCATTGGGACATCTAGTGCATCATTATCTTGTCTTTTTTTTTTTAATGTTTTCAGGGTGTTTATTCTTCTCTCACCTACCAATATGAATTCTTTTATACCTTTGAGATAGTAATGTTAATGCCCAAGGAAAAGATATTTTTTATTTTTATAATTTTTAATATTAAAATTGAATTATATAAAGTTATAAATTTAAAAACAGAATTTTTCCTTAAGCTGTTAAAGTATCTTCTAAACATCTTATTCTTTTTATAAATCTACTAAATTTTGAAAATCACTTTTTAGAGGGCTTTAAACTTAGTTAAATAATTCCTTCAAATATTTTCAATTAAATTTATAACTATAATCAAACTTTTTTGTTAGGTACTTCTCTTTCCTATCTAACAAACAAAACGTTCCCCAAATACTTAAATAATTCTTATAAATATCACTAATTAAACATAAATATAATGATTTCATTCCTCTTCACTCATCAACATTATTGACATTAGTAAAAGTGCCTATATATTTTAATTTAAAATTGACTAAGGTGGGTGGCTCCATAGTGTAGTGGTTAGCACATCTGCTTTACACGCAGAAGGTCCTGGGTTTGTGTCCCAGGTGGAGCTATGAACCAGGCCTGGGGTGTGCCGGGCCCGGGTGCATGCTGCGAGCGTATGGGAGAAGACGCCCCACTTTCAGAGATCCAGTTCTTAAGGGGAAACGGCAACATCCATATGTCAAGGGTGGAAGTGGGGGAGGGGGAAATTAAAGAGGAGAAAAATAAATAAATAAAAATAAAATAAAATTGACTAAGTCAACTACTCAAGTATACATTTTAGATTGGTGTCAAAAGATAGTTTTGTAGGTAGTGTGGTATACAAAAATTTTCTCAATCATTAAATTTTAAGCACTGAATATATACCAATTATCCCTAAAGTTAACAGAAAATATTAATATGAAGTGTTTTATTACCATCACTATTTCTATACTTAATTACAATGATCTCAAGGTTAAAAGCATTTATCCACTGATCCATCATACCTCGTAATCTGAGGTAACCTTCTCAATGCTCAAAGTCTGCAGATCTGAAGAATGTTTTTTTCTGAGTCCCCAAGAGGATATTTCAGCACTTTATGTAGTTGCTTTGACCACAAAGACACCATGCAGTCCTTATGGGTTTACCTAATCTTCCATTTACTCACAGCATGAGTACAAAAATCAACAAAATACAAAGGAAGACAACAAGAGAGGAAAAGACAGACAAAAGAACTACAAAACTAACAGAAAACAACTTCCAAAATAACAATAGTAAAGTCTTCTCTTTCAATAATTACTTTAAATATAAATGAATTAAATGTAATGTAATTAATTAAATGTGAATGAATTAAATTTCTCAATCAAAAGACATCACTAACCATCAGGGAAATGCAAATCAAACCACAAGATATCACTTCACACCATTAGGATGGTTATTTTCAAAAACACAAGAGATAAGTTGGCAAGATGTGGAGGAACTAGAACAATTTTATACTATATGTGGGAATAAAAATGGTACCACTCCTATGAAAACAGTATGAAGGTTACTCAAAATTAAAAACAGAACTACTAAATGATTCAGCAATTCCACTTCTGAGTATATATCCAAAGGAATTGAAATCAGGTTCCAAAGAGATATCACCACTACCACATTTATTGCAGCACTATTCAAATTAGCCAAGGTGTAGAAACAACATAAATATCTATCAATGAATGAACGGATTAAGAAAACGTGGCATATACATATAATGGAATACTATTTGGCAGTAAAAAAGAAGAAAATTCTACAACTAGCAACGACACAGATGAACCTTGAGGATATCATGCTAAATGAAATAATCTAGTCACAAAAAGGCCAAAGCTACATGATACTACTTACATGAGCCATTTAGAATATTCAGATTCATAGAATCAAAGAGTGGAATGGTGGTTGACAGGGGCTGGGAGGAGAAAGAAATGAGCAATTACTAAACAATAGGCATAAAATGTTAGTTAAGATAAATAAATTCCAGGACTCTGCTGTACAGATAATACTGTATTTTACACTTACAATTACGTAAGGAGAGTAGATCTCATGTTAAGTGAGATCATGTTAAGTGAGTTCTTCTCACAATAACATTTTAAAAAATTGGATGAAATGACAGATATATGGCTTCTTATGTCTTTTTAGTTACTTTTTGCCTATTTATCAAAATTTAGAAGTGGGGCTAGAAACAACCTTCCCCAGCTTTCAATGGTGACTTTGTCAAATTTCAGACATTATTTTTTTATTTATAGATTTTAAAAATCATCTAAAAGGAAATAACTTATATGAACCTTAGGTGATAGCATAATTTCAGAGCTTTTCAGTATTAATGTTTATTTTTCAGAATTTTATTTTCTAATTTGTTTTTAGCCAAAAGGGCCTGTTCTGCTTATTTAACCACATTATATGTATAAAGATTTCTCTGATGACACAATTTTTCTGAAGTTGAATTGGTCAAAAATAAATATTTAAACCATTAACTTCCTTATTGATAATCTTTTGGCATCATAGATTGATTTTACAACTTATTACTTGCATCTTAAAACAATTTTCTCTAATGAATTATTTTTCTTAGAAAAAATAAATGTATTTTAGTGATTTTTATTTTAACTTTACAAAGCTAGACATTAAAGTCTCAAAGTAAATGTAAAACATATCTTCACCCCCAAATTCTTCTAATGCTTCCTGGCTCAGCTTGGAAGGGATCCTCAGTAATTTACTTAGTGGTAATTTCCTTTTGAGTCTATCTTCTACCAGGAATACTACATTTTTGGAACCTTTGCTCTTAAAATATTTCAATACAAATTTCTTGTTTCACATTTCCAAAGTTTCTACAATGTCAACCTCAGCATAGCATATCTTTCCCACATCTTCATCAATTTTTCTAAAACATGTAAATGTCCCATTGCCATGTTAGAATGGCTGAATAAATGTATAATCTGCTCTAGCATTAGAAATAAATCCCAATCTTTGCCTCTACCAATTCCTAGTCACTTCACAAGAGATGTTTTCAACTAGACTTGCAGCCTCATTTGTAATTCAAAGTTCTGGGTACACCTGTCCTGGCTCTTTTAATAAAACCAACCCCCCGCTAATACCAGATTTCTTCTCTCACAACCACAATTTGAGAGCTTTGCCAACTTGTGAAATTTTGGAGCACATAAGCCAGATGCTCCCACAGAAGTTGCTGAATAAGCTGGCTTTCTCTGTAGAAAGGAAATGTATCTGCATTAATATGATATCCTGCTGACAAAATAGGACCTAGTTAAGCAGTCCTACAGTTGCACTTGCAGTTAGAATATAACTACTAGAGGCTTACCCTGTAACCGGGGTCCTGCTCGCCCCATCCCTTTCCATTCGTGTGTGTGTGTGTGTGTATCTAAGTTTTGGTATGCCAAACATATCAAAACTTGACTCTTTCTCAAGTGAAAAGAGAATTAAAGATGGCTAAAATCCAAGATCTCTAAAATTCAGACTCCATTCTACCCCTACCCCCATCCTCTGCAAGTTTCCCAAGTTCCTCCTAGAGACTTATGTGCAAGACCAATAAATACCTCATATTTTCCCCAAATGCTAATGTAATATCTCAGTTAATGTGATCATACATTCCAAGTTACCTGGGACTGTCTCTATCTTGGAGAATTAGAAAACCTGTACTTTTGATGTTATATTACATGACTCCCCTTCTCTTCATAGGTGTGGTGGTCCACGGTGGGATGCAATGTCAACTTGGCCTGGTACAGAAACCTATGGGTCATATATACATACCCTAAGCTTCCCCATTGGCCACTTTCTCTCTTGGCCACACCCGAATCATTATGGAAGCTAGTAAAGGTGAATGCAAGGGGAAGTACTTCCACTTTAGTAGTTTAGTGATGGGTTGGGAAATAGAGATGTCTTTCCAGGATAAAAGAGTAGTAAGTAGTTCAATGGGTAGAAATAATGCTCTTACTTAATATTTACTCAGCAATCAGCCAGTTGATTAACCAGATTTGTCAGCATAATTGGCAAAAGAAAGAAAATGAACAAACAGTTCATATACAAATTTCTCTTCTAAATTTCTTCTTGGTCTATAATATATGTCTTTCCACTGAATTGATCACAATATAACTCTATGAAATAATTAACATATGAGCTAGAAATAAAGGTATATCGTTCTGCAGGCTTGTGTATATTCCATGGATACTTTCTTGGTATATATTTCACAGGATACTTTCATACTTTTCTAATAGCTAATGCCATAGCTTGCTTAGTTAGTGATAATGCTTTGCCATTGTCCTTTTCTGGCAACTAAGTTGCATGCTTAATAGATGAGCGGCTGGCCCTGGACTAAAAAAATCTATAGCCATTCTTCTCTTGACATCACATGGAATGGCATCCAAAGTTCTGTAAATAAAAATTCATATAAATTAGAACTAAATTCCAGACTAATTCTTTGGTAATATCGTATCACAGGTGCCAGCCCTCAATTAGCTAAAAAACTAAGCAGCCAATCCCCCAACATTTAGCAAATCATTTGTATTTTTCTGCAATATGACCTCAATGTGATTATTATATTTTACCTTGATTTAAGATGACAACTTTTGCATTCCCTAAACATTAATTATGGCAGGATTTTCCTCTTCTCTGCAGTAGCAAATAGGTAATTAGATGATCAGTTCCAGCATCCTGCCACTTATCTCATTGGAGGCATTTAAAACAATTAGCTCATCTATTTGTTCCCTTTAAAGAATACCAAGCATGGCTCCCTGTGTCTTTTTGGAGGAATTATCACTTTAAGTGCCAAATGTGGAAAATAAAGTGCAGTGTAGCACATAATGGGGTATAATTCACAGCCAACAAAATGTTAGATTTGAGGAAATCCCCAAACGAGTTCAAACATTTTGTCCAAAATCTCCCTCACAGGTGCAGGATTCAGGGAGACTGAAGAGATACAGAATGATACAGGTAAATTTCTTCAGTAACTTGCCATTGATCTTCTTTGTTTAGCATTTAAAGCTATAATTTTTTACTATAGAGTTTTGGCAAGATAATGAAATGAACATGTGTGTTGCAAAAACTAAGAACTTTTATAATAAATCAAAATATAAAAATTAAATTTAAAAAATTACAGGATTTGAGTGGAGGGGTCCAAGATGGCATTACAAGAAGACTCTGAACTCACCTCCTCCCAGGGACACACCAATAACACACCTACATATATAGCAATTCCTTCTGAAGAAGAACTCAAAGCTGATTAAACAGCTTTTGCACTACAAACAACAGAGAGATCACATAGAGAAGGGTAGGAGAGATGAAGACGCAGTAACATTGGGAACCCCATCTCAATGCCCTGACCTGGAGTAGTAAGAGATATCACTGAAGAACCCATGTAGATTTACCCACCCTGAGGCACTGCAATAAAACAGTGGTTTAAAGGGAATCTAGACTACATGTGAAGGAAATTTACTTAATAACCCTAGAGTGTCTGCCAAACAGGCAGAAAACTGCTATAACTCTGAGCTTAAACACACTGGCAAGTGCCATTTTTCTGATTCTCCGTTCCATCTTCATAGCGTGGGCAAGAGCATGGTCCAGGCATACCAGCCAGCCTGCCAAAGCAGCCCAGCACAATACCCTAGGCCCCTGGCCCACACTAGCTCCAGCCACTTTCCAAAGGCAGCCACCACCCATACCTGCCCCCACTTCATCCACTTCACAAAGTGGCCCCAGCACAACACAACCAGTTCAGCTCCAGGTGTCCCACCAAGGTGGCACTGGAGCAGAAAACTCCAGGACCCACAGCCTGTACCTGCTTCAACTGTACCACCAGGATGACCCTGGAAAACCTAGCCCACACTCACTTTATCTCCAGCCAGCCTGCCAAAGCCACTCAGCGCACTTAGTATACGCAGGGGTTGCTCCTACACAAGGCCAGTCCATGTCTTCAGGAAGCATAGACAGTTCCAAACAAGAGGAACCCAAAGAGATCCACACCTAGACATATTGCAATTAAAATGGCAAAAGTTAAAGAGAGACTCTTGAAGGTAGCAAGAAAAATACAACTAATTACATACAAGGGAAACTCTCATAAGGCTATTGGCTGATTTCTCAATAGAAATCTTATAGTCCAGAGGAAGGGACAAGATATATTTAAAGCGCTGAAAGGAAGGAACTGACCATTCAGAATACTCTA
The DNA here is from genome assembly GCF_000151845.1 of Pteropus vampyrus. Lineage (NCBI taxonomy): Eukaryota > Metazoa > Chordata > Mammalia > Chiroptera > Pteropodidae > Pteropus > Pteropus vampyrus. The sequence continues at coordinate 5,390,520 of NW_011888818.1, forward strand.
TCAGCAAGATTATCATTTAAATTGAAGGAGAGACAGATAATTGAAGGAGTTTCCCAAATAAGCAAAAACTAAAGATCATCACCATTAAATCAGCTTTACAAAAAATGTTAAAGTTTCTTTTTCAATAAAATAAATAAATAAATAGATAGATAAATAAATAAATAAAAGGCCATAACCAGAAATTATAAAATCTATGAGAGAAAAGATCTCATAGGTAAAAGCAAATGTATAGTTGACCCTTGAACAATGCAGGGGTTAGGAGCATCAATCTCCCATTCAGCCAAAAATCTACTTATAACTCAAGTTGGCCCTCCACATACTTGGATTTCCAACTGCCAGTTGACCCTTCTGCAATGTGGATTGTAACTGTATGGGTCAATTAAACTGTGTGGATGCATTGAAAAAATTTACATATAAATGGACTGACATAGTTCAATCTCTCATTGTTCAAGGGTCAACTGTATAGTAAAGGCAGTGGATCAGCCAGTTAAAAAGCTAGTACAAAATTAAAAGACAAAAGTAAGAAAATCATATATAAATACGATAAGTAGCTAGATATTTTAAAAAATCTAAATTACAACATCAAAAACATAGAGCGTTGGAGAGGGGAGTAAAAGTGCAATGTTTTTAGAATGTATTTGAATTTAAATTCATGTCATCTTAAAATAAAATACTATACATGTAGGTTTATATACATGAAACTCATGGTAACCACGAACAAAACGTCTACAAAAGATACACAAAAAATTTAAAGAGAAAGGAGCCCTAAAATAACACAAAAGAAAACCAGCAAACCACGAAGAAAGTAGCCAAAAAAAAAAAAGAAAAAAGAAAAGAAAAAGAAAAAAAACCAAAGGAACTGTAAAACCGACTAAAAACAATTAACAAAATAACAATAAGTACATATCTGTCAATAATTATTTTGAATGTAAATAGACTAAATGTTCCAATCAAAAGACAGGTAGCTGCATGAATAAAAAAATAAGACCCATCTATATGCTGCCACCAAGAGACTCATTTAGGCTGAGAGACACATGCAGAATAAATGTGACAGGGTGGAGAAAGATATTCCATGCAAATATAAATGAAAAGAAATTTCAGTTAACAATACTCATATCAGACAAACTAGACTTTAAAACAAAGTCTGTAAAAAGAGACTAAGAATTACATTATGTAATGATGAAGGAGTCAATCCAAGAAGATGATATAATATTCATAAACATAAGCGCATCTAAATAACCACCTTGAGAAAAATAAAAATGAAAATACAATGTTTTAAAATCTATAAGATGCAGCAAAATCAGTTCTAAGAGGGAAGTTCACAGTGATAATGGTTTATATCAAGAAATGAAAAAAACACCAAGTAAACAATTTATCTTTACACCTAAAGGAACTAGAAAAAGAAAAACAAGCTCAGTTAGTAGAAAAAAAGGACATAATAAAGATCGGAGCAAAAATAAATAAAATAAAGACTAAAAATCAATAGAAAAGATCAATTAAACTAAAAGCTGGTTCTTTGAAAAGATACACGACATTGATAGAAATTTATCCTGACTAATCGAAGACAGAGTGAGAGACAAAGAAAGAGACAGAAAGACAGAGAGACAGAGAGATAGAGAGACAAAATAAATAAAACCAGAAATGAAAAAGACATTACAACTGCCACAGAAATTCAAAAGATTATTAGAGGATACTACAAATGATTATATTCCAACAAATTGGAGAGTCTAGAAGAAATGT
>NW_011888818.1:5393234-5401188 GCF_000151845.1 Pteropus vampyrus
TGAAGGACTAAAATTATATAATCATCTCAATAGATGTGAAAAACACATTTGACAAAATTCAACATCCTTTTATGATAAAAATTCTCAACAAAGTGGGTGTAACAGTAATGCTTCTCAACACAATAAAGGCAATATATAACAAACTCACAGCTAACACACTCAATGGTGAAAAACTGGAAGATTTTCCCTTAAAAATCATAAATAAGACAAGGAAGCCCTTTCTCACCATTTCAGTTAATCATAGTATTAAAAGTCCTAGCCACTGCAATTAGGCAAGAAAAAGAAATAAAAGGCATCCACATTGAAAAAGAAGTAAAATTGTCACAGATGGTCTGATACAATATATAGACAACTTTAAAAACTCCAGCAAAAAACTATTAAAACTAATAAATGAATTCAATACAGTCACCGCATAAAAAATTAAAATACAGAAATCAATAGACTAAGAATAGACTTCAATAGACTAACAATGAGCTATCAGAAAGAGAACTTAAGAAACCAATCCCATTTACAACTGCATCAAAAGAATAAAATACCTAAGAATAAACTTAACCAAGACTTGTACTCTGAAAACCATAAGACACAAATGAAAGAAATTAAAGATGATACTAATAAAGGAAAGATATACTGTACTCATGGATTGGAAGGATTAATATTGTTAAAATGTCTGACTACCCAAAGCAATTTACAGATTCAACATAATCCCAATTGAAATACCAATGGCATTTTTCACAGAACTACAGGAAATGAACTTAAAATTTATATGGAACACCAAAGACCCCAACTAGCCAAAGCAATCTTGAGAAAGAAGAACAAAGCTGGAGATATCGTGCTTCCCACTTTCGAACTATACTACAAAGCTATAGTAATCAAATCAGTATGACACTAGAACAAAACAGGCACAAAGATCAGTGGAATAAAACAGAGAGCCCAGAAATAAGTTCAAACATATGGTAAATCAATCTATGATAAAGAAGCTAAGAATATGCAATGGGGAAAAGACAGTCTTTTCAATAAATGGTATTGAGAAAACTTGAGAGCTAAATGCAAAAGAATGAAACTGGACCACTATCTCTTGCCATATACGAAAATAAACTCAAACTAGATTAAATACATAAATGTGAGACCTGAAATCATAAGACTCCTAGAACAAATATAGGCAGTAAGTTCTTTGACACTGGACTTAGCAACATTTTTTTTAGGACCAGTCTCCTCAGGCAAGGGCAACAAAAGCAAAAATAAATAAATGGATAATATCAAACTGAAATGCTTTTGCCCAACAAAGGAAGCCATCAACAAAAGACAACTTGTTGAATGGGAGAAGATATTTTCAAATCACACATTCAATAAAGGATTAATATCTAAAATATATAAAGAATTTATACGACTTAATATTTAAAAAAAGAAAGAAAATAAACAATCCATTTTAAAAATGTGCAGATGACTTGAATACTTTTTTCCACTGAAGAAATACAGATAGCCAAACAAGCACATGAAAAGATGTTCAACATCACTAATCATTAGAGAATGCAAATCAAAACCACAATAAGATATCATCTCAGATCCGTCAGATTAGCTATTATCAAAAACGCAAAAAAATAACAAGTGTTAGCAAGGATGTGGAGAAAAAGATAACCTTTGCACACTATTGGGGGAAATGTACAATCTCGCAGCCACTATGGTAAACACAGTATGGAAATTTCTCAAAAAATTAAAAACAGAACTAACACATCATCCAGCAATTCCATTCTGGGTATTTACCCAAAGAACATAAAAACACTAATTTGAAGAAATGTATGTATTCCTATGTTCACTGCAACATTATTTACAATAGCTAAGATATGGAAATAACCTAAGTAAGAGTCCATTAATAGATAAATGGATAAAGAAGAAGTAGAATATTACTCAGGCATAGAAAGAGGATATAATCTTGCCAATTGGGACAACATGGATGAACCTAGAAGATATTATGCTAAGGGATGTAAGTCAGACAGAGAAATAAATACTGTATCATTTCACTTATGTATAGAATCTAAAAAATAAAACAAACAAAGGACAAAATGAAACAGACTCATAGATACAGGAAAAGAACTGGTGATTACCGGAGGAGAGAGTGTTGGGGGCAGACAAAATAGGTGAGGGGAAAAAACGGTACAGACTTCCGTTTATAAAATAGATATGTCATTGGGATGTAATGTATAGCATAGGGATTATAGTCAATAATATTGTAATAGCTTTATATGGTAACAAATGATAATTAAACTTATTGTGGTGATTATTTCATAATGTATATAAATATCAAGTCACTATGGTATATACCTGAAACTAACAGAATATTATATGCCAACCATATGTCAATAAAAAATTATAGAATCTGTCTCTATCCCATTCATTTTTATTCCAAACAAAGATTATAAATAAATAATCTAGTCATTCAGAAAGAAGAAACCACTGACAATGGGGGACAAATATTCTGGGTGAAGGCTTCAGTATTTTGAAATTTTGTTTTTGTTGCTGCCTCTTTATGTAAGCTGGACTATCTGCAAGGGTTTTTATGGTGTGGAATTTCATGAGATATAGGTGGAGAGAAAGTAACTTCTTTTTTAAAAGTGGCTTTCTTTGGCTATCCTTTAATTACTAAGGGACTTATACAGAAACTGTCTTGTTTGAAAAACCTTTCATTTTTCTAGTTTCAGTGATGTAGAAGTTAAAAGCTCTACTTCTTCTCCTGGGTCAGCACATCAGCTGAAAATGCATTTAAAGAGAACATAGACACAACAATTCATATTTTAAAGTTGTAGAGAGAATGTGCTTTGGGAAAACACATACTCACAAGGTTTAAAAGATGTTCAAGGATGGAAAAGAGATACCTTGTATACAGTCTAAGAACTGAGTCAATGTTGTATTTATCCAGCTGATGTTATGTTACTTAAGGAATTCTGGAAATATTTCTCTGTCTCAAAACATTTCTTCCTTGTAAGCCAGGACCTCTCTACCTTGGGCTTCCTCCTTTGGAGTCTTGAACGATTTAAGAGTTGCTATATTTTGTAAAGTAAAACATATTGTGTTATTAACGTAACAGCTAAACTCTTGGTTACTTTTTAGCTTAGCAATTACTGGAGAGAGCAAATTCTTGAGAGTAATCAAGACACAGGATTGGAGGGAGGAAATAAAACCTTTAGCAGAAAAGTAAGGACCTAAACCAATTTGGGGTTACTTTACTGTTTTATTTTAGGTCTCTTCAAGGATCAGATTGTTAAAACTCTTAAAAGGAGAAATTTGGTTTGTTTCTGCTTTTCCCCACGCATTAGTATTCCTAATGAACCCTAATTAGAAGATGAGAAGTTTCCCACATCTGCAGTTAATCCTTTACATAACTTGGGTATGGCAATAGAACAAAGTGAGGCGAGCAGAACAGTTGCTTCAGCATCCAGCTGACTGAGTTTGAATCTCTACTTTGAATTTTCTATCTATGTGACTCAAAGAAGTCATTTAACCCCTCTAGTGTTTAATTATTTAATTTGTAAATAATTGGTGTAGATTTGACAGTTGTATGCAGCTCTTAGCACAAAGTATTCAGGAATGGTAATTAATAGTCAGGAGTAGCAAATAGGAGTTGGTTGGTAGGAAGAGATTTTAGAAATGTGCCCCTCCTTTAAATCTTTGGGAGTAAAACTATAATAAAATTTTTTCTATCAGTTGAAGGTAGTTATCTGAGTCTCAGGCTCAGAGTTAGTGCTGAAACAGCTAATAGTTGGATTAATTATTAGAAATAAGTATGACGAGAGAAGCACTTTATCCAAAAGTTTTACCGGAAACTACCAGTGTAACAGAGAATGGAAAAAAAATGTTTTGGAATCATTAAGTGAATAGGATAATTGGAGATTTAGAAGCATTCCCCTACTAAATTTAGGATGTTTCTTCATAACCATGTTCTTCAAACTCTCCATCTTATTGATTTCGATTTATAGAATCTACTGGACTATTCTAGAATCAAGTATTAATTCATCGCTCGATCTTTTATGATTTTCCCATGTAGTCATTATCTTCTATCTTCTCATTGTGAATTGTCTCGTGATAGATCTCACTAGCTTTTCCTTCTAATCTTTAAAAAATAATTTGAGGAAAATTCTTAATACTGCTCTGTTATCAGCACCTAGTCTACTCCTTTCTGGAAATATCTGTCACTTTTCTGCTAGAAATGTTTTCTAGCAAGGATCTTCCTCTCCTGTGATCTGCAAACCTCACTCTCATCTCTTGCTAACATCAACAGCACCTTCTAGGGGATGCTTTTCATTTCGTGACTATCCCCCATCCAATCCAACTTATACATCAATGACATTCTTTATTATATTAAAGTATATAATAAAAACAGAATTTCCTTTCCTACTGTGTCACTGAGTCTGCTTGCTCTGACCTTTAGTGAACTCTATTTGTATAAGCCCAATGATGCCATTTCTACTATTTTTAATACCAATAAAAACACAATTTTAATGATTTTTCCAAAGATTATTTTATTTTATTATTTTATTTTATTTGTTTCTACATTTTCTCACCTTGTTTCATACAAGCATTTATGAAATAGTATTAATTTATTAATCGCTAATATTTAAACAAGATGAATTAAATATTTTAACTACTCTATATTTTGTTGTTTTTGTTTACCAACCTATGCAGTTATTTTAAGCAAGTCAGTCAATTTTCCAGTAACAAATAAATCTTTATAGTCATAAAGTAGCAGTCTTGACATTCATTAGCCTCATAGACTACTACAAGTTTAAAAGATCATCTAAAAATAGTTTCCAAGAATAGTCTGGAAACCATTGGTTTTCAACTCAACTCCTCTAAAAAAGCCCATTAGTTTCCAGTATTGTTTTATTCTAATGTTACTGTACTTACACTTTTGATTTGGGGTTAAATGAAGAATTAAGTTAGCCTTTAAATAAATTCCAGATAATCCTCACCAATAGCAATGTCAAATTAGCCATTTGGAGGTAGTCAGATTTTTGTCAGGAAAAATCAGGAGTGATTTGTGTAAAACTGAATCATTCATCAGAGTTTGGGACTTGAGACCCATACAGGTCTTTAACCATGACTAAACACAATGTGTGACTGAAAGAATGGTTTTTTTTTTTTTTTAATTACACTATAAACAAGAGACTCTCTAATCTAACCTCTTCAACTCACTCTTATCTAATCAGATCGAATATTAAATTTGCAGAATGCCCTCAAAAAACAGGTTTAGAGATATCATATCATTAAAACTTCATCTTCTGTGGGACAAGCTCATTCTAGGCAATTTCGATTTGAAGTAACTAATTCTAAAATGTATGCTTATTACAGAATAGTAATATTGAGAAAATTCTCAAATTTCATCTATTTACCTCCATTTAAAACAAAATAAGAGAACACTGAGTTTCATAGAGCATAAGTGATATTTTTTCAAGGTCACAAGCTTCATTAGTGACAGATTTGTGACAAGAATCCAGGCTTTCTGACAACACAGTCTCAATACTCATTCTCCGTTCAAAATGGAAATATCTGCCTTTCTTCTGTTGTTCCTATACGGCTAAAGGACCCAGCAGGTCTCTGTCAACACTGACTGGACCAGCCGCTATAGTTATCTAAAAAGAATATTTCCAGAAGTTGTAGATTTCTATTCTCACATACAGTTTTATTTGAAATTCTGACAATGAATTTTCTTATTTTTTTTTCTATGTGTAGAGACGAGGTTCTGACCTCTCTTCAGATATCAGAAGTGTTTTCGTTTTTGTTTTTGTTTTCCTACAGTATTATGTGTATTTTTGCCACCGATTTCCAACCAGTGATTGGAACATGTGGATCAGGAAACCATCCTATTCCTTTTATTTAGCCAATTACAACTCCGCTCTCCCTTTGCTTATCATCATCATACACATAATGAGGCACCACTTACACTAGTTTCAATGTAATATACTGACTCCAGTCAAGCTGCTCGGAAGCATGCTGGGCTGCTGTTCCCTCATCCCCCATTAGACTTCATCTTTCTAGAGCTCCTCTGAAGCTCAACTATTTTCATAGCCATAAAAAAAAAATGGTTTTAATAACAGTGAAACATTTCAACAAGTGCCTATCCACCAAGTCCCAATGCATAGATTAAATTGTTTACACATCTTCCATTTTACCAACTTATTTTTAGAATTGTACTTTTTCAATGTGTTATTGGCCACAAATCTGAGAACAGCAGGGTTAATACAGCACATGGTAGAGTTAGCCCATCTGTTCAGGTTTCCATCCAACCATGTCATTTTATGAGCTCTCTCTAGGAGATTTTTGGTTATCCAATTTGTAGTACTCTCTAATATAAACAGGCTGGTATCACTTGAGAAGCTCAGTGAGCCAAACCAAATGATATGAAATTGCTAGCAGCAAGTACAGTTAAATTAGAAATGCTTTAAAATGTATGCATTATATATAATTTTCTCTTCCTTTCACATTTGGGACACAGGTAATACATGTTTATATAGACAAAATTTTAAAATACAAAATAATAAACAGAAAAAAGGCATAAAAATCACCCATAATACCACCTCCCAGAGAAAAGTATTGTTAACTTGATGGTATATAGTCTCTAAGATTTTATGAATTCTTATATTTTGGACTGTATAAACATGAATTTACAGATATCCTCTACTTAATTTTTTAAAATAATTTTGTTTTCTTGTTTTAGTTACAAGGTGAATATTTCCTCCTGTAAATAAATATTTCTCCCTAAATGTCGATTATATATGTGTTATTTATATCAAGATGATATATATTTTTAGATAATTAAACAACTTTAGATTACTGAGTATTTTTGATTAATATGTGCAGGCAACCACTACCCATTTCAGATGAATATTTTTCTAAAAAATTTGAGTATAAATAGCTTTTAAAAACTTAAATATAAATAGCTCCCGGATAGTCTCTAACACTAAAGTAGTTTAGGATTTGTGTTTCTAGCTGATTTTAAAGATGCATGAATGGATTAAGATGTGGATTTCTTAGCATGATTGGTTAGATAAGAGATTCTATACCCTTTTTAACTTCATCTGTCTTGGCACACGATGGGGAGTGTAAACATACCTAACCACAGGAGTAGTGGGTTTTGAGTGTGGGAATGCTAAAGGAAGCCCATATTAGATAAAACAGATTGTGTGCGGGAAGTAAAAACAGAAAAGACATATTGGGTTATAAATACATAAGGCATATTCTGTCCTTTAAATTAAGGCTTATTAAAGGTCTCCTTACTTATCGTCACAAGATACCAACTAAAAATGCAACAAGACACAAGACCCTGCAGGACCATTTTTTCCATCTCATCTTCAGCAAACCTCTTATGTCCAGACCACATGGTCATGAAATTAGTCCTAAAAAAGTAATAAAAGCTTTTTCTTCTGACAAGAAACATTTAATTAGAGCAGCACAGATATAATGCCTCCAGCAGTTCTAGCCCTAATCTCAATAGTGGTCCACTTTTGATAGAAATTCTGTGCTGATTTCATGGTGACTTCCTGGAAAAATTGACATAGTTCATGTTCATTTCATGAACTGGAAAAAATGCACACAACAGTGATTTAATTATCATTTCATAATAAAATCTCAGTTTCCAAAAGCTATCTCTATGTGTCAAGATTGAGGTGGTCTCATCTGTTACATCACTCTAATTTTCATTTCCAGTAAACAGTTTCCAATACAAATGCTTAGGACTGCTATCATTCACCCTTCAGAGACACAGCATACTCAATTCAAAAGAATTAAAGAAATACTTCCAAGGACAGTGTAGAAGGGAACTGATATACACTGCCTTTTACTACTTATATGTGGAATCTAACAAACAAACAAACAAGCTTATAGGTACAGAGAACGTATTAGTGGCTGCCAGAGGTGAAGGGTGGGGTGAAAGGTATAAAGAAAAATATATAATAAAAAATAA
>NW_011888818.1:5401473-5406284 GCF_000151845.1 Pteropus vampyrus
AAATATTTACCTACTTATACTAAATTACATGTTAATATAGATTTAACCAAAAATGTAGGGTAATGAAATTGGGAGAGGGGAGTAAGATAGATAAAACTATACCTTCAAAGTAAAAAGTAAATAGATAATGTCTAAAGTAGAAAAATTAAGAAATAAGAATACAAACAAAAAAAAAGAAATATGGAATTAAATACAAAGAGAAAGAGCTGATAAGTTGAAAATGGTTATGCGTGCGGTGATAAACTCAGAAGGAATTTCTAGGTAGGCAAATGCTGTTTGTTGCTCTGATTTGTTCTTTTTGATTTTTATAATAGATTTATATATTATCATAGTAAGAAATAAAAAATAAATGGCAAGCATGATGTGATGTTTTGGGTGTAACTTTAACCTCTTCCCTTTATACCAGTACAGTTCCCATGCGAGTGGGGAATTAGTCTTGAGACAATCAGAATTGAATGCTCAGAGAAAGGAGCTCAGTTAAATGTCTCATCCTAAAGCAGCAAAGGCAGACCCATGGAGTCAACCAGCAAGTATACCAAAACTAATGAGGGCCAGACTTACCATGTTTTGCTCTGCACTCTCTTTCACGTCTTCTATCTCATGTGTATGTATCTCATCTTTCTGTGCCACTAGGACCGAGCCTGGTTCTAAGTACTTGAGCCACAGTATCTTTGCTGTAGACATCTTTGCTGGAAGCATTTTTGCCACAAACTAATTGGCCTCAAGGCAATTTTGCAGTAAAAAAAGATAAAGTAACCAGTTGACCTCTTCTTTCTCTTTTGTAGTTCATGTCTGTGCCACTACAAATGAGCCCATCACCCTCATGACACTCTCACCCTTTTCTCTAGAATGCACCATATCTTTTTGTCTGCTTTCTTTGGAAACAATCCTTATTCTAGACTCACATTCAGTGCTATTTCTGTTGGTATCTCCATGTTCTTCTTTGATCTCTTTGTCCTACACTAGTTGATTTAACATATTATCATGCTCCCCGCACCTCGTTTTTATAATCAAAAGGCCCTCTCTATTATCAAACTCCCTGTCCTTTCATATTCCTTTTCTATAGCTTCCTACATCTATCTACCTGTTATAGTCGTATTCTTGAGTTGTAGGATACCCCACCACCTGAGAAAGATCAATCTTGAGATCTGCTTAGAATTCACTATTTGGAGTGAAGAGTTTCATCCTCAGAAACATGTCTGTAATCTCTGCTTCAAACAATGGAAACAGTACTTAAAGAGAGAGTAAATTTGAACCACTTGCTGAATCACTGTGAGATAAGCCTGAGCAAGCACGATAAAAAACAACATGGTGAAACGATTGCTACCACATAATTTAAACTAATATATGTGAGTTGGTATTAACAAAGCAGCTTATTTTTATTTTGCGCATGAATGCCTTAAATTTTTTAACATTCAAAAAACTACAAAATGGGAAGTATTATATAACCGGGGCTGATATTCAGCTGGTATTGCCATCTTGTTTTCTTTTGCTTTTCTGAACAACAAACATCCATTTTCATTAGTCACTGTCTCTGCTATACTGGTTGTTAAATAATTTATCACCCCTGGATACTTCTATAACTGTCTTAATGCTAAGAAGCATACGGATTGAGTTAGCATAACTAAGGACTTTACCAAAAGAGATCATTTTACTGTTCTGGTGAACTCTGTCTTTCAAAGAGAGTTCACTTACAGCAGGGTTTCTTCAACCTTGGCTTTCCAGTACATTAGAAGATTTTTAAAGCATTTTTAATTAAATTTATTGAGGTGACATTGGTTAATAAAATTATATAGGTTTCAAGTATACAATTCAACAATACATCATCTGTATATTGCACATCCTGGCCTGTATCCACTAGATGCCAGCAGCATCTCCTAGCTGTGACAACCAAACATGTTAAAATTGCCAAAAATTCCCTTAAGTGCAAAATCGCTCCTAGTTGGGAATCACCAATCACCAGGTACACGTTGGTCTCAAAACTTTCAATTACATAATATCACTCTGGTGGTTCTTTGCTTTAGAAGCAGATCTTCTGAAGTCTTGCATTCAATCACTTCACATATGTTTACTGAGCATCTATTATGTTACAGTCCCTTCTGAGGCCCTGAGATATAATAATAAACAAACAGAAACTGTTCTCCCTTCTCATAGAGCTTATGGCCTTACAGCAGAGATAGAGAGTTGTGAACATGAACATATAAGTTCAAACTGCAGTAATTTCTATAAGAAAATGACAGTATTTTGAAAGGACATACTCAAAGCATCTGATAGTCTGAGGATCAAGGAAACTTTAAATGTCATTTGGATGGTAGCTAAAAAATGTGAGGAATCAACTATGAGACAGAGTGAAGGAAGAAATGATGAATCAGGAAAAGAAAACTGCATTGAAAATATACCGAGATAGAAGTAAATATGGCAGAATGGGAAATCTAAATCCTGTGTGTCTGAAATGCAAGAAATGATAATGGCTAAGGAGCAAGATGAAGTTGCAGAGGAACATAGGAATCAGATTGCATGCAGTTTTAAAGGCAATATTAAAAATCTTTTTCTTTAAGAGCAACAAGATTTCATTGAAAGGTTTCGTAAAACAGATGGTTGACACAATCGGATTTACATTTTTAAAATATCACTCTAGCTTCAGGATTGAAAACAGATTTGAGAGGGCAAAAGTGCATTCAGAATGAGTTACAAGGCATACCTCAGTGCTATAAGTGAGAGAAGGCGGTAGCCTAAATGCGTATAGACTAAATGCATGCTAAAGGGAGGTAGAGAGAGAAATCCTAAGAATATTTAGGCAGTAAAACTGACAGAACTGTTAATAATGACACCTAATCCTTTGTTTTGCTGAGTTATGCACATTCAGTCCAATGCGATGTGCTCAGTGAAGCAAGCCCCGTACTCTATTATCCCAGGCACAACTATATCCAAGGGGAGACTCTACATTGGCTCAAGTTTTTGTTGAGAGTGTCACTGATACTGTTTTTGATTTAACTAGAACTTATAATAGTGAAAACCAGGATAATTTAAATTTGTGTCAGTTGGTTGTTATGGTTTGTCGCATTTTTTGGGTGACTACCGACCTACCCGTGGATGTTTAAAATGCATGCTCTCATGAGAGAAATCCTTCAGAGTGCCTGCAAAAATGTTATTAGGAACACTAGTGGTGTGTGAGAAAAATTTACACACACTTTGTAGATGGCAATTTGACTATATTTATCAAAACATTAACATTTTCATATCTTTGACCCATTAAGCTGCCTTGTAGATATTTAATTTAAAGAAGTGGGTACACATTCAAAGAAGTGTCAGGATGTTCTAAAGAAGATTATAATTAATAGCAAAGTTATAACAAAAATTCACTTAGTAAGCAGTGGTTCCAAGCTGTATCAACAATCTTCTGATCTTGGAAAACTGAGGCCTTTCTTCCTTGAACCTGGAGTAACTTTAATCTACTCTGTGGAGTATCAGTTTATCCTTCAGATCTCCATTTTTAATCTAAATGGATTTTAAGATGCTACCTGGGAGAGACGACCAAAACCTACCAAAACTTTTAATCCATAAGCAAGTATATAGCAAAGTTAGGTTTTCCAAAATCTCAAATAGTATTCCAGTTTTTTAAATTTTATTTTTGTGAAGGAAACTCCAACTGGCTTTTCCAATTTTTCACTCCATTGGCAATCTTTCCAATCTTGGGCAAAATTTCACAGCCTTTCAAATTTTTATACAGTGGCTGCCAGAAGCTTATAACTATAGTTGTTCAAAAATAAAAGAGAGTAGATAGAATTTATCTTTGATTTCCACTATCCTTATTTTTTTAACTCTTTTCTCTTCAATAGGGGCCAATGCTTCACGATCTTTCTTCCCAACGTTATTAATGGAAATCAGTAAAATATCTGAAACTTCTTTTCTCACACCACATCACATGAATCTTCTCAAGGAAAATGCATATTTTAACAAAGGTCAAAGTCATAAATTTAAGTGCTTAATAAAAAATTTTGAACATCAGTGAACTTAACAGGAAAAATGTCCAGCTACTAGAAAGATCAACACATTTGTTTTCTAATGAATATTTCAGAGACCCTGATGCATCATTTCTTTATTCTCAATGGCTTTTCACTTGCTTTGGAGATAAAATTTTAAATTAACTTTGGGTGAAATTAACATTTTATAGTGTGTCTCACAATATTTAAAATTAAAGTTGCACCAAATCGAATGAAACAGTCTATAGAAGCATTGTCCTATTCATTTTCTCAGAGAACTTTCTCTTTTGCCTATTTATATCCAAAGCACATCAACATTTATTTATTTATTTTATATTCACATTGGTTAGCTTCACAAAAGTTGAGATTTAGAGGATAATTTTAGACATATTATGAATATATGTCACTACTTTAGCCCTTTCCGGGGGAATTATTAATCATGGCAATAACAAAGAATGATTAGAAAATGTTATTTTTAGATAACTATCTAGATAATAGTATTGATAAGTCATAAAATGATCATAAGATGTTTGACTATTGATGGATATTAATATGAAATTCCAAAGACAGTCTTGGTATACGAAATTAAATTATGGAAAGAAATATTATACATATTTTAGCAACATAGCCCTCACAGAACAGTCAGTTTTCCAAAATTAAGCAGTGGATAAGATAAAGAAAAAGTGAACTTTTTAAAGCAGCTAAAGCAGATGTCAGAAATTTCATTCACTTTACCCTGTAATATATGTTAGAAACCTTTTGATATGCAGTGGCAGAAAATCTAATTCAAACTAAATTCCTTAATAATCAAGGCAACAAGTAAACATA
>NW_011888818.1:5406999-5414967 GCF_000151845.1 Pteropus vampyrus
AAAGAAAGAAAGAAAACCAAGTGAAAATCAAGGAAACTTTGGCAGTGGTATAGAGATAGTGGTATTGCTCCAGGCTGAGAGAAAACATTGATATATTACTGTTGTTTCTGCTTTACTTTTGTATTGGGAAAAACCTGGTTCTTCCTTCTTTGTTTCTCCTTTACTCTCGTACTGCTACCATACTCACAACACTTCTGACATCAGATATGTTGGGGTTTTTCCCCACCTAAAGCAATTTTCTGCAACATCAGCTGGGTGTCCTATGACTTAATTCAATTCTGACCCTGTCTACCTGGAGAGAGCTTCAGATATCACAGGTTAAATGCTCAGTCCCACGAGACTTCCCCCTACTTCAGAAACCAATTTCAAGTAGTAGATCTCTAACTTACTGATAACTTCCGTCCTACTTGGCTACATATATCTAAGGCTCCCACCACTCTCACCCTGGATTTGATTATTTGCTAGAATAGCTCACAGAACTCAGTGAAACACTTACTTATGTTCACCAGTTTAATAAAGGATGTGATAAAGAACACAGATAAACAGCCAGATGCACAAATACATAAGGTAAGGTCTGGGATGTTCCTGAGCACAGGAACTTCTGTCCCTAAGGAGTTGGGGTACATCATTCTCCTGGTATATAGATGTATTTACCCTCCTGAAAGCTCTCTAAACCCTGTAATATTGAGATTTTTATGGAGGCTTCATCGCATAAGCATGATCAATCATTAACTCCATTTCTATCCCCTTTACCCTCCCTAGAGAATGGGGGATGAGACTGAAAATTCCAACCTTCTAATTATGGCTTGGTCTTTCTGATACCCAACCGCCCATCCAGGAGGCACCCAGAAGCCTACCCAGAGATGCCTCATTTGAACAAAAGGTGCTCCTACTGCTCTTATCGTTTAGGAATTTACAAGGGTTTTAGGAGCTCTGTGCCAGGAAGTGGGGGAATATATATATATAATTTAATATATATTATATAATTATTTAATGTATAATATAAAATATATATTTATTATTTAATATATTATATAATAATTTAATATATAATATATATTATTTCATAGATTTCTTTCATTTCTTTCTCCCATCACTGGCAAAAATAATATTTGTCTAAAATAGAGAGTATGTGAGAGAGAACTAAACCTGGCTAAATTAGATATTTGCAGGAAAGGGTCTATTTATGAATTGAAGGGGGAAAGAGACTCTACCTGAGAAGGACCTACATGGAGGCCAGGGCGGGGGTTGTTGAAACATTTATTAACTGCTTCCTTTGCATAAATAATATGGTTGTCGTTTACTGAGTCCTAAAAATGTGCTGAGACCTGTGCTAAATGATTTAAATTCATTTTTTAGCTCTCAAACAAGCCAACGGTTATTCCCATTTTATAGCTAAGTCTAAAGCTCAGAGAAGTTAAATAACTTTATCAGTTTTGAAAAACTAGCAAGAGGTGAAACTGGGTTGCAGCCAAATTCTACCTGATTCCAAGGCCTGCCCTCATCTATCTCATTACACTGCAAAGGCGTTGGTAAGAAGTAGTCTTATGATGAATACTACTTTCTTAGTATTATCTATGAAGGCTAAAGTGAATCACCTGAAACACAGAAACATTTCAAATGTTATCATCAGGAGCACTCTTGGAGTCACAATTTTATAGAAAATTGAATTATGATGCAGAAGTGCCATAGGTAGAAAACTTGAACAATATTAATCTTCGGGAAGAATTCCTCCCTGGGAAAACCTAAAGAATCTACCATACAAAGGCCTCTTAGATCTCTAGGAAGAAGTCTCTTGAGATCTTTTTTTTCCTGCCTAGACACTCAGCCTATAGCCCATACACAGGCTTCTCATAGCCTTACCTTGTAGAAACTATGCCTGGAGTTCTAAGCTGAATTCTGTTTTAGCTGGCTTGTGCTACCATTACAAAATACCATAAACTGGGTGACTTAAACAACATAAATTTATGGAGACTGAGAAGTCCAAGATCAAGGCACCAGCAAGCTAGGTTTCATTCTGAAGCCTTTTCTGTAGGCTCATATGACCTCTTCTTTGCACACATACACAGAGAAATCTCTCACTTCTCCTTCACAAGGCCACCAATTCTATCTGATTAGGGCTTCACCCTTACGGCCTCATTTAACTTTACTTACCTCCTACTGGTTCTATCTACAAATTCAGGCATATTTGGGGTTAAGGTTTCAACATATGAATGGGGAGCACAATTTAGTCCATAGCAGTTCCAAAATTTATTTATATGGGCATACTTATTTCTATTAATATTAGTTTATGAGAAGCAGAACTGCCATGCAGGTATACAGAAATCTTATAGAAAAATTGATATTATTAATTAAAAGTTTATATTCTGTAATGAAAGAGGATTCTAATGGTTACTTAAGCAGAGATGCCTAAAGTCCTCACTTGATTATTACAATTGATAGGATCAAAGAGAAGAAATAACTAGAGCCGTTTCCTTCCTCAAAACATAGAGGAGTTTTAACATAGAGCAAGTGGAGACAGAATGAAGAAAAGCATATAAGACAAATTCTTAATTCCACTTGAAAAATAATGTGTAAGAGAAACACAGAGAAGAGATATTAGTAAAAGTCATTATCACCTTCTACCAGAGGGTAAGCTGAAGAATGAGGCTTGCCAATAGGACAAATGAGATCACAGCAATAGAACATGTACATTTTCTTTCTTTGCCATGTTATAGTACTATTCAGAAGAAACTGTGCTGGGAGATCAGGTTATCATTGCAATCGTGTCAAGTCAAATGGCAAGATGACTTTTTACCTTACCGAGGAAGGATTTCTCTCCCATGTACCAGCAGTAGCACCGCAAAGGAGTCTGAACAGAGCCACAAAGTATATCTCGAGTAAAAACCAGTCCAAAATAAAAAGAGAATCAAGATTATTGGTCCCAGGCTTAGGGTCGTATTAGTTTCTTATTGCTGCTATAAAACGACTGCCTCAAATTTAGTGTCTTAAATCAACACATATTTATCATCTTACAGTTCTGTATATTAAAAGTCTGACATAGATCTCATTGAACTAAAATCAAGGTGTTGGCAAATATACATTCCCTTGTGGAGGCTCTAGAGGAGAATCTATTTCCTTGACTTTCTTGGATTCTAAAAACCACCACACTTCTTAGCTAATGAGCTCATAATCCCTTTCTGTATTTTTTTCAATTTATTTTATTCACTTATTTTAAGTATAAATTGTTATACAATATATTAGTTACAGTAGTTTCAGGTGTGCAATATAGTGATTCCACATTTTTATGCCTTACAAAGTGATCACCCCACTAATTCTAGTACTCATCAGTCACAGTGTAAACTTATCAAAATATTATTAACTATAATCTTCTTCACCTTTTTCATCCATCTCCCCACCCCCTCCCTTCTGGTAGCCATCCCTAAGGTCTCTGTTTCTATAAATCTTTTTTTGTTTTGTTTCGTTTGTTTGGTTTGGTTTCGGATTCCACATATAAGTGAGACTGAACAGTATTTGTCTTTCTCTGTCTGACTTATTTCACTTATTTCACTCATAATACTGTCTAGGTCTATTTATGTTGTCACAAATGGCAAGATTGCATTCTTTTTTATTGCCACCTAATATTTCATTATATGTATGTACCACATCTTTGTTGTCCATTCATTGATCAATGGACACCTAGGTTGCTTCCATATCTTGGTTATTGTAAATAATGCTGCAATAAATACAAGGGTGCATATATCTTTTTAATGAGTGTTTTCCTTTTCTTCAGATAAAAATACCAAAGTGGAATTGCTGGGTCATATGGTATGTCTATTTTGTTTTTTTAAGGAATCTCCATACTGCTTTCCATAGTGGCTGCACCAATTTGTAGTCACACCAACAGTGAGCAAAGGTTACCTATTCTCCATGTCCTTACCAACACATATTATTTGTTGACTTTTTGGTAATAGACATTCTGACTGTTGTGAGGTGGTATCTCATTGTGGTTTGATTTGCATTTCCCTGATATTAGTGATATTGAGCACCCTTTTCTATGTCTGTTGGCCATTTGTATGTCTTCTTTGGAGAAATATCTTTTCATATCCTCTGCCCAATTTTCAATTGTTTGTTCATTTTTTTTGTTATTGAGTTATATGAGTTTCTTATCTGTTATCGAATATATCATTTGAAAACACATTATCTCATTTGGCAGGTCATCTTTTACATTTTGTTGATGGTTTCCTTCACTGTGCAGAAGCTTTTTACTTTTATGAAGTCCCATTTGTTTATTTTGCTTTTGTTTCCCTTGCTCGTGGGGATATATCCAAAAAGATATGACTTAGACTGATGTCAAATAGTTTACTACCTATTTTTCTTGTAAGAGTTTTAAGGTTTCAGGCCTTACATTTAAGTCTTTATCCCATTTTAAGTCCAGTTGTCCCAACACCACATGTTGAAGAGACAGTCATTACTCCATTGTATATTTTTACCTGCTGTTACAGATTAGTTGACCACATAAATGAAGGGTTTTTTTCTGGGATCTCTATTCTGTTCCATTGATCTATGTGTCTGTTTCTGTGCCATATTGTTTTTATTATTATAACTATGTAGTATAGTTTGAAATCAGAGAGTGTGATACCTCCAACTTTGCTCTTTCTCAGGATTGCTTTGGCTATTCATGGTCTTTGGTGGTTCCATATATATTTTAAAATTATTCGTTCTGGTTCTGAGAAGAATTTCTTTAGTATTTCGATAAAATTATATTAAATCTATAGATTGCTTTGGCAATATGGTAATTTTGATAATATTAATCCATGAGCACAGTATATCCTTCCACTTAATTATGTCCTCTTTAATCTCTTTCTTCAATATCTTATAGTTTTCAGAATATAGGTCTTTCACCTTTTTGGTTAAATTCATTCCTAGATATTTTTTATGTAATTGTAAATGAGATTGTTTTCTTAATTTCTCCTGATTATTTGTTATTAATGTGTAGAGATGCAATGGATATCTGCATATTACTTTTGTATCCTGCTACTTGCTGAATTATTTCATTAATTCTATTAATTGTTGTGGATTCTTTAAGGTTTTCTATGTATAGTATTATGCTGTCTGCAAGTAGTAACAGTTTTATTTCTTCCTTTCCACTTTGGATGTCTTTTATTTCTTTTTCTTGTCTGATTGCTGTGATTATAACTTCTAAAACTATATCAAATAATAGTGATGAAAGTCAGTATCCTTGTCTTGTTTCTGACCTTAGTGGAAAAGCTTTTAGCTTTTCATCATTGCGTATGATGTTAGCTATGAGCTTGTTCTATTAATTTGGAAGTGTTTCTTTCTCTTCAATATTTTGGAATAGTTTAAGAAAAATAGGTACACATTCTTCCTGAAATATATGATATAACACATGAAAGTTGTCTTTGCTTTTGTTTTTTGAGCTCCTTCCTCTACCTTCAGAGCCAACAATGAGCTTAAATAAATAATCCAGGTTAATCTCCCCATTTTAAAGTCAGTTGTTTAGCAATCTTAATTCCATCTGCAATCTTAATTCCCTTTTTCAGGTAACCTAACATATCCACAGGTTTTAAGAATTAGGATGTAAACATCTTTGGGAGGTATTATTCTGCCTACTATAGGGGCTAAATTCAACAGAGAATTAACAAAAATTTAAGCACTCATATTGTGATGGCCCTCAGCCGTAGACTCATACCTATTCCTCTGAATGAATAATGAAAGTTAAACAAGATAAAACCCTGCTTACACTGAAGAGAAGGAATTTAACTGCACTCAGGTGAAAAATAAAGAAGTTCCAGGAAAATGACACACATTATATTAAACAAAAATCAAACCCAGACAGATAAGAAGCAAATAAAAATCAACGTGAAGTCTCTAGAAATAATCAGAAAAAGAAATAAAAACATTATTAACATGGTGCTCAGAAGGATGAAGAAGAGTAAGAGAGAAGAGATTTACTACAAAAACCATTTTAAGCAGGATCTACTTTTGTCTTTGTGCTCAATAAAATTTTAAATATAAAATAAAAGATGACAGATTTGAAAGCAAACTGAGATGAAAGGGAGCTTGATGTAACAGGCAAGAATAAGAAGAGTAAGGTGGTTGAAATATAAAATGTTACAAATAAGTTAAAAATGCTACCACAAAGTTATAAAAAGTACTAGTAACAATATTAAAAAATGTTTCTGCTCTTTGAAAGAAGAATCAGAACTTTTCTCATAATGCAGATAAATAGGACAAAGTAACCATTTTAGAATATAATGAAAAGCATAAATCTCTTCTCAGGAAAGACTACAGCACTTACAATTTTGAAACTTTGAATAAAATTTCAAAGTTTATGGATTATCAAAAATTAATTTATGGACCTCAAGTAAAGAATCTCTGTCCTTGTGGGGAAAAAAAAATGAGCTACAATTCAGGCTCAGAATTAAACAAGGTCTTTTTATACTAAAAATAACAAAAGAAAAATAAACAATAGAAATACCTAGATATATCTACATAAAAATTTTTAACTTTCCTGTTAAATAAAAAAATCTTATACGCATCCAGAAAAACACAATTCCAAAAGAGCCAAAACTGCAAAGCTACAGTGCTAATCTCAAACCGAGGACTGAAGTGAGTACCCAGAGATGCCTGTATTTGTGTGTAAGGCTCTGTTCATTGCGTAGGTTTAAAACTGAGATAAAGTAGAAGAGTTTTTCTTGGTTTTAGGGAAGATAGTGACTGTCTTATTTTAAAGCTACTCTATTTATTTATGAGTTAAACATCATCTCTCCTTTGTGTGTCCTCTAACTATCCTGATGTCATGTGAAGCAATAATGAAGTTGTCTTTATCTCTTTGCCCCTCTAAACTTTAGAATTATCTTCTGGTAGATTCTAGCTCTGATAACAGGGGTGAGATAGCAAAGAAGAGGGGGTGATACACATCTCAGTAATCAACATCTCTGGAGCTAAAGAGAATCTGATTCTAGATGAAGCAGAAGGTGAAGCTTAGAGTAGTAAATAACTGTTGACTTTGTCATCTAGCAACTCTAATTTTTTTGAAAACCTGCCTCTCTCCCCCTTATTCTATGTTGTTACCATATAAATGTCAATTATAGTGGTTTTTCTCCACCCTTGCTTGGGGAATTGACATGGAGCCTCTGCTGGCCGATCATAGTACTCCGGCAAACTAGGAAAATGATTGGTTCAAGGGTGATCGTATGACCCAGGAAGGTTAATCTGAGTCCTGTGTGACTTGGATAGATTAGAGACAGAATTTTGTTTTCCTCTGCCAGTGCTAAAGTATAATAATATGAATCTTGCTCAGAGATCAAACACCTATTATTTTGGAAAGTGTGTGTAAATATATCCAGTGAAGCACAAGAGAAGCCAGTCTAGTTACGCTATTCATGTGAGCCATTTACGCTATTATGCTATTCATGTGAGCCGTTTTTTAAATTTTCTTATGTTATTCTAAGTCTGGTTCCTATCACTTAATGATAATTAAGTCTTGTCTTATAACTATATGTAGATTTTTCTCAATTATGTTTAATTAACTGTAAAATTAATAAAAAGTCCTCTCAGATTCTGACATTAATTTGGTTATTGGTTTGAGTTTTCCTTTTGCTATAATTATTGATTGTATTTATTCTCTTCTTTATCTTTATAGTTATTCTAGCAGGCGACTAGGAAAAGTTGAAAGGGAGAGTGCTCGCCTAATGACATTTTGATCTGAAAGTTCTCCATTTCCTGTAGCATTTTATGTATCCTAATGGCATCTGGTGATCTTTGTCATGGGGAGAATAGAAGAGGCTGTTGATTCAGGCAGGTATCATCAATTGATGCTCCTGCCTTTATTAAAAGGTTATTCAGGAACGAGCCACCTGCATGCTGCCAACATTTTGTCACACAAATTACTTACTAATTACAAAGTGGGTAATGTTCTTATGTGATAGGGATATCCAGTGTCCACTCCTCTAACTAAATGAT
>NW_011888818.1:5416182-5431954 GCF_000151845.1 Pteropus vampyrus
TAAAAAATGTTTCTGCTCTTTGAAAGAAGAATCAGAACTTTTCTCATAATGCAGATAAATAGGACAAAGTAACCATTTTAGAATATAATGAAAAGCATAAATCTCTTCTCAGGAAAGACTACAGCACTTACAATTTTGAAACTTTGAATAAAATTTCAAAGTTTATGGATTATCAAAAATTAATTTATGGACCTCAAGTAAAGAATCTCTGTCCTTGTGGGGAAAAAAAAATGAGCTACAATTCAGGCTCAGAATTAAACAAGGTCTTTTTATACTAAAAATAACAAAAGAAAAATAAACAATAGAAATACCTAGATATATCTACATA
Organism: Pteropus vampyrus; assembly: GCF_000151845.1. Classification (NCBI taxonomy): domain Eukaryota; kingdom Metazoa; phylum Chordata; class Mammalia; order Chiroptera; family Pteropodidae; genus Pteropus; species Pteropus vampyrus. Next base: position 5,416,511 of record NW_011888818.1, read on the forward strand.
AAAATTTTTAACTTTCCTGTTAAATAAAAAAATCTTATACGCATCCAGAAAAACACAATTCCAAAAGAGCCAAAACTGCAAAGCTACAGTGCTAATCTCAAACCGAGGACTGAAGTGAGTACCCAGAGATGCCTGTATTTGTGTGTAAGGCTCTGTTCATTGCGTAGGTTTAAAACTGAGATAAAGTAGAAGAGTTTTTCTTGGTTTTAGGGAAGATAGTGACTGTCTTATTTTAAAGCTACTCTATTTATTTATGAGTTAAACATCATCTCTCCTTTGTGTGTCCTCTAACTATCCTGATGTCATGTGAAGCAATAATGAAGTTGTCTTTATCTCTTTGCCCCTCTAAACTTTAGAATTATCTTCTGGTAGATTCTAGCTCTGATAACAGGGGTGAGATAGCAAAGAAGAGGGGGTGATACACATCTCAGTAATCAACATCTCTGGAGCTAAAGAGAATCTGATTCTAGATGAAGCAGAAGGTGAAGCTTAGAGTAGTAAATAACTGTTGACTTTGTCATCTAGCAACTCTAATTTTTTTGAAAACCTGCCTCTCTCCCCCTTATTCTATGTTGTTACCATATAAATGTCAATTATAGTGGTTTTTCTCCACCCTTGCTTGGGGAATTGACATGGAGCCTCTGCTGGCCGATCATAGTACTCCGGCAAACTAGGAAAATGATTGGTTCAAGGGTGATCGTATGACCCAGGAAGGTTAATCTGAGTCCTGTGTGACTTGGATAGATTAGAGACAGAATTTTGTTTTCCTCTGCCAGTGCTAAAGTATAATAATATGAATCTTGCTCAGAGATCAAACACCTATTATTTTGGAAAGTGTGTGTAAATATATCCAGTGAAGCACAAGAGAAGCCAGTCTAGTTACGCTATTCATGTGAGCCATTTACGCTATTATGCTATTCATGTGAGCCGTTTTTTAAATTTTCTTATGTTATTCTAAGTCTGGTTCCTATCACTTAATGATAATTAAGTCTTGTCTTATAACTATATGTAGATTTTTCTCAATTATGTTTAATTAACTGTAAAATTAATAAAAATTCCTCTCAGATTCTGACATTAATTTGGTTATTGGTTTGAGTTTTCCTTTTGCTATAATTATTGATTGTATTCTCTTCTTTATCTTTATAGTTATTCTAGCAGGCGACTAGGAAAAGTTGAAAGGGAGAGTGCTCGCCTAATGACATTTTGATCTGAAAGTTCTCCATTTCCTGTAGCATTTTATGTATCCTAATGGCATCTGGTGATCTTTGTCATGGGGAGAATAGAAGAGGCTGTTGATTCAGGCAGGTATCATCAATTGATGCTCCTGCCTTTATTAAAAGGTTATTCAGGAACGAGCCACCTGCATGCTGCCAACATTTTGTCACACAAATTACTTACTAATTACAAAGTGGGTAATGTTCTTATGTGATAGGGATATCCAGTGTCCACTCCTCTAACTAAATGATAACACTTGGCATCATTAATAGTGGGACACCTGATATTATATGCCTCCTGGCATAATTCAATATGAAGTGTACATCATCTATAAAATATTTTTGGCTGAAATATTTAACTTGAATATAAGTTAGCTGCTGGATTTAAGAGAAAAAAAATAATCAGACAAATCCAGAATGCAGGACGTCCTACAAGAAAACTGGCTTGACTTCATAAAAAGTCAACATCAAGAGACAAGTCAGCCTACCGAATGAGAATATTTGCAAATGTTATTACTGATATGAGGTTAATATCTAAAGCATATAAGGAACTCACATGACTCAATAACAATGAAAAAAACTAATAATCTGATTTAAAAATGGGCAAGGGACCTGAATATACATTCCTCCAACAAAGACATACAGATGCTCAATAGACACATGAAAAGATGCTCAGCATCAGTAATATCAGAAATATGAAAATCAGAATCACATTTAGTTATTATCTCACACATGTCAGAATGGCTTCATCAAAAAGTCAACAAATAAACAAATGTTGGTAAGGATGTGGAGGAAAGGGAACCCTCATAATCCGTTGGTAAAATTATGATTAGTGCAGCCACTATGGAAACAGTATGGATATTCCTCAAAGAAGTGAAAATAGAATTACTATACAATCCTATATTGCTAGGATTGTAGCAATACTATAGCAATTCTATTTCTGAATATTTATCTAAAGGAAACAAAAATATTGATTTGATAATCTATATGCACTCCTATGTTCATTACAGCATTATTTATAATAACCAAGATGTGGAAAGAACCTAGGTGTCCAACAATGAATAAAAGGATTAAGAACATGTGAGATATAGAGAGATATATAATATTCCTTTATATGTAAATGGAATATTACCCAGAAGTAAAAAAAAAAATGAAATCCTGCCATTTACAATATGAATGGACTTAGAGGGTATTATGCCAAGAGAAATAAGTCAAACAAAGACAGATAAATATCATATGATTTCATTTATATGTAGAATCTAATAAAAGAAAACAAACAAATGAAAAAACTAAACTAAACAGAAACAGATTCATAGATACAAAGAACAACTGATGGTTACCAGAGGAGGGGGGCTAGTGGATGAGTGAAAAGGTGAAGAGGAACAAGAGGTACAAACTTTGTTATAAAATAAATAAGCCACGGGGATGTAATGTACAGCACACAGAATAGAGTAAATAATATTGTAATAACTTTGCATGGTGACAGATGGTTACTAGACTTACAGTGATCACATCTTAAGGAATATAAATGTCAAATCACCATGTTATACACCTGAAACTAATACAATATTGTATGCTAACTGCACTTTGGCATGCAAAAGAAGTAAACATCATAATTTTAAAGGTGATAAAATCTAAGGAGATGTAAAAATCAAATGGAAATCTTAAATTTTAATTAACAGTGGTTTTAAAAAAAGCTATGAAAATATTTTAGCAACAAATGTGGTGTTTGAATGAAACTAGAAAATAAGTGATAGAACTTCTTAAAAATCAACAATTTAATTTGAGTATCTCAAGGAAGAGGTCATTTACAGCTAAAACAAGAAAACCTAATTGCAAAAGGTAAAATTTGACCTTAATATTCAATATTGGGTAGGATTTTGATAAATATTTTTTTAAATAAAAGAATTATTTTATATTGAGGAGATAACTAAGCAAAAGATTGATCACCTGCAGCATAGCCCTGATTACTTGGCTGAGCAGTTTAGACGATCTGGTGGGAAATATGATGCCATCTGATATTTTTAAGCAAATGAAAGACATTTTATGTTTGAATTTATACAACCTTGTCTTACTATAGTTAGCCATTGAACAGCGTAGGGGTCGAGGTGCCAACCCCTCTCTAACTACTCAACAGGTAGAAAATCTGTTTATAACTTAAGTCGGCCATCTGTTAGCATACGTGGTTTCTCAACTGTGGATCAAAAATAATGTTGTTGATCCACAGTTGGTTAAATCCACTGATGTGAAACTCAGAGATATGGAGGCCAACTGTATATTTATTTTAAAAATCTGCATATAAATGGACCGGAGCAGTTCAAATGCATGTTGTTCAAGGGTCAGCTATATTTACCTACATATATCAGTCCCATAAGCAATATATGCTACTTTGTTTCTGATATTTTAATCTATAAATACATAATATATATTATATAGGTATTTAGTATAATATAATATATTTATATGAAATGTACACGTTATGTGTATATAATATATAATGTGTATACTATATAATATACTATGACATATTTTATATAGTATATAATATGTAATATATATGTTAAAGTAGGATGCTAAATATATATAATATCTACTGTACTATTCTGCAACATGATTTTTAGAAATTTAACATTATGCTTTTAAAATTTATTCTTATTGTTAAATGTGCTATAATTCATTTATTTTTATTACTGCTTACTATTCCATTATATAATATACTACAGGAGGCTTCCATTATATTCTTAAGGCTTTACTTGTCAAACTGTGTGGGTGTACATGGATATTGCCTGTGTTATTCATTATACCCATTTGTAAATCATTAGTGTTTCCTAATAAAGCCAAAAGAAAAAAAATTGATTATCCAACGTCTGATTTCATTCAGGCTTTCATACAGAAAAAATCATGTACTGTGGAACCTCGTAGAGTCACCTCAGACTTCTCTGATTTATTTTGGGAGATATTCCTTTAAAACACTGCTATATGCTCCTGACATCCTGGGAGCTGAGATGGTGTGGAGCTGTTCAGATAGTGGAAGCAGGAAAGAGTTAAGGAAGCAAGATAAGCAAAACTGAAGATAAACCAGATATCACCAAAGGCCTACAGTGAATCCTACATAAAAATGAATGTTTTTTTAACTGGTTAGCTTCTACATTTTCTTCTTTTCCTAAAGTTCAGTTTCATATATGTTTGTCCATCAGAAAAACATTTAATTTTGTTAAACTGACATTTATTTGGCGATTTCTTAAAAGATATATAAAGAAAAAACAATGCAGTAGTATAATACTGAAATTTAAATGTTTATAAGATTACAAAAGACCACTTGTGTATAGAAAAGCTTTCTATAAGATTAAATTCACCAGATTCAGTGAATGTATGTATGTATTCAATGAATGTATAATAACAGAGGAGAGGGAAAGAAATAGACTAGGAGTGATAAAGATGAGTAAGAGAGAATTTAACAATGCTCCCACTGGATTTGGATCTGTCAAGCTGATATATTTATCTGTTTAGCTCTTGTTGAGGATGTAATACGGTGCAAGTGATTTCAGTCATTATTTGTCTGATTATTGTTTTGCTTTGCTTTGTTTCCTTAATTTGCTCTCAAATTAAACATTTGTTATCTTAATTTAATTTACATGATGCTGTGTATCTTTCTGAATGTTTCCTGATACTAACATTTGCTTTCACCTATATTCCCTACTGGTGGCATACCAAAAATATCCACCCACCAAGAGGGATAGTTTTCCCTTTTGCAATAGATGCTTAGCCAAAAATAATTTCAAAGAACAAAATAACATAATTCTCTTCAGATTTTATCTTAATAAATTTCACATCAGAGCCACATCTTGGTGTGATGAAATTTTCAAAATGCTCCTCAGAATGTTTTATGGGTAATAAATGGCACCTACACATTTAATGATTCTCTGTGTGTGTCTGCATGTGAATCTGTGTGTGTGTGCAAAAGTTAAATGTTTATGTTTATGCTTTTAAAATGAATCCCAGTATATCATAGAATGAACTTCTAACATTTACAAGAAATTTATTTCCGTGTTTATAAGAAACGATCTCTTTCTTTCCTACAGTGGTGATTGAGTGTGTTCCATGGAGCAGTAACAATTCTCCAGCTTATCTGCACCCTTGTTTATGTTCCAAGCTAATGTACATGGCAAAGCAGATGTCTTTGCTTTGTAGGATTTAATAATTTACTCCTAATGTTTAATCAAAACTAGACACTACCTCAGTGGGATTTCATCATAACCTGTGCTGGTCTTCCCATTAACTTTGACAAGAATTTTTTTAATGGCAAGTGGAAATAGATGTAGTAGACAAAATTTGAGAAACACCATCCTAAATCATGAGGTTTTGTGCAAAATTACAAGTCAAGAAATGATAAACGCACAAAGATCAAAAGCCTGATTTTGGGCAATTCTCATCAAAAAAGTCTTAAAATGATGCATATCCTTTCATCCAGCAATTCCACTCCTAGAAATTTATTCTAAAGGCATAATCCTAGATATACAAAAATACAAGTATGGGAATTTTTATCACAGCCTTTTTCATAGAAGTGAAGGATTTGAAACAACTAATGCCCAACACGAGGGATTTGGTTAAATGATAGTGTCCATCTAACTGGATAATATACAGCCAAAATATATGATTTATAGAAAGATATTTAATAGTAAATAGAAACAGCAGAGTGTTAATTGCTAGTATCTATGATTCCTTGCTCTCCTGTAATAAAATGATGATTTTATTTGGGCTGGCAAAAGGTCAGCTAAAATCTAAAAAGGATGACCAATGACATGTAGGTAAATGTTGTTTGATGAGCTTCCAGGAGAGCTTTTTAGATAACACTGATATAGCTTCTATCTGAAGCTCCTTTTGCCTCCTTGTTTTTCCTTTAATTCTAGCCCATAAAGCTGACTCCATGGCTGAATTTCAGTTGTGGCCTAGAGAATGGATTGCCACTTGTAAAAGATAGTGAAACAAAAATGTAGAAGATAGCTGGAATTCTCAGAGTCTATGAAGCTATCAATCATTCCAGACATGAACTATGCATTTCTGAGTCTTTATGTGGAAGAAAACATCTCCTAATTTGGTAAAGCAACTATTATTATGTCTATAGTAATATCAGTCAAATGAAATGCTGAATTGTCATAACAGGCTACCAAAAAATATATAATTCAATTTTATTTTAAAATGTAAATATGTACATAGATGCATATGTGTTTAGTGTGTGTATATATATATATATATACACTAAAAACTGATGGGATCTGTATCAAAATGTTGATAGTGTTTAAAAAGAATATAGGTAATATTTTATGATATTTCATTTATTGAGAAAAATACTAAAATTGAAATTATGTGTGTATATATATTTATATACACAAAAATATGTATGTGATTATAATTTTAAATCCTAGAAATCCTAGAAACTCCACCCTCAAATACAGGTAAATTCCCAGATCTGTGCCTTCTCTCTGTCTTTGGCCTTGCTGTATAGCCCTGGGCATGCCATGCATACTCTAAAACCTGTGAGCGATAAATCTTGTTTTTTCAAAGTTCTCTGACAGTCATTGTTGAGGTGTCTCTTGCAATCATAATGAGAACCACAAGGCCTGGTTCAGCTGTGACACTGAAGAAATGTCTTTGGAAGCTAGCCATAAGTGGTATGGTCCCAGGTGAGTGCTCCAGGCATTCCAAGCCAACGGTATCACTATTGATAGGCTAGATCAACACAAAACAATTATGAAATAGCCAGAAATCAATAAACAGTATGGAGGTTCCTCAAAAAATTAAAAGTAAAATTACCTCATAACTCATTAATTCCACTTCTGAATATTTACCTGAAGAAATCAAAAACACTCATTCAAAAAGATATATGCACCCATATGTTCATTGCAACATTTCAATAGCCAAGATATGGAAGCAACCTAAGTGTCTTCAATAGACAATTGGATAAAGAAGAAGTGGTACATATATACAATGGAATATTACTTAGCCATTAAAAATGAAATATTATTTGCAATGACATGGATATAGCTAGAAGGTATTATGCTAAGTGAAATAAGTCAGACAGAGAAAGACAAATACCATATGATCTCACTTATATGTGAAATCTAAAGAACAAAATAAATGAACAAACAAGACAGAAACAGACTCATAGATACAGAGAACAAACTGGTGATTGCCAGATGGGAGTAGAGTTTGGGAGCTACGTGAAAAAAGTGAAGAGATTAAGAAGTAAAAATTAGTAGTCACAAAATAGTCATGGGGATGTAAAGTACAGCAGAGGGAATATAGTCAATAATATTGTAATAACTATATATAGTGCCAAGTAGATACTAGACTAATTGAAGGGATCACTTCGTAATTTTTATAAATGTCTAACCACTATGTTGTATACCTAAAACTAATGTAAAATAATATTGAATGTCAATTTTAATTGAAAAATAAAAATAAAAAAAGCATGAGGCTAACAGAAATAATGCATTGTTCCAAGTTCAATTAAATATTGTAAGGTGTGCATTTCGGATCATGAAAAAAATACTTTGAATTATAATTACAAAAACTAATACCAGAAATGGACCAATAGGGGAAAAAAAACAGAAGAATAGAAAGGACTCAGGATAGAAATTGATGTAAAAGCTCATCACTAATATCAAAAGTGAAGATTAAAGAAAAAATTACCAAGAGAAAACAGAATCGAATAAAATTTAATGAGGACCATTGTATAAAATAAGTAAAATTACCAGAAGAATAAAAGTTATATTTAAAAAAAAAAATTAAAAGGTCCAGTGAGAAAGTTTTTGAATTGGAAGACAATAAAAGGAAGTCCATGTATAATTGTATTCCGTAAAAAAATAAATAAATAAAAGTAATATCTAATATTTACAACTATAGTCAAGAAAATACTCCTAAACTACAGGAATACCTGACTCCACTTATTGAAATGGCACACCATTTCAATTGACCCAGAACAAGAAACTCTGGCACCATTTAGAAAAGCAATTAAAATTTAAAGCCAAAGTCTTCAAGACCTTCAGGCAAAGAGATGGAAATGCAAAAGAATTAGAATGTCACCAGACTTCTCAAAAAGAAATACACAGCAAGGCACAAGCAGAATGACATTTTCAAGAAAGTTAAAGAACAAAATAGTGAGCCAAAGCTATATTAGGTCAAACCCCTTTTCAAGCATCCAGGTTTTAGAAAAACAGATTTAAATGTGCATGGACTTGGGGAATATCACACACATGTACTCTTCCTGAGGCATCTACTAGAGGAGGAACTTATTCCAACCAAGACAGAACTGGAAAATCTCTGTAAAGGGGCTGATAGTGAGCACCCCATATGTTCACTTTTAGAATTAAGATTCAAATGAGAGTGGACACATGGGTAGAAAATAATATGCATGAAATAAAATTTGTGACAAAATATTGAAGAGTCTGGCCACTGTCCTAAATTCTATGTGTGATCTTTCAGGCCTGATCTTAGGCAAATACAAAGGTTTTTCTTGGCAGGCCTCAAGGGGGAATGCTGTCAGCCCCACACCAGACTCAGTGCATGCCAGTGCACTGCAATCTCTAAAGGGAATTGTCATCAAGGACCCAGGCTCTACTAGTCAGCATGCTCTTAGAAGAGAATAATATAATATAAATTTTTTTAGAAAGAGATACAGAGCATATGGTAAAGGAAATGGAGTAAAATGGTTATAAAGGATAAATTTGGTTAAAAGATATAAGGGTATTCTTTGTAATATTTTTATTTTTGTAACTTTTCTGTAAGTTTGAAAATATTTTTTAAAAAATTAAAATATATGTGAAAGATGAATATATTTTTGCATGAAAATTATATGTGATATGCACTGTTTATAAACATAATTAAAATGCAGATAATAGGGGGAAAGACTGGAACATGTATGAAGATTTAAAAGTTTAAAAACTTAATACATTGTTAAAAATTAAAAATGGGAGTGACATTAATAAGATGACAGAATAAGAAGCCCCAGACATCTTCTCTCATGGAGACACCAATTCAACAATACACACACCAATGCCTTTCTGAGAAATCCAGAAACAAAGCTCTTGAACCCCATGTGAACATGAAAATAGCCACATTAGAGCTGGTAGGAATATGCTGTGGACTCTTACATCTCAATAACAACAAAACAAACAATCTAACTAAAAAAAATAGACAAAGGTGGATAGACATTTTCCCAAAGAAATATAAATGGCAAAGAGGTACATGAAAAGGTGCTCAACATCATGAATCATCAGGAAAATGTAAATCGAAACCACAATGAGATATCACCTCACATTAAGGAAAAAAAAAAAAAAACAGAAAATAACAAATGTTAGCAAGGATGTGATGTGGAGAATTTGGAACACTCGTGGAGAATTTGGAATACGAAATGGAATAGCTGCTGTGAAAAACAATATGGAGGTTCCTCAAAAAATTATAAATATAACTACCATATGATCTGGTAACCTCGATTCCGGATATTTATACAAAATAATTAAAAACAGAATCTTGAAGATGTTTTTACATGTCATGTTCATTGCACCATTATTCACAGTAGCCAAGAAATGTAACTTAAATATCTATTGATAGATAAATGAATAAATAAAATGTGGTATATACATATAACGAAATATCATTCAGCCTTAAAAACGAAGGAAATTCTGTCATATGAGATAGCATGGATGAATCTTGGAGACGTTACGCTAACTGAAATAAGCCAGACACAGAAAGATAAGCACTGCATGATTCCACTAATATGAGATATCGAAAGTAGTCAAACTCACAGAAGCAGAAAGCCAATCAAATGGAGGTCGCCTGGGTCTGGAGGAGAGGGAAATGGGGAGTCACTGTGCAATGATGTTTTAGTGATGCTAGGTGAAAAAGTTCTGAAGATCTGTTGTACAACATTGTACATGTAATTAATAATACTGAACTGCATACTTAAAATTTTATTTAGGTAGGTGTCATGTAAAGCTTTTTTCCATAATTAAAAAAAATTACATTTTATTAGAAAATGGGTAAAAGTCATGAATAAATAAAAAATAACTAGCGAGCAGAAAATAAATGTCAGGAAAGTGTTCAGTCAGAAAACCTTTAGCCTCAGTATCAATCAGAGATATTTATATTAAATAATAAAAACATATCTCACATTTTAAATAATGAAAATTAAGAATAATAGGTGAAGTTAATGGTGGAGTGGAAGAAGGGACTAGGTATTCTTTAACCCTGGGGATAGGAGATTAAATTTGCACAGACTTCTAGGGGTCAATTTTGTATGATGTAACAAAAAACATAATAGCATACAAATAACTTTTTTTCATAGACTTTATTTTAATTTTTATTATTTTATTTTTATGCCTACAGCACTCAGTCTTCTTAAGTGGTCTCCCATCCAGGTACTAACCAGGCCCGACCCTGCTTAGCTTTCGAGATCAGACGGGATTGGGCATGTTCAAGGTGTTATGGTCATAGACAACATAAAAATCTTTTAACAGAGAAACTCAAAATTTATTTCTTATACTATCTTGAAAAAATTCTTTAGCTTAACTTTCAGCATTTTTCTATATGGTAAAATATTTAAATTTAAATTTTAAAATAATTTGATTATAACAAAATTGGAAGCTGCCTAAAATACAAGTATGTACTTAACTGTGATGCATCCACACAATGGAATAAAATGTGATGGTTTTAAATGGTTATATAAAAATTATTTTTTAAAAAATAGATGAACATTGAGTTATAAAGCAGTATATAGCATTGCAATTCTATTTGGAATTTAATAACAATTCCAAAATTAAGCCTGGTTACTCTGAATGATGAGATTACAAAAGATTTTAATTCTCTTTTGGCTTATCTGGTCTTCAAAATTTTATCATTAAAGCACATTACCTTGACCATAATTTTAAAATAAAATAACATAGCAAGAAAAACACCCAAGTGGAAAGTAAATCTTGTGTCTCATGTCTCCACTTTTAACATTCAATTTAGTTTATGGGAGTTAATAGTGTAATTTCTCAAGTTGACATTAATAAATTTACACTAAAATTATTGATTATTTTTCTTCAATTTTGATGAATGTCACCTCTTTATCCCCAGTAATGGAAACAATAAGCAATCAACAGTTATATTTCCAACCTACTTTTATAATATCCAGAAGGATACGTATCCATTTTACTTTGAAAAATGTTGGCTTGCTCCTTTCAATCCTCACGTATAAATCAGTGCTTTCTCAAGCGGAACGCAAAAGAAAAGAGAGCACCTTGATGGATGCTATTTTACCCAGCAACGTATTTGATTTTAGTCCTCCTCTTTGCATCATTCCATGGCCAACTGTGCGCATTTTTTTTTCATGTCTTTCATTACAGAGACATATAAGTTACTTTCATCTTCCATAATTTTGCTCGCATTTTAATTATCCATTGCCATATGCCTACAAGTTTAGAACTGGTTTAAGTCTAGACTGTAATAAAAGAGGAACTAAGTGTAATGCCTACCTCCTCAACACCTTTCTTCTCACTTTTGACAAATCTATGGAGTTCTTCAGATATTATAGTTTGCTTACTTTTGACGGATTTACACACATGAAACCATGTGTATTGTTTCTCATTCTCTAAAGAAATCTTACATTCTGCTGCAAACTTCCTTTTGAAGTGATGCAAAATTGAGTGACCCAGGCTGCATTTCAATGCCTTGAAGATAATGAATTCTCATTTTATTCATCAGTTCAAATGATATAATATAACATCTTTGCAAGGTGCGGTTTTTCTAATACCACCAAGATATTGTCATCAAATGATGTAGAAAAACATATTGCAGACAGCCTGGCACAATTGCAGGGAGTTGTGAGATGGGTAGGTATCAGCATAAAGATAAAGGATCTAAGCAACATTTTTCCAAATACAGACCACATATCCACACCTTTAAATCTCATTCATTTATCTTCCTTGCTCCCATTCCTCCAAGTAAAGCATATTAAGGTCCTCTAACCCATATCTCTCTTAATAACTTGCCCAGGGAAATGTTGATCTTTCTGGGTAGTTGCCAAATTAGAGCTCATTCACAATAACTAGTTCCCTCCCTACACTTTAGAGGGAAGGAATGGAAGAATGAAGGGGATCTCTTTTTATTTGTTCTGATCTAAACCAGAGGTTTGTGTCTCAGGAATACATTTCATGTGTTTGCTTGGCCTACACTGTGACTTATGTAATGTTTAAGTAGTTCCTAATATACAAAAATTACAGGATTCACATAGGTATCACAATGTCTAGCTGTTCCTAAATATGTAAGAGCCAGACACATTGGAAATGGCAATAGAGGGAAGGATCCAATTAGCAGCTTTCACCTTCAGAAAGGCATTTATCTCAGTCTCCATCAGGTTTCTGTCAAAAACCTCTGTTGCTTCTCTGGCCACATAATGTATTGGACTTTGCGATCTCTGATGCAAGCCTCAGGCACTCTCTTTCAGTGGTTTCCTGATTATGCTTATTCTTTATAATGATGTTATTGGACTGGCTATTTTTTTGAGGAAATGTTACTTGGCCAGTTCAAAAAATTTTAGCACTAGTTGGAAAAGTAAGAACAGAGAAGGCATAGGGGAGCACATTGTCCAAATTCTAGCAGGTGAAATACTTTTATAACTTTTGAAATCTCAAGAAAACTACTATGAAATAATTAATGCAATTATGATGTAAAATTTCTGTAAAAATTACAAAAATTTTACCAGTCAAAGTAATAAAAATATGCATGCTGAATGTATAAGCTGAATTGATAACACTTTATTCAAGCTGTTTCTTATCAGCTGACTTTATTCTTGTCTACCACAAAAAAAAAAAAAAGAAAAGCTTTTCCTCTCCATGAGTATACAGGAATAGTTTTGTATATTTGCTGTACACATTTCTCTTGTGTTTTCTTTCTCATTAACTAGAATCACTTAAAAAATAAATAGATCAAAACTCTAATTTCCTTCAGTCAATAGTTCAAAGTCAGCCCCCCATCCCCTTCCCTCTCTCTCATCCTCTTATTTAATTCAGAATACCCAGATACCTGAGATAGATGGAAGAAGCATCAATGCCCATAGGAAACTGGGTTCCTAACACTAGGTATCAGGCAACCTTTTCAGCATCATCTGTTAAAATACACATATCTAGGCTCCACCCCAAATCTATTGAATCAGAATTTCTGAGTGCAAGATTGGGCATCTGCCTGCAGTGATTCTCATGCTTATCAGATTTACACCAGAGACCTAGATTGCAAGGAAAAGTCAGCACCAAGGTCAGAGGCACATGCCCTCAAATATTATAGTCACTATTTTAATGAGAGGGTGTGTTTCTGGCAACCATACATTGCAAAAGTCAGAACATCTGGAAACTATATATGGTAGAAGTCAGAACACAGAAAAAGTATTCAGATAAAAGCACTTGACTTAAGTTCTGAAATCACATATTTATCCTCTCAGATGCTTTCTCCACAGAAGCAGATAACCACTCAGTACAGCAAATTACATAACTTCTGTGAATTTTTTAAGCTGGCCTCTGGCAGATACATGATCTCAGGTCTACTTATTTTTCTCTTTGATATAAAATTCAATTCAGATTATTTAAAAAGGCAAGCTAGTAAAAAATTTGAAAACTCAGAAAAACATAGAGAGGTAATTAAAAACCATCCTTAATCTTGATTTTTGAGATATATTTCTTCCTAGTCTATTTAAAAGTCTATAGAAAGGCTAATTTTGTTTGTTCTTTAGTTTTTGGTATTGTTGCTGCTTTTCAGTGAACAGAATGGGATAATTGTATAGGCAAGTTCATAATATGCTTTTCTCAATATTTCATTGATACATTTTCTGTCAATAAAAGTAAATATATAATATCAATTCATGAATGTTTCCAAATCTATAAAATAAATCTTGTTTTATACTTATGTTTTCCCATATTTTCTTATTATAAATATTATTGTAATGAACATATTTAGAAATACATTTTATAAATTGGTCTATTTCCTGAGATTAAAATTCAAAATATGAAGTTGCCATGATCATGTTAAATTTTTACATGTCACTAATTTTGCTTTTTAGATAATTTTCAACAACATATTCCTATTCCTTTCATCTTTACCAACATTTAACATATTAATATTTTAACCTTTGCTTATATGTGAAAAGTACCCTGTTGTTTAAATTTACATCTTTTTAATTCTATTGTTGAACATTTTCCTATATTAATTTTTTTATTTGTTTTTTTTTCTTTAATTTCATTTTGAATTGAATATGCATGTCGTTTGTCTCTTTTTCCCTATGGTGGTATCTGATTTGTTCTTACTAGTTTTTAAAATTCTTTAGAAATTAAACCTTCCCTGTGCATATCTATTGTATATTTAACATAATTTTTATAGCGATATTTGAGATATAGAAGTTTTAATTTTTATATTAGTCTAATAAATCAATCTTGTTTCTGTATGTTTTCTATTTTGGCATCAGGGTATCTCTTTTCAACTTCATTATGGATATTTCAATATTTCCATCACTTTGGGAGTCATTTTTGGTAACATTTTTTCCCAATAAATAATTTATTTCAATCAGTGGTACAGTTTTAGAGAGACATGACTATCCTTTCTCAATTGGGAAACATTTGATATCTAACTATCAAAACTGTTTTGGGTAAAAAACTTGATTAGTCATGTGTGTGCTTTGAGGACATAATGAACTTTCTAATAATTCACATGACTTAAAATTCTTTCAGTGCTTAGAAAAGGAGAATCCATGAAAATTGAAAGTAGATGACTATCTGTCTAGGGCTGAGAAAACAGAAGGATATAGCTAAAGAGCACCAGGTTTCTTTAGGAGGGGTGACAAAAATATTCTGAAACAAGAGAATTTACTAAAATCTACTGAATTGCACAATACAAAATGTTGAATTTTGTGGTATGTGAATTAGATCTCAGTAAACATTTTTTTTGTTTTTGTTTTTTATTATCTTTGAGGTAATAAAAACAGGCATAGCTCAAAGAGTTCAGGCCTCCCATTCCAGGTAGAACATTCACTGCTTCCCATGAAAACTGACCGGAAAGCACCGTCTCTGCAACCAGACAGAAGACAAAAACATGTGGGACAGACTAAACACAGCATGTTCAAGTCTGTCTCCTAAACTCCCAATTCAAGAACGTTCAGAAGAATTGAGTAAGAGAACCAAGGGACAATGGAATGTACCTCTAC
>NW_011888818.1:5435864-5441589 GCF_000151845.1 Pteropus vampyrus
GTGAAAATAGCATCCTGAAAGCTTTTCCTTACCAGCTTTATTGAGATATAATTGATGTATAACTGTGTAAGTTTAAGGTTTACAACTGTGTTGATCTGATACAGTAATATACTGCAAAATGATTACCACGTAAGGCAGCTAATACCTCTATCATGTCACATAATTACCATTTCTTTTTTGTAGCAACAACATTTAAAATCTTCTCTCTTAGCAACTTTCAAGTACATAACATAATATTGTAGTTGAAACTATAACTATTAGATCCTCAGAACTGACTCACTTTCCAGCTGAAAGTTTCTTCCCTTCAACCAATCTCCCAATTTGTCCCACCACCAAGACCCTGTTAACCATAATTCTACTCTGTTTTCATATATTTGGCTGTTTTAGATTCCATAGATAAGGGATATCATATAATATCTGTCTCTCTGACTAATTTCTCTTAGCATAATGTCCTCAAGGTTTATTTATGTTGTTGCAAAAGACAGGATTTCCTTCTTTGTCTTGGCTGATTAATAGACATGTATACACACACACACACATACACACACACACATATAGTCTATTAATTTGTTTAGTTCGTATAGTCTATTTATATAGTCTATTATTTTATTTCTTTTCTATTGAGTTGTATATGTTCTTTATATATAGTACATCTTTATACATTCTTCCATTGTAGGACATTTATGAATAGTCATTATGGCCATTATGAATAATGCTTCAATGAACATGTGGATGCAGACATCTCTCCAAAATAGTGATATTATTTCCTTCAGATAAGCACCAAGATACGGAATAGCTGGATCATATTTTTGTTGAAAGCCTCTCTTTTGCTTTCTCAAGGTGGTGCTACAGCTCAAATTCGTAGTACTTCTTGGCCTGCGGACACTGGCCTGCTTTCTGCATGTGCTCCTTAACCTTCTATCACTCTTGCTGCTGCCCTCAGGACCACTCACAGCAGCAGGCTCCAGAGTGGGGGACTTGTGAGAGAAACACTGGGGCACTTTCAGTGCCTACAGGACAGTCAGGGGGATAGCTGAGGTAAGGCTTTTCCAGGGCCTCATGGATGGGCCTCCTGATGGAGTCAACAACACAGTCAGTAGGAACCAAGTCCTTTTAATGCCCTCTGAGAATCTTACATGTCACTTTGCCAGTCTCCTCACTCTCCCTAGACATGGAACGTACTCTAGATGATGCAAGAGAGAAATAAGAGAGAGAAACAAGTCTCTTCAGCACTGCCTTGGGGAAGTCAGGCACTCACTCATTCACTCTTCCTTTCCCTGGGGGAGAAATCACTGGCAGAGAAGATCGCTCTTGGTGCTAAACTGTACTGCCTTGGGGGAAGAGTGATGAGGACAAAGTAAAGCTATTTCTCTTATCCACTCCAGTGCATCCAAACTTGCATTATTTTCTTCCAATGGAGTGCTGAAATTTCTCCTCTGGGAACCTGGACGTTCACAAAGGCTATCTCATCCATGGGTTATTGCCCATCTCAGTGTTCTCTCAGACCATGGTTGAGATGGGCTGGAATCACTTCATGGGCTACTATAGGGTACACAGCTGGGACCAAGGTTTGTATGCCCATTACTGGATGCACAGGTAGTCAAGACTTCTCCCAGGTCTCCTGATGTATGAGTACTGGATCCCACAGCTCCCATAAAGGCACTTTTTCGTTCATGGATGTATACTAAATTTTTATTATTGGGTGAGGGGACCGAAATGAGAGATGTCTTATGATACTATGATGGTGATATTGTTGCCAAGCGTAATCATAGAAGAAAGAGAAATATAGTTCCAGAATATTTAACAAATAAAAATCAGATTTTTATAATAAAGAGACACTAAGTAACTGTTTAAAATCTGTGAGATTCTTAAATGTCATCCATAATACTCGGGTGGCAGTTCTGTGTGTTCTCTACTTTGATGTCATTTATTTGAATGATACCAAAAAGCTCCAGTGCCCTGATATTATTATTCAAGTAAAACTTTATATAATTTAACATTTGATACATTACATTAACTTACATTATTTGTAAACAGAAGCTGGTTTGCCTTGCCCTGGCATACATACATAATATACATACTAAAGTTAACAGCCCATCGCACAAGAAGCATGAGCTGTCTCAATACCCAAGCAAGTCCTCCACAGGCTGACAGTATGAGATATTTCATAAAATATTTATTCTCCTTCAAAAAACAACAGAGCTAAACTCATACGGTGACCTAGCTTTGTTTTATAGTACTTTTTCAATCCAAATATTTAGATTTCCCTTTTCTCCGCTACCCTTTACTCAGCTTTTTTACAGCTCTTCTGTGTGCATGTGTATGTTTGTGTGTAAGCATACATGTACTAGTGCATGAGGTCTTAATCCATTCTTCCTTCTGTCTTCATTAGACCTATTCTGTATTTTTTAAAAAGAAAAAAAAAAGAGTACTGTATCTGTCTAGCAAATTCTAGAAGCAAATATTCTCTTGTGTGTTTAGTGAGAATACATTTTTACAACCATGTTAATTGAGTACTAAAAAATTGTAGTTCATAGTGAGGTGGGGACCAAAGTATCTACAGCAACTCTTAATAGATTCTGATAGAAAAAGTAAATTCACTGTGGAGAGAAAGCTATGGTTTTTAAAGAAGGAGTAGATAGTGAAGAAAGAATGTGTCTTTGCTTTTTTATTTAAAAGAAATGTGTCCAAAAAATATAATTGATTATAGTACACACTGGATAAAGTTAGTCAATTATTGTAGGATTTTTCTTCATTTTTCTATTTTCCAGTAAAATCCCTTTACCATTCTGAAATATATTTAAAATGATGTAAGAAATTAAATATAATTTACCAGAATTATCAATTGATGAAAAATGGCAAGATTCTGGCCATGAGCTCCCATCAAACATTTTACACTTATTGGCTTCTGTTAGGAGGGTGTAGGTAAATTCCATGTTTGCCTCCTCTCACAACTACATTTAAAAAAAAAAAATCTAAGCTAAAGAAAAACCATCATTGAGAATTGCCTGAAGTCTAGCTGAACAGAAGTCCTATAACTTAAAATATATAGAACAAGCCATGTCAAGATTGGTAGGAGAGGTGGAAACACAGAATGGGCTGCTCATACCCATATATGATGGCTAAATATCAGGAGGGATATCTTGGTTATGGAGATCTCTCCTGAAGAACGAGAGGTTCCAGCCCCACACCAAGCTCTGGGGTGGTTCCTAGGGTTCCAATTCCAGGGAGAGAATTCCCCAAAACTTCTGGCTGTGAAAAAGCAGAGATTATGGTTGAGTGAGATGGAGGGCTGCTGGAGTCCCAGGCACTCCTCTTAAAAGTCCAATGCACTAACTTACTTAGTAATGTACTCACTCTGAACTCGTGTTGAGACAGCTGCTCAGATGGCACCAGGGACATACAGGGTGGAACTGAATTGTCTGACTTAAGGGTGAGGGCTGAAGGGACAACTTTCTCCCAGACAGAAATGCTGGAAGAAGCCACTGTTCCTTTGTTGAGCCCTCCCAAACCCAGCATGCAGACATAGGCCAGAGTCATATCCTAGTCTCCTTCAACCTGGCCCTGGTGATTTCCTGAGACTCTTCCCTACCCAACTTTTAGGCCCACCCAAGCTGCTTCCAGCGGATTTTTCTACCCAGCCTGTCTTGGGTCATGCTGAGGGCTTTCCTAAAATCTCTCAAAAGTTCAAAAACCCAAACAAGTAGCATCTTGTCTTGATGTGCCCCAAACCTCTTTCTAAGCAACCCTAAACTAGGCACTAGGGGCAGCAAACCTCAGTTTACAACGTAGCCTCTCCCAGACACCTTCAAGCCCATCACAACAATCTTCAAATCACTTTGTAGCTCATAGCAGGTGACCCTGAGTGAGGCACAGGTAGTGACTGACCTTGGCCTACAAAAGAATACCTCCCAAGAGGCCCTAGAACGAACAGACCAGTGGCCAACTTCAGATTACAGCAAAGCATTACTCAACCACTTCCACAAACAACACACCCAAAGAACAGTCTTCATAAGCACCAGAGCAAATCCTGCTCTGCAAGGTTAGTCCCTGCATTACAGCTCCTCCACTATAGTCATAGCCATTCCACACAACCAATCATCTCAGGGGTTAATACCTCTCACTGACATGTCAATAGCAAACAAAGCTCCACTAAAACAGGAGAACATACACAATACATACAAGGGACACACCTGGAGCACCCAGTTCAAGTGATCAGGTAGACTTCACCACTGGGGTCCATAGGACATCCACTACTTAAGTTCACTCTACTCAGCCAAGAGACATAGCAGCCTTACTTAATACTTAAAAACAAAGGAGACAGAGAGACAGCCAAAATGAAGAGATAAAGAAAAATGTCCCAAATGAAATAACAGAACAAAACTCTGGGGAAAAAAAAAAAAATGGAGACAACAATCTACCAGATGCAGAGTTCAAAACACTGGTTATAAGGTTTCTCAGTGAACTTAGGGGAAGAGTAGATGAACTCAGTGAGAATTTTAATAAAGAGATAGAAAACACAAACATGGAAATAAAAAAAAAAAAACATAAAAAAGAACCAATCATAAATGAAGAATACACTCATTGAAATGAAAAATACGTTAGAGGGAATCAACAGTAGATTACATGAAGCAGAGCATCGAATCAGCGATTTCTAAAACAAGATAGCAGAAAGCACCCAGTAGGAACAGCAGCAAGAAAAAAATTCGAAAAATGAGGATAGTTTAAAGTGCCTCTGTGATGATATCAAGCATACCAACATTCACACCATAGAGGCACCAGAAGGAGAAGAGAGTGCAAGAAATTGAAAACCTATTTGAAGAAATAATGATGGAAAACTTCCCTCACCGAGTGGAGGAAATAGACATACATGCCCAGGAAGTGCAGAGTCCCAAACAAGATGAAGCCAAAGAGGCCCACATCAAGACACATCAAATTTTAAATGCCAAAGGCTAAAGAGAAGGAGAGAATCTTAAAAGCAGCAAGAGAAAAACAGCTACCTACAAGAGAGTTTTCATAAGACTGTCAGCTAATTTCTCAAACTTTGCAGGCCAGAAGGGATTGACACAAAATATTCAAAGTGATGAAAAGTAAGGACTTACAGTCAAGATTATTCTACCCAGCAAATCTATCAGAATCATAGGACAGATAAATTGCTTCTCAGGTAAGAAGCTAAAGGAGTTTATCACCACCAAGCCAGTATTACAAGAAATGTTAAACAAACTTCTTTAAGAAGAAAAACTTTAAAAGATCAAAACTATCAATAATAAAATGGCAATAACTATACATCTATTAAAAAATTCTTTAAATATAGATTAAATGCTCAAATCAAAAGATAAGGTTGCTGAATGAATAAGAAAACAAGACCCTTATATATGCTGTCTACAAGAGACTCACTTTAGATCAAAAGACACATACACAGACTAAAAGTTAAGGAATGGAAAAACATATTTCATAAAAATGGAAACAAAAAACGGCTAGGTTAGCAATACTTATACTAGACAAAATAGACTTTAAAACAAAGCCTATAACAAGAGACAAAGAAGGACCCAGCAATTCCACTTCTGGGTATTTATTCAAAGAAATTCAAAATACTACTTTGAAGAGTCATGTAAATCCATATGTTCATTGCAGCATTATTTACAATAGCCAAAATATTAAGGCAATCTGGGTGTTCATCAATGGATGAATGGATAAAGAAGAAGTGGTACATACAATGACATAT
>NW_011888818.1:5443113-5447490 GCF_000151845.1 Pteropus vampyrus
AGAAATTTATATTTCTATATCTAAAAAGGCTGTAGATATATGTGAATTACATAGTATGTTAGAAAGTGATACATGCTATGAATTAAAGCAAGGGGGAAGTATAGAGAGCAAGTGTTAGTAGCATTTTCAAAGAAGGCCCAATGCAGCTACCTGGGGGGAGAACCTTCTAAGGAGAAGAAACCAGTGCCAAATTCCTGAGGTTGGAGCAGACCTAGCATGTGGAAGGAGTAGCACTGAGACCAGGAAGAACAGAGAAAAGTAACCAGTAGTTAGTGATAAGAGCTGAGTTATACTCATGTCAAAATGCTAAGGACTTCATGTTTTAATGAACTTGGATACATATTTAAGAACTGAAAGAGTGTAAGATATTTTTAATTAAACACAAACTTTTTTTAAAAAACTACATTTCACTGTAATCATCGCATTGTGTAAGATGGTTGTTGTAGTGTACGTCACAAACACACCATGAATCTAGTCAGTGTCAACAAATTATCCAGTTTCGATGATTTTTTTTTCTACATACTGATGTAAGATTGAATGTATTTGTTTAAATAATTTTGGCAGGCTGCATGATTACAGTGATACCTATAGAAAGTGTAACTGTCAAATAAGTTAAAATGTTTCCACAGGACAAGAATAACAAGTGTTGGAGAGGTCGTGGGCAAAAAGGAACCCCCATACACTGCTGGTAGGAATGCAAATTGGAACAGCTGCTATGGAAAACAGTATGGAAGTTTCTTCAAAAAACTAAGAATTGAATTACCCTACAATCCAACAATCTCTCTCCAGGATATTTACCCCAAAAAACCTGAAAACATTTATCTGCAAAGATATATGCATCCCATTGTTCATAGCAGTGTTATTCACAGTGGCCAGAACATAGGAGCAACTGAAGTGTCCTATAGTAGAGGATTGAATAAGGATATGGTACATATATACTATAGAATATTACTCAGCCATAAGAAAAGATGAAATACTACCATTTGCAACAACACGGATGGATCTTGAGATAATTATGCTAAGTGAAATAAGTCAAATAGAAAAAGTTGAAAACCACATGATATCGCTCATATGTGTGATATAAAACTGAAAGCAACAAATAAACATTAGAGATTCATAAACATAGACAGTGGATTAGTGGTTATCAGAGGGAAGGAGATGAGGAGGGAGATAGGGATAGAAGGGATCGAATATTTGGTGACGGGAGGAAATCTAACTCTGGATGGTAAACACACAATGCAATATATATACAACTTACTGTTGAATGTTACACTTGAAACTTATTTGATTTTGTTAGTCAATGTCGCCCCCAATAATTTTTAATAAAAATTAAATAAGTGAAAAAAAATAAAATAAAATACCTATTTCTGAAATTATGGTATAATTAAATTATGTTTCTAGTTTTAAAAATAAATAAAAAATTATGTTTTGCTATATTTTTAGCAGAATATTGGTGCAGAATCAAAGGGAGATGCAAAAGCTAGTACGATAAGAAGGTAAAGAAAAAAAAGGATTGTAAAAAGTACATCATAAAAGTCACAATAACTGGTAGTTGCAATTTGCTACAACAAAGAAAAATATAAAAAGCTGTTTAGAAAAAATTATGTTTGGAACACCTTTGTTATCTGAATCTACTTTTTCAACTATGAATTTTATAAAATATAAATGCATACCAAATCATTCCAATGAAAATTTAGTATTCAAATTGAGATGTGGGCTTTAACTGTAAAATACTGAATTTTAAAAATTTAGTAAAAATAAAAATATATAAAATAGTTTATGGATAATTTTCGTATTTATTATCTGCTGAAATGATAGTATTTTAGAAATATTTGCTTATATAAAATATAAAATAATTTCACTTGTTTAAAATGTAGCTAGAAAAATTTAAATTATACGTGTGGCTTGCATTGTATTTTTATTGGTGAGTACTGGTCTAGATCATAGATCATACCGCTTTGTGCAGGGGTGTCTTGTGTAGAGCAGGATATTTAGCATTTTGAGAACTTGTTTATTAAATGACGGAAGAAACTCCACCTCATTTCAACAACCAAAAAGCCTTCCACCTCCAACTGAGAACCACTGTTCACGTTGTTCTCAAATATAATGTTCTCATTGTTAACAACCATATGAGAATTCCCACATCTAGAGCCCAGAGGCAGAGCATTCATTTAGTTTAGAATAAGGTCTTATAGGTCTTAGGAGGTTTAACTTAGATGATAATCACACACTGAGAATGTCATAGTAGAGGAAAAGCTCTGATTGACCAGTTCCTTAATCAATTGCACCAAGAATTTTCCAGTGGTCCCTGCCTGTGAATATTGACTTCAAGCTTAAATTTTTCTAGTATTTTGTGGCTTAAGATATGAGTTTTTCTTTTCCTACTGCTTTCTTTTATATGCTGCATGAAACTACTGCTGCTGGATTTTTTTCTCCATCAATCAAATTCTATTTTTTATCACCAAAAAATTTCTTTAAAAAATTTCTGAAAACTCTTCTAGTAGGTTGTACTATTACTCTCATGGCATTACTCTTTTAGTGGCTTCTTTATCAAGAGAAAGTCATTGAATGTGCTCAGTGTAATATATAAATTACTTTCTAACTACTAATTTTTGGCATGTAGTGAAGTTGTAAAATTTTGGATATTGTTTAGTTGTGGCCACCTTGCTAATTCTTACTTATGCTACATTTGTCACCTGATTACTCTGGGTTTTCTTGAGAAATAATCATACCAACTAAAAACAAAAATAATTTTCCCTATTTCTAATAGAGCACTTTGCCCCCTAATATTATAGTACTAGATAGAACTTCCCACGTCGTAGCTGATAACAATGATGACAGAAGGCAACCTTGCCTTCATCCTGGCTTTCAACAGAAGTTGCCTTCTGGATATCTGAAGGTCAGATTCAACTCATGAATGTCTTATAAGCCTACTCAACTTTAAAAATTTTAAAACTAAGTCATCTATATGGGCTTTACTCTCTAGTTTGCCACAGTGCTGACCACTCTCTATTGCTTTATGCCAGATCAATTTCTCTTATTTATGTTATCTATCACCTGAATGAAGATACTGAAAATTTTTTCTTGACTCTGTTAATCACGAAGAATGATGCTGCCTTGAGATCTATTTTATTTTCAAATTAGTTTTATCATCTTATTACAAAAATAAAAGATATAAAAGAATTTTTAAAATACAGACAAGTAAATTCATGATAATTCAAATTGGCAAGCTCTCTCTCCTTCTTCCTCCCTTCTCTCATCCTTGCACTCTCACTCCCTCCCTCAAACTCTAAAATATTTTTATAAACATAGGCACATTCTCTCTTTCTTTATCCCTTCCTCTATTCTTAGAGTCATTTGTTCATTTACTTATATGGTCAATGAGCATATCTTAAGTCCTAGAAACCATTGTATGTATAAAGGTAAATGATGATGGTCAGGGTGGATAAAAAAAGGTGGAGCTTAAAGTCAGGAGATGTATATATAGAAGTAATCAGGCAATTATAACAGATTGTGATAAGTGCCATGACAGAAGAACTAAAGAGCATTACGTAAATTTAAAAAAAAAAAAGGCAGACAACGTACTTTAGTTTTGGAAAATTAGGAAATGCTATCTATAATATATAATATCTAAATGAAACCTTAGGTATACAGAAGAAAGTGATGACAGCATCAAATATATATATAATTTTAACACATTAGTGCATATTGCCAGAATGTACCTTTTAAATCACTAGAGAATGTGCAAGATGATTTAGCCACAGCATCAATAGTATTGAGTAACACGTGCCAGTTTCGAGATAAAATGTTTTCTCTCTTGCTTTGATTTGAATTTTTTGACTACTAAGTAAGATTGGATTTATTTATGTTTCTTCATTAACTTTATATTGCTCTTCCCAAATCCTCTGTCTCCTCAAAATAAAATTTTTATGGTAAGTAAAATTCTCTAAATATTTAATCTATTCATAAGATATTTTCTCTATATCTTGGCTCTATCGACCTTAAATATATTGGAGTTCAAAGCTGCTGTATACTTTCTCTTTGATTTCTAAATGTGTTTTCCAGGCTCCCTTATTCCTACCACAAACTCCTCTGTTCTTTGAAGCTTATTCCATTCAGAGTCATGAACTCATCACTGCTCTAACTGAATAACCATGTCACTTTCTTTATTACTTTGTTTCCATCTCATCTTCTTTTCCTTCTCACCAGGTTTTACGATTATCGTATTTGGTAACTTGAATGCTCTTTGGATGGTCCAAATGACATAATAGCTTCTTAGAATTTAACCCCAATATCATCTCCTTTCTTCTCTTCTCTCTTTTTTGGCTCATTTTGCCTCCAACTCTTATGTCCACTTTTTGGATCTTGTTATTTCCT
>NW_011888818.1:5447748-5459135 GCF_000151845.1 Pteropus vampyrus
CAATCCACATATACTAACCTTTAGAAAAGTCATTAATTTTTTTTAATTTAAATTCACTGAATTATTTTTCTTTCATTAGAATTCATTGAATTCTTTGTTCCGCTCTCTCCTTCAGGCATACCTGTTATTTATAGTTTATGTCAGCCATCTCAACTTTTTTTAGTTTATTCTTTTCCTCTTTATCTTTTTCCTTTTAAATTCTTGATGTTTTTTTCAAGTTACCCTCTATCTCCCTGACTGATTTTTCTATAGCTTCAATTCTTTATAGCTTAAAATATGGATTTTATTTCTGTCATTAGATTTTTATTTTCTCTGAGGCCAGTCTTTGTTTGTCATTACCCTTTCTTGTAAATCTTGCTTTTTCATCACCCTTTCCTTTCTAACAAATGTTTGCTGCTCTTTTATAGACACAGTGCTTTTTTGCATGCTCTGAAGATCCTAAGCACTTGTCAAAAATGACATCTGGACCTTTCAGTAGATCAGCTACAAAAAATCATCTCCTCTTTTGCAGCTTCTGGATACTTTCCCCTTTCCTCTGTTCGGTGGTGGCTTTCCTCATGCACATGGAAGATTTCTACTTACTCTTCAAATAAAGCAAAGCCGTATCCAGTAAATAGCCTGTCTCTCTCCCTGCATATGCACTTGGATTATTGCAATATCTTTTTCAGGTCACAGATGACTGAAACTTTGATGAGCTTCTCTTTAAGCCCAATGCAAAATTTCTAACAGAATTTGGTACAGCAAAAGTGTGGGAATTTTCATTTCTTAGATCCTTGACAATGAAAACTTATAGAAAAAAATTTAAACTAAAACTTGATTTCTCGTATAAACTGTAAACAGACCTTCTCTGTCACTGTCCTTGTTCCTCTACATAGAGCACTTTTTATTTGGGGGTGGAGGGAGACAAAACTATACTTCTCAAGATGAAATGCACACTTCCTCAATATCTTTTAATTTCCCAATTTGTTGTGTACTTGCAGTTGCTTTGTAGATATTGAAAGCTATACATTAAAGACCCCCAGAAATAGAAGTTAAAAAAACTTAGAGGTTTCCTAAAAGCTGTGCATTTTGTGCCCTTTTCACAGAAATTGTTGATTAACTCTGTACTCTGAAGGTCACTTAAATCAACTTTTTAAGATGACTGTTCTAAAATATTTTAAAACCAATCAATTTTCTTCCCAGAAAGAAATAGGCTTTCTTTTCTATAACTAATAGTCTGTAGCATGTACCAGACAAGGGAAAAATGCAGCAATGTCCATCTAATTTCAAAAATATTTCTGTAGTTGGGTATAAAATAGTAATATTAAATAATAATAATAGTAAAAATATTAGAGATGCACTTATTGTCCTTTCCCTATAATTTTCCACAAATAAGTTTATAGAAAACTCTAGTATTTTGAACCTTAAAGGTGGTTTCTAGACCATATGGCTCAAGGCACTAATTTTGCGAATGAAGAAACTGAGAAACAGGAAAAATTATTTGTACAAATTTAGACATCAACAGAATTGACACAGAACTCATTTTTCAGAGTCCCCATTCAGTTCATTTTTCATGAAACCATCTGCTTCTTGTCTGTTTATTGTTACAGTGGACAGGGCTTTCCTTACCTTCCTGTCTTCATGGAGACAACAGGAGCCCTCATGCCTGAGTGACAACTGTAAGAATAGTGCAACTGTTATCAAGTCTGTCAGTTTCTACTTTTTCAGACTATTGAGAGGATTACTTAAACCTCCAGTTGAGGTTTCTCACCTATAAATGGAAGTAATAACCCCTCCTCAAGAGTACTGTGATTATTGTTCGTGTTAAATCAAGAAGATATTATATGTAAAGCTCCTAGTCCATGCCTGTAGCATGAGTGTTTGAAAAATGTTACTTCTTTTCTCCTCCACGAAGAAGCTAGGCATAAGCAGTGTTAAACACATAATGATGTCCCTTCCAATAAGTCTTTGAATTGAATATGCTCCTTCCCTTTTAATCACACATGGATTTATTTTCTCTCATCTCTTTGTACATGCATTCTTTCAATATTTTTGAATTCTTACTATGTATCCAGACTGTTTTAGGCATATGGTCTATATTAATGAACAAAACAGACAAAATCTTGATCTCATGAGGGTTACATTCTGTGAAAAAAGAGAGATAATAATAAAAATAATAAGCATGACAGAAACCGGTAAATGCTATGCAAAAGAAATCATCACAGAAAACGAACATTTGGAGTGCATCGAGGCTGTCTTTTCATTTTAAATGCAGAGAGAGAGTTAGGCCTCGTGTTAAAGGAGGTAAGGGATTGAGCCATCCAGATATTCAGATATCTGGAGAAAGAGTGTTTTAGAAAGAGGGAACAACCAGGGCAAATACCCTATGGTGGGATCAAGATGAAAAGAGGGCTGATGGGGCTGGATCCAAGTAAGCAAGAGGTAGAACAGCAGGAGATGAGGATAAGGGGAAGGAAAGTAGCAAAGCAAGTAGTCAGGTTTACATGGTATTTATATTATTTTCTTTGGTTGTGGTATTTGAAACACTAAATCAAAGATAGATTGGCATACCATGGGACAGTAGAAAGAACACATAGGCTTAAAATCTGGTTCTCTCATCATTTACTTATGTGAGCTAGTCCAAATCACACATCTGTATCTTAGATCCTTTGTCCGCAAAGTGAGAAGGATCTTAGATTAATGGATCAATAAGTCTAAATTGACCCAGTCTTGGGAAATCATGCAAATTTTAAATCTCTAAAGAAATGAATGAGAAAATAAGTAAATATTCTCAAGTAGGTGGCTTGGAGCACTAAGCCAAAATCTTCTTAAATTTCTATCTCTTTTCTCTTTATCAATCTTGTTTTATCACACAAAAGTGTGAATAAGAGATGCCAGGGTTTTATTGATTTTAATTTAAAGGTCATATCTTTTTTGGAAAAGGCAATGTGATTGGCACTTTTGGTGTTTTCTTTATATTTATCACAACTTAAAAGCCTTCACAAAAGTTAGAAAAGAAGTGAAATAAAGAGCATGTGATTTTAGTCACAATCTTTGAAAAAATGTATTCATTAAGAATGAAAAGAGAAACGATACATTAAAAGTACCATCTTTTTTTCTTAATTTTATTTTTTTGACTTTATTTTAAGGGTACTAGATTGCCCAAGGAAATGGTGTAAGATATTATTTCACATATTACCTCTGAAAATCCAACTCTCAGACAGCTCTGGCCTTTGCCTAAAGCAGTACTAATCACATAATGCAAGATGTTTAAAAATATTAAATGGTCAATGTTTACCTCCTATTCTAAGTAACAAGAGCAATTATTTTGAGTTTTCTTTTTCGTTATTTTACATCTTAACACTTTCAGGGAAAATATTTTTATTTTTTTTATCAGTCAGAATGGGCTAGGTTATATTCTAGTAACAAACGAGTCCAAATTCCAGTGGTTTAACATAAATTAAATTCTCTTCATAGTTTTTAAATTCCTGATTCACAAGAACAAAAGTTTTTTTTTTTCCTTTTTATGCTAAATGTCCATCATAAGTCAGCAGATCACTCATAACATAGAGGTTGTCAGGCTACTGAATTCTCAATCTTGATAAATGCCCTCCAAATTATCAAGGCAGTAAAAGAGAATGTGTTGGTCATACTCCGACTCTTGAAACTTCCCTTGGAAATAGCACATGTCATTTCTATTCACTTTTCTTTGGCCAAAGCAAGGCACATGGCCACACCTAACTTCCCCCTCTGGGGGGCAAGGGGGAGGGACAAAACCCTGAAAGGCATGTCTCTCAGCCTTTCTCAGGACTACAAAGAGTATTAAGTAATTTTATCTCTAAGCTTCTTGCTCTTGGTGTCCATTCTGGCATTCTAGATTCTTTAGCTCTCAGAGAGTCATTTTGCATAAACCTCGAATTTGAGGTGGAATGGAACTAAATAAAAGAAAAAAACAGGGAGCCCGATGGGAATCAGAGGCCAGAAATCTCTGAATGAACAGTTATTACCCGAGTTAACTCAATGGCCTGACATTCTACAGCAACAAAGTCTCTAAAGCTTCTATACAATTACCACACTCTTGTTCACCATTGATGTTTCCTCTTCCCCCAGGGTAAGCTGTTACTCCATGTCTTCAAATTGTTTTGGGGACACTACTGTCAATTGTCATTTATCAAACTCAACTATGTAGAAAAATGATTTTTTAAAAGCCTTAAAAAGCATTCTCTGATAAGCAGAGTAAATCACACAAAATATTAACACTAAATTTAATTATGGAAAAAACAGTTGCAGCTTCTTCACTCACTGCCTATTTGTCTTCTTTTTCCTTCCCAGTTGTAATAAATGTTATTTGTGTATTCCCAGACAGCATGTTCATTTATAGGTTGCCTCCTCACCATTCAGAACCCAATTGTTTAACAACTGCATCCAGGTTTTCTTTTGAGAAACCTCCATTCCAAATTCTCAGCCATGTAGTTTCCGCGAGATCCATCCCAATGCCAGTCCCGAGGTGGACCCTAATTAACTTGAACCAGTCAGTGTGTTATCTCTTTTCCCTGACTGCAGTGACTGTTTTAGGAGGGCATGAGTCACAATTTCTATCACTGATACAGTAGGAGACTTTTGATGGGAACTTTAGGGGGAAAAAAAGTTTCTCCCTTCTCCTTTAGGAGCCATCATGAGAGATTAGATCCTCCAGACAGTCTGGAGAGAACGTGGGAGTTCTGGGAAAGCTTCAGCCATGTTGTTTCTATGAGTCAGCCTGAAAGCAGCCGTGAAAGGGAGGAGGGCATAGTCAGGAGAACCTCAGAGAACTACACCTGAAGCCCCTGCCACCTGTGAACCCCTAAATCTATTATTGGACATTTCAAGTGTATGAATCAATGTACTTTCTTTTTTGTTTAGGTCAATTTCGTTTGGGTTTCTGTCATTTGGAACCAACTGTTTCTTGATCATGGCATTATCACATACATAGAGAAGAGGCAATAAGAAAAGACTGATCCCACCAGTCCAGTGAGAGGAGCTCATAAGAACATAAACCTTAGCTGACACCTAAGAGAAGATGTCACAAAGAGAAGAAAAACACAGAACTAAACTAGCAAAGAGAAGAAAAACACAGAACTAAGCTGGGACCTTGGAGACCTCAGTGAGAGTCACAGCTCTGCTGGGTCTCCATGCATAAAAGAGTTTAGTTTCACAGTCCTCAGTATTTTAATCTGTAAAGGAAAGAAATTGTATTTGATAATTTCTTAGATCCTTCACAATTTTTAAAATTATATTAATTTATTAATAATAGAAACAAATATAATAACTCGAAGGGACCATTTCAAGTAATGGTAAATGGTTCCTGATAGCCTGAATGTTTATTTGCCTGCAGCACAAGAATCAATATCCATAGACATAATATGTCTATGGATCATCAAGTAAATTTCAAATATTCAATAGTCTCTGTTTTATGATGGTAATATATTTTAGAAAGTCTTGGACATAAATGATTATAATAAAAAATGCAACCAGCAGCAATTCCACACATGTGTGCCCTAAAAGACTGGTATATTTCTATTACATCATTATTTATAATAATTAAAAACAGGAGGAAATGGAAAGCATAAAAGAAGTGGTAAGATAAACTTTATCACATCATAACTATGAAAGAAAAGATAGCAAGGCGTAATTGGTGGTGATGTCTGGGAAAAGAAGATGAAAACGGGATAAGAATGAGTATGGCAAAGGAACTATTGGATCACCACAGGTCCTTATTTGCCCAGAAGAGTCTCAGTTTATGCCAGTGTAATTACTAACGGCTATCCTTTCATTCTCAAAAGTATTCTGGTCTGAAAGTTACATTTTACAGTCACCACTCCAAAATGAGAGCTTCCTTTAATCCATTGCGTAAGTATATTTCTTGAATATTTTACAACGAAATTTTTTGGGTAACTTTTTTGATAAAAAAATGAAAATTTATGAGAATTATTTGTAACATCTAGAAGAGTGGTTTTGGAACATGTGTGGGATTATGGAAACTGCAATTCAAAGAATAGCTTACTGGTAAGACTGATAAACGACACTGTTCTCACTCTCCCTAACAGGAGGGGACTGTGATGATTCATGACCTCTCTCCACTTGCTCTTACCTTTTCTCACCATGACCTAATGGTGAGAAAGGCCGAAAGGCCTCAGAGACCTTTTGAAAGCTATTGTTCCTTAGATTATTTTGGTTAACAGGAAAAGGCAAATAAGTAGATGGATAATTAAAGTCATTTTGTAGAGGGTTATAACTGTGAGGCAGAGCTAAAGTCATTTATATATAAATTTTAGATAGATTATAGATAAATGGTAAATAACAGACATACAAACAGAAGATAGGCATACACAGTTTACCCTTTAACATCATGGGTTTGAACTGTGTGGGTTTACTTATAGATAGATTCTTTTCAACAATTATTGTAATCGTGGTTTCTTATGATTTTCTTAAAAACATTTTCTTTTCTCTAGCTTACTCTATTGTAAGAATACAGTATGTAATACATATGACATACAAAATATGTGTTAATCAACTGTTTATGTTATCAGTAAGGCTTCCAGTCAATAGTAGATTATTAGTAGTTAAGTTTCAAGGACACAAAAGTTATACATCGATTTTCAATTGTACGGGGAGTTGGCATCCCTAAGCCCTGCTTTGTGTGAGGGTCAACTGTATATATATATATATGTATATTATATTTATGTATATATAAATTTAAAAGATTAAATTATATACTAAGCTTCAAGGAAAGAGAGTGAGAGGCTCAATAAAAATTCCTCATAAAACTCTCTTGCTTGTCATCTTTTACTAAATTTCTACAAGCAGAGATATTCTTATTCCACATACAAAATTTAGCACAAATAAAAATAAAGATATATTCCTGACAATGCACATTACAATCCTACCCTGGGGTGCTGGTTACAAATACAAAAGGGCTGGCCCCACTCAAGAATGACTAAATCAGAGCCTTTGGCAATGCGGCCTAGAATTTGCATTGTTAATAAACTCTCTAGGCTAAAAGATTTTATCCACTAGTAGAGCCTTTCCTCCCCAGGAGTTTGCACATCAGCAACAGAGAGAAAGACTTTTTTTTTTTTTTTTTTTCAGGAAGATTCACCTCATTAGACTTTACCACAAACATTGTATGAACTGAATAAAATGGAGTAGTGCTGTACTACTTACTGGTAACACCAACTGGATTTTAAAGATGAGTTGGTTTTCCCAGAGAAATAACCCACTGTAACACAGCTTAGAAATACTACCAGTCAAATCACGTTTCCTAACACATAAAATCCTGTTCTGATATGTTTAGACTGATACGAAGGCATAAATACCAGACACGACTGTTTTCAGAGAATTATGCCATATTTAACAGCTGAGCCAGACCATTTGTTATTTTTTAAAGGTCTATCATCAATCTTACATTATTTCAAAAAGCCAGTCTTATTCTACTATCCCTATCTACTTTAAATATAACAATCATTTATTGACTGTCTTTTGCATGCTTGGTACTCCACTGAGAGGTATGGAAGTGAGGGTGGATGGGATCCACATTTATTGGGAGCCTACCTTATATTAGGCAACTGGACCTTTATTCTAAATTAGGTTATGATACTTTTTAAGAGAGCACTTTGTTTAAAGGATCCTATGCTAATATTGAAAATGCAAAGTCATTTTCACAAAAAGTCAGTAATTACAAGGGAAAATGCCCCTGCTATAATTTTATAGGAGGTAAAAATCAACTGAATTTAATAATATATTATTAACTGGCCCAATCTTTTCCTTCAAACCATGAGCTTTATGCTCCCAGTATAATATACAAAAGTTAGAAATCTGTCTAATTTGTAGAACATAGGTTTTACTAACACGATTCCTACCGGCATGTGGGAATGAATGAAGTATTCCTTGCCTCAATTCCTCACTCAAAAAAGCCAGCACTCATAAAGAAAGAATTTATATGTGAGATCCAGTTTGGGCAATCTTCAGAAAAATTCTCTCTAAAGGCATAAAATTTTTCAGGTATTAACCATTAGATTTGTCTCTCTCTTGATAATGAGGGACCATTGTTCCGAGTGTGTTATGCCATAGGTAGCTGTACACTTTCTTGTAAAGATAGCTCCTTGTTTGGTAACAAGAAGGATAAACAGCATATGCAAATCCCATATTTTTACTTAGGAGTCCAGCTGCCTGTACGTATGAAATATGTATCTCCTGAACCTATGGAGGGAGGAACGTGTTGCTTTGTTTAAGATTTAGTAAGATTGCCTGGCAAGAACACCCACCCCACTCCTCAAATACAATAAGGTTAAGGCCTGGAAGGATGAAGATAGATGTTATCATTGCTTCACTGTCTCTGCCCCATCAGGCTCAGCAATTTGCAGCCCTGCAAACCATAATAACTCTTTTCTCTTTCATCCCCAATCACCAAGGAAGAACAAACAGAACACAAAACCCTTTAACAGGTCTCCTCCACTTGTAGGTCTGAAAGTACTCTTGGTGACATCTATATGTCCTCTGGGTATTACATTTACGAGAGAATAAAAGGGCATGCAAATGCTTCTGACCATAGCCAGTTCTTCTGAGAATCTAAAACTTCTCTACCTGATTTCAATTAAATAATAAAAATACAGCCTTACCTGGAAAGAGCAGTTGCCCCTGATATGAGGAAATTCCTAGAACAATATATTCTCCAATCTCCTCTCATCATTTTCCCCTTCAATCTCTAGACTTGTGACAGCCTTAAAAATATATCCTATGATCCACACAACACCAATCAGGTAATTTATAATTTTCTTTATCATATAAAGTTTTGAGTCCTTTAATTTTCCTTCTCTGGTCAGCATATATACAAAAACTCCTGAGTCACATAGATTTTTTTTATAGCAGATAAACAAGCATTCTTTACCTTCCTCTTATTTATCACAGTTGTTGTAACCAGTCACAGTCAAAACTTTAATGCATGAAGACTTTATTTTGATGATAAGGACAAACATAAAATCTGAAGAAACAGCCGCGATCAAATAAAAGTTTTTGACTAGTAAAACGAGAAGAGTCATAATGCACACAAATCTACTCAGCCGCAGAGAAGAGGAAATTTTTTATACTAAGTCCTGAGTAAGACACAAGAAAAAGGAAGTGGGGAAAGATTCTAAAGCCTAATACCGTTTATCACAGCTCTCTTTGATTCTGTCTGAATTAGGTCACTGTAGCATTGGGCTTCTGCTACACTAATGCATATTAAGTTAACAGGGAGTTATTTTTAACTATATTTCCACTCAGGAACTTATCATTCATACTAAGTTTTGCAAAGTATTCTGGGAGAGAATACAGATGCTGAAGGAAGGGCAAATGTTAGCTAAATGAATAAAGCTGATGTTAAATTCTCTCAGCCCTATCGGTTTGCTTCTTTTATCAGAGGACTTAAAGAAATTCCTGCCACAGCAGAATTTTTGCAGAATCCAACTGCAAATACAAAAATAATTTATTAGGAACTACCTTTATTTGCACTCTTTCTTTAGAGTGTATTAATTAATTAATAACCAAGGCTTGTTGAAGAGAGAATAAGAGATGTCTTATTGCAATAGGTAAATTATCAATGGTACTAGCATGAGACATAAATCATATGAATAATACTGTAATGGCTGAAATACTAAACTTAAATTTGGTTCATCTCATTCCTGTCCAGAACATTTCTCAGGGAATATGATAAAATCAATTCGCAAAGACTATCTATCTAGCACCTAATGTGAGCACAGCGATGGCCTAGGTACAGTAAGGAAAAGAAAAATACTAGACAGGTAGACATAAATGAATATAAACAGCATGTTAAAGTGGATAGAAAAGCCTAGAGTTGCAATAGAAGTTTAGTAAATGTGTGAGTAATCAAAAGGAAACTGACAAAGTCATCACCATAAAAAGAGCTTTTGACATAGAGCTCTCGGCCTTGGACAACTTAATGAGAAAAAAAATAAGAATTAGTTGCCTAAATAATAATACTATGAACTAAATTTAATAAAATTATCTACATTAAATTATATACCCTCTACATATCACATTTACATTCTATTCAAAAGGCAATGAAACATTTATTAAAAAAAAAAGCTGATAAACTCTGTCATAAAGTGAAGCTCAATACATTCTAAAATATAGAAATTTTACAGCTTATATTTGCTTACCTCAATGCAATAAAATATAAATGACAAAGAAATCACATAAAAACAGCAGATAGATTACAGCACTCTATTAAAAAACACTTTGACCAAATGTGTTGTGTTTTAGAAGTATGAATGGTTCAACATCATGAATACTACCAATATAATTCATTACTTTAAGAAGTTAAAGAGAAAAATTCAACATTCTTTTCTGTTTTTTTTTACAGCTTTAGACAACTACAAGTCAAAGAATACATCTTCAACCTGTTGAATTATATCAATATTTTAAAACGTCAACTAACATTATACTTAAAAGTAAAATCCACGGCTTTTTCTATTGAAGTCAAAAAGAAACAAAAAAGAGAACCTAAATACAATAGTATTCTTCAATGTTAGTCTGGAATTTAAGATAAGAAATAATAGACATATATTGAATGGAAGAAAAAAGCATTGTTGCTTGCAAATGTGAAAGTCTACCTTGAATATTCAAGAATCACTGGACAAATATTGAAAACAAATAAGTGTGTTCAGGATGATATTCATTGATAAAATATTTAAAAATTATTTTGTTATATTAATTATATTAATAGTCAATAATAATTATCAATAATGTGATACATATAAAATTACAGATTCTATTGGTCTCTAGTCAATGTAGTCCCAGTAAAATCACTATCAAACCAACTCTCACACACTAGAGAGAAAAATGTATCCATTGTTTACAATTCTCAGGCATTTGCTGGTGTGGAAAAAAAACTATGAAAAATGTGGAATATGTAGTTTTATGTTTCTAGAGTGTGTAATGGGTAAATCAAAATGTAAATACCATGTCTAAAATGTATTTTAATGGGATTTGATATTATTCAGAACTAATCTTATCTTGCTCTTGAAACCCCAATCTTGATAGAAGAAATAAGTTTGGTAATTTAAAGGAATTCGGCCTCTTCTAGTCTACCATATTACTTATTCTAGCTTAGTCATTATGCCATTCAAAATTAATCAGGGCTGTCTGTCTTCCTTTAAGAAGGTTTCTTCTCCCTATCTTCTTCCCAAGAATAGATATGGATACATGGAAAAGTTTACAAAGCCTTGCTGTTTAAAAAGGAAATTTAAGACAGTTTGTTTACCTGCAAATCTCTGCCGACCTATGATGGTTTGGTCTGGTCCTTGACAGTTTAGCACCAGCAACTGTTAAGTGCAGCTGTCTCCTTCTGAGTAAGTCTGTCTCTGTCTCTG
>NW_011888818.1:5459335-5468452 GCF_000151845.1 Pteropus vampyrus
AAAAAAAAAACCAGAAAGACTTTTAAACCTGGACTTAGTTAAATTTTGCCACTGTAGGGGAAAATGTGTGCTTCTGTGGAAAACTGTGTGTCATCTAGACTCTGGGTAATCTGAATCTAATTCTATAAAAGCTACTTTACAATTCTACAAATTGAGGATAACTGATAGCAAGGTAAATTAATTCTTGTCTAAATACATGTAAATGTTTTCCATCTGGTAGAGGTTCAGTTAACACTGACTCAGATGAGCATCCTCCCCTCCTTTTTTTTGGGGGGGGTGGGGATTTTAAAACTTCTCTACCACCTCTTTTCTTCAATTTGTTCATCTTCACAGTGCTCGCCAATGGGAAATCCAGTTTTGTCTCCATTTGCACATTCACTTCAATATTTCTGATTTATATTTTTGTCTGTTCCTTGGATTCTCTTTTGAACCAGTGGTAGCATCTGCCTGATATCCTCATTAATTATGAGTTAAATAAAATCTTTAACTTGAGTTCATTTATATCTATATGAGTTATGATTTTACCTTTTCTTCAAAATTATCTTTTAACACCACTCTAGTGTGTTCCAAGACACTTCGTCAT
This sequence comes from Pteropus vampyrus, assembly GCF_000151845.1. NCBI lineage: Eukaryota > Metazoa > Chordata > Mammalia > Chiroptera > Pteropodidae > Pteropus > Pteropus vampyrus. The sequence continues at coordinate 5,459,919 of NW_011888818.1, forward strand.
TCTCTCCTGTCATCTCAGAACTGAGGCACTGGCACAGTGAGGAACTGCAACTATGGGAATTTTAGGCAACTGAAATTGTCATGCAGAGGGGACCTGTAAGGGAATGCTAACCTATCCCAGAGGGACTGTGCGCTTTATTGGGGAAGAATTTCCACCAAATTTGGGGTTAGCACTAACTATGGAGACCAAGATACAAAATTGTAATACTTGGTTTATTTTAATAGACATTATTCCTAAATAGTGAGAAGTTTCAGAACAGGCCTCCCTAGATATGCCACTTTAGCATGTAGGTTATTTTGAGCTGAAAACATTCAAGACACTGGGGCTCAAGAGAAACTTTTACTTTCTCTTAAAGAATTTAATTGGGGCCTTACCCATAACAGTTATTACCACAAATAACTTTTTATGACCTATCTATATGTCAGGGCAATTTTCTAACTACTAAATATCTGTTCTTCTTATCATTCTATGAATGACCTTTCTCCCCTCGGAAGCCCCAGGCACCTTACTGCATTCTTTGGCTCAGGATGTCATATATACCTCATTTACATTTATGTCTCTGAACCTCTCATCTTTTGAGGAGTTCCCATACATATGTATGTATTTAAAGTTGGTCATTTTTTTCTCCTGATAATCTGTCTCATGTTGATTTAATTATTAGACTAACTAAAAGAACCTAGAAGGGTAGAGGAAAATTTTTCCTCCCCACAGTAGGTGACTAAATTTTTGGTGAGTAAGACCTGTGAGCCAGGCACCAAAACAAATATGTTGCCCAACAAGAGCTCGGTGACAGGAACCTTGTTCCAAAGACAGCATGATGGACTGGTATAATGTAACCCAATTGGTACACTGATTTCCCAACCCTGGGATTAGCTGATATCCTCAAGATATTTCACCTGTTCTATAGCACTACAACATATCATGATATAAATAATGTTTTATTGCCCAAAGAAGTTGATCCTAATTTATATTCAGCAGCACATCAAGAGTACTTCCAAGATTAACAAGAACTCTGGCGTTTATTGTTGACTTGCTAGAAAATTTTAGAAAAACGACCCTACTGCATCAACTGGAAAGAAAAAAATCAAAATGTGTCTGCTGTCAAACATTTACTCTTTACCTTAGGGGGTAATTTGCTACACAAAGCACTGAAAATAGGTGGGTATTAGAGTATATAGTCTGTGATGGGTTATGGTTTAGGAGAGCCAAGAATAAATCACCATGGATATCATGCACAATATAGTGGTTACTATACTTGGACTCTTATCATCAAGCCACTGGGAACCCAAACACTGACATTCATAAAAGACAAGTACAAATTTCACTACTGTATATTTACCACTCAAAATGCTAGAAATAAATCTTTACTAAAACATGTGTTAGATGGTTTGGTAGTGATTTAGATCCCTGCAAATCTAAGAAAGTTTGGAGGCAATTTTAAATGACATAGTTTAAAAATGTTTTGACAAGGTTTGGTTAGGGAATACTTTGAGGTGACAAATATCCACTTGGACCTAGCAGAACAGAAGTTGGGGATCAAGAAAATGACTTATCAGATGACTACAGGTATACAGCTGTTGGATAGCTGTAGTGGTTAAAATCGTGTGCCCCAAAAAGATATGTTGAATTCCTAATTCCCAGTACTATGAACATGATCTTATTTAGAAAGTCTTTGAAAATGTAATCAATTTAAAATGAGGTCATACTAGATTAGGAGGGCCCTAATCCATTGATCAATGTCCTTATAAGAAGAAGGAAATTTCAACATAGAGATGCACAGAGAGAACTATGTAAAGATAGAGAGCATGCAGATACAAGTGATGAGAGAGGTAGAAATTGGACAAGCCAAAGAATGCCAAGGATTGTCAGTAACCACCAGAAACTAGGAAGAGGCAAGAAAGGATCCTCCCTGAGAGACTTCAAGGAGATGATGGTCCTGCTGACACCTTGATTTTGAACTTCTAGCCTCCAGAACTGTGAGAAAATAAATTTATGTTTTTTTAAGCCACCCAGTTTATGGGTACTTTGTTAAGGCAGTCCTAGGAACCTAATACAGTGGTATTGTTAGTTCCATGAAATGCATATAATGTGAATACTTTCCAAAGGATGATGAGTCAGACCCTTCTATTGGGCATCTGTGCCTTGGACACCAATGTTGCTGGAAATGAGCTTAGGTTGTTGTTCTCATTTTGAAGATGAAAAGTCTATTTTGCACTAAATAGGAGGAAGAATTACAGTAAATCTAGATAGGGCTGAAGAAGGTGACTTCTTCAGTAAATGTACTAATTTGCTATGTAAGTGTCTTGCCCTGGATGGAATTATTATCATGGCCTAAGAAAAAGGGAATAACAGCACTCCAAGCATTATTTATGAGGTCCAACAATTCTTTTTAGATATTTTTTCCTTTGTCCTTATGGCATTCTCTGCTTTTAAAGATGCTAAGTCCTCTCAGCAATCATTGGTGATGCAAATTTAACTTTTTCCATAGATGTATTTCCCAGAGTAACTCTGTTTCAGAGGAAGATGCTGACTCTGATGGGCATCCTTTTATGAACTGCTAAATCTTCTCCAGTTTCCATTCTCCTCCATTTGCTTGTTTTTACTGAGTAAAATATTTTTGTGTCGTGTTGGAAATTAAGAGAGTTTCTGTCAGAGTTGGGCTGAGTTCGTATTAAATTATTTACACCCGGGAAAAGGAAAAACAGACAAGTTTTGTTTAGCATGATTTCACTTGTCTTGAGAAAGCGGTTGATAGCCGATGAGCACTGAGGAGGGAGCTACAGCCAGAGGAAGCCGAGGCAGAGAATTGCCTTTCTGATGACAACTTCCTCTCCATGTTTATTTTGGGAGGATCGAAGTTAGCAGGGACAATATTCCATTTCTATCCAGCAAGTGGCATGCCCTCACAGAAGTGCTGAGCATTCTCCTACTTGCTGTCATTCTCAGTAACTACGAAGAAGTACTCTACCAGGATCACTGTCCCACATGCTAGTTCTTACTTGCTCAAACTGACTGTTTCACAGAGTAAACTGGCAAGTGTGCATAATAGGGGTCCCAGAGATTGAAAGAATCACCAGCGTCATGCGTGTCAAAAAGGTTAAATAACACGGACATGTCCAACGGTATAACCAAAGCACCCAGGTGATGAGAAATGTCAGAAGGCTAAGTGAGGGAAGCCACACCAATGGAAATTGAAGTATTTTATAATGTTTGATGCTGAATGCTGTCAACAATGAGAAATCACTTCTTCTCCATGCCATTCAGCCAATATCTACTATGAAAAAAAAAGAATTCAAGATGAGGACAAATAAGGAAAAAAATATTGCAGCGAGAGATCATGTGATAAAAATCACTTCATTGTATTAAACCAGTCCTCGCACCATAAAACTGGGCATCTGGTGAAAGTGCTTGAGGAAAACAGTGGCTAAAGATATTAAACTATATACCATTAAGATAGAGATAAAATTGTCAGAGCCTTAATTTTTGCCTATTAAATGAATGGGAAATGTTTCTTAAAAAGGATTACTGAAGTTCACAAGAATGTAAAAAGTCTAAAGAAATGAGAACATAAAGAAATGGAGCAATAAATAACCATTAATTCAACCAATATATTCACACCCCTATGTCAGGAAACAGTGTATACTGATGACTAAACTCAGACTCTGCTTTCATAAAGTTCATTTGAGTAAAGAAAAGAGATATGAAACCAGCATTCCCACAAATGCATAGATATATAAACTAGGTTAATAATATAAAAGAAATAATGATGACAGTAATATCTAAAACAAAAAATATTTACAGTTACTAAGTGCCGTTTTAAGGTCTCCATATGCATATTAACTCATTTAATCCTCACAATTGCCTTGGGGAGTAAGTATTACTTTTACCTCTATTTTATAAATGGAGAAACTAAAATACAGAGAAGGTAAGCAACTTGCCCAGGATCATTTGGCTGATAAATGGCAAATCCAGAACTTGAACTCATTGTTCTCCCAGGGTTCATGAGGTTAACTAGGGTCTTATCAGATAGTATAAGGTGGAGACTTAATACAGAGGGACTGAGAGGGCTCGGGAAGCCCTCGTTGAGGTGGTGGCATTTTTTTAAGATGTGACTTGAATGATGGTAGGTAGGATTTTGCCAAATGCAGCAGGGAGCAAGAGTGTTCCAGGCAGAAAGAAGAGCAAAAGCTAAAGCTGAAAGGCAGGCAAGAGCTTCTGGTGGAAAAGAATAAGGAGAAGTCTGTCTGCCTTGAGCACAGTGAGACTGCGAAACCACATAAGGCCAAAACTGACATAGACTGGAAGTTTCAGATTATACAGAACCTTCCTGATGCGAAGAATTTTATCATTTATCCCAAGTTCAATGGGAAGCCTTTGAAGAAAAACGGACAGGAGAATTACATGTTTCTCCTTTTGTTTTGAGTTGCTCACTTTGACTAGTATCAGGTCAAAAATGCTAGTCCCAGTTTGTTATTCACAAAAAGGTTATCCAGATTGAATTATACCTTTATTTCAACAAAAGAATAGAAACCATATTTTCTTGATTATTGAAATTATACTGAAATAATTTAAACATAAACCACAAAATTAAAAACTGCCATAATAAAATGACAAAATAAAATTGACAGTTTAATAGAAAAAATATAAATTATTAGAATTGATTCAATTACTGATCTAAATCAAAAAATGATAAACATTGGAAGAGATTGAAAATATCATCTCAAAAAAGTATCAGGAAAAGACAGTTTAGAAGAAGATATGAGGGGGAAATTTCTCTCTAGCTTTCAAAAAATAAGTAGTTCCTCTCTTATTTAAAATGTGTAGAAGGATACTAAAAGCTCTCAATTCATTTTTTAAAGTAACTCTAAAAATGATAGGAAATCCTGAAAAACAATACACACACACACACACAGAGCAGATGATTTGGTTATTTATATGGTTGTAAAAACCTGAAATGGAATATTACAGGAGGTCAAATATATGGTAATGGGAGGAAACTAGACTTTGAGTAGTGAGCATGCGATAGAGGATACATATATCAAATTATGACGTACACCTGAAATTTATCTGTTATTATCCAATGTTATCTCAATAAATTTATTTTTTTTAATGGGAGATTATTAGAACACAGCCAAACGGGTATGGCCAGGAATCCCCTCAGTTTCACAGCTGGAAATCTATAGATATACGGTAATTTGTCAATAGATAAATTGTTAAAGGGAAAGAATTAATCAACTACACAGTTCCCAAAAAATTAACAAATTAACAAATTTTAACATCTTCTCAGAAGAAAATAAAAGTATTTGTAAACTGACAGCTTACTTATTGAGATGATAAAGAATATCTATATTAAGTCAAAATCTATCATTGTTCTTAATGATATATCACCCAGAAGAATAAGTCAAAAAGAAAAGAAAAAAAAGGCAGGGGAAAGAAGGAGGAATATTATAGTGACTGTTACCTTCAGATTCTAAAATATATTATAAAGCTGACATAATTAAAACTGTATGAAACTTCCACAGGAAGAATAAGCAGATCAACAGAACAGATTTAAAAAATACAAAGATAAACAGAGATCACTATTTAGTAATAAAAATTTAAATCAGAAAAAAATTTTAAATCAGTACAAAAAGAATAATTAATAAATAATTATTGATTTTCGCCTCAACCTAATAAGGAGTTAAATTCCAATATATATAAGGAACTCCTTCAATTCAATAAAAAATAAATAAATAACCCAATTTAAAAAAAGGACAAAGGACTTGAATAGACATTTTTCCAAAGAAGACATAAAAATGGCCAATAGGTATATGAAAATATGCCCATCATACTTATAAAGGAAATTCAAATCAAAATTATAATAAAATATCATCTCATACCTATTGGGATGGCTATTACTAAATGTATATAGTGTGTGTGTGTTGGCAAGGCTGTGGAAAATTTGAAACCCTTCCATACTATTGGTGAAAATGTAAAATGGTACAGCAGCTATGGAAAAAAATATAGAGATTCCTCGTAAAATAAAAAATAAAATATCGTATGATCCAGCAATCCCATTTCTGTGTATATATACAAAAAATTGAAATCAGGATCTCCAAGAGATTCCTGGTCTCCCATGTTCACTGTAGCACCATTCACAAGATCCAAGATCTGGAAACAACTCGTTGCTATCAATAGATGAATGGATAAAGAAAATGTGGTATATACATACAATGAAATATGATTCATCCCTAAAAGAGAAAGAAATCCTGCCACTTGTGATGATAGCACGGATGAACCTGAAGGACATTTTGCTAAGTAAAATAAGCCAATACACAAGGACAAATACTGGATAATTCTACTTATATGAGATTTCTAAAATAATCACACTCATAGAGGCACGGAATAGTGATTTCCAGGGTTTCGAGGGTGGGGGAAATGAAGAGTTGTTATGCAGTGGGTGTAAAGTTTTGGTTTTGCTAGATGAATAAGCTCTAGAGATCTGCTGTACAGAGTGCCTGTAGTTGATGGTACACTTTGAAATTTGTTAAGAGGGTAGATATTATGCTAAGTGTTCTAGCCACACACAAAAAAGGAAAAAAACAGAGACACGAGAGAATTCTGGGAGGTGATAGATATGTCTATTATTGATTGTGGTAATGGTATGGGTGTTTGCATATGTCCAAATTCATCAAATTGTTCACATTAAATATATGCAATTCTCTATGTATCAATTATATCTCAATAAAGTTGTTTTTAAAAAAATTTGGTAAATGCTTGTTTAATACAGCTTTAACCAGGAGTTATGTTTTCACAATTAAAAAAAATCAGTTTCTCATTTTCTCTCCCTCTGTGTACATGTGCACGTGTGTGTCTATGTATTCTCTGTGTTTACATATGCTTGCTAACAATTTTAGTCATTTCACAACAGAAACTTGTTTTCATATGGTTCTGAGAGATTTTAATTACCTTACTATTTAATTCATTACGTGTCAAAAGCTGAGATTTCAAACAGGATGTTTTAGGATTTTTGACATAGCTTAGCATTTTTCATACATTTTTCTTATCTATTTACTGGCAGCTTAATTGAACATTCTTTGTCCAGAAATAGAAATCATCTAAGTAAGATCTACATAGGAATGAAGTAAAAACTAATTGTGGCTGCTCTGGTCTTTTCTAGAATTTTTTCTGATATAAGTAACCTCTAACTACTACTTTGACTATACATATCTTACCAATTGAATTGCAGTGGCAAGTGCTTATGGCTAGTCTGCTTTCTCTATTCCCATAAAGAAACACAATTTCAAAACCACATATTCCCCTCTTCACTCTGAGGGTCCTCAGACAGTGGTTTACAGAGCTGAGTTTATCCTTTACATTGGTATGAATAACACATGGCAGTAAAACACCAGTCAGCCAGCATGACCATTGAAAGCAGAAAACCGATCAGCTTTGACTGATGGGAGCGCTGTGAACTCAGTACATGTGGAGAGACCCTTTGTCAGGGCAGCTTCATTGGCCCTGGCTCTGGGTTCTTACTGCTTCTAAAACACAAATCTGAAGTACTTTAGCTCTTACTTTACTTCTCAAGTCCTCCTGCTGAAATTCAGTCTCTATTGCTCACTTTACAATGAAGAACCGAAAAAATAGATTGGGCTCACTCGTATCTATTTTCGTATTAGAGAAGTTTAAATAAGTACAATAATCTCAAGTAACCAAGAGTTAGTATCATCTTGCCCATAATAATTGATTATTTCTGTCAATTGTTTAACTTCTTAAAATTAGAGCGCATTTTATACTTTTTCCTCACTGTTTTCTCTAACTGAAACCCACACTCCATTTTTACTTTGTAAAAACAATATATGTCTATCTAGTGATCATCTCCAAATGATACATTTAAAAATATTCAAATCCTACAACAAAACCTCTATTTTGACCATTCTCGAGACAGGCTCAGATTGTTTTATGACTTCCTGGATTTGTTGAATATTCTCCTTAATATTCCATGCCTTCTTTTTTCTATTTCTTTCCATTTTGGGAATAAAATAGCATATTTTTGTCATCATTCTCTCCATGTAAATCCCAATACAAAAGACACACTTTATTTAAAATAATTGTGAAAAAATACTGTTTAAAAAATTCATATGTGCCATATACTTTACATTAAGCAGTGCTAATATTTCATTTTGTTAAATTTTCAATATAATTTCATATGATTGACACTAGTATTATCCTCACTTTACTGACGAGAAAACTGAGTTTTATGCAAATAAGTAACTTGCCTGGGATCACATAATGAGGCAGAAGCAGAACTGAGATCCAGATTCGGGATTGTTCAATTCTAAAACACACTTCTCTAAGTGCTATGCATAATTGCTTCCTAACTCTTTAATCAGGGCAGAACACAGGGAGGCTGACCTATTAGCTTGCCTCCCACAATATAACATGGCAAAAGAGTGAGGATATCATTATAAAGATTAAATCGTGAAGTCTGGCATCTGTCTTATTCTCTCTCATTCTCTCACTGGATTGCTCTTATGGAAGTCAGCTGCCAT
>NW_011888818.1:5468502-5477602 GCF_000151845.1 Pteropus vampyrus
ACTTTATTTAAAATAATTGTGAAAAAATACTGTTTAAAAAATTCATATGTGCCATATACTTTACATTAAGCAGTGCTAATATTTCATTTTGTTAAATTTTCAATATAATTTCATATGATTGACACTAGTATTATCCTCACTTTACTGACGAGAAAACTGAGTTTTATGCAAATAAGTAACTTGCCTGGGATCACATAATGAGGCAGAAGCAGAACTGAGATCCAGATTTGGGATTGTTCAATTCTAAAACACACTTCTCTAAGTGCTATGCATAATTGCTTCCTAACTCTTTAATCAGGGCAGAACACAGGGAGGCTGACCTATTAGCTTGCCTCCCACAATATAACATGGCAAAAGAGTGAGGATATCATTATAAAGATTAAATCGTGAAGTCTGGCATCTGTCTTATTCTCTCTCATTCTCTCACTGGATTGCTCTTATGGAAGTCAGCTGCCATGTTGTGAGCTGTCCTTTGGAGTGGTCCATGTGGCAAAAACTAGAGGAGGCCTCCAGCCAACAAATAGTAAGAAATTGAGGCCTTCAGTCTAATAGCCGATGAAGAATTAAATCCTATCAACAACCACGTGAATAACTTGGAAGGGAATCCTCCCTTAGTTGAGCTTTCAGATGAGACCATAACTCTAGCTCACAACTTCACTACAACCTTATGACAGACTTTGACCTTCGGAGTCTTAAATACATAGCTAAACCATATCCAGATTCTGGACTGCAAAAATTGTGAGGCAAAAATTTTTTTAATTCAAAAGTTTTGAGGTAATTTGTTACACAGAAATAGATGACTAATACACCAAGTAGGGGAGAACTATGGAGAGCTGAAACTCTTCCTTCACAGTCAGTGGGAATTAAACTTGTGCAGTCATTCTCTAGTATAATGTGGCAATACTTAATAAATGTATGAATTACTTACATGCCATTATTTAGCAATTTTATTCCTGGGCATATGCTATGAGAAACTATCACCGACATTAAAAAAAGGCTGTATGTAGGGATTACACAGAGTGTTGTTTGTGGCAGCAAGAAACTGGGAGCAGCTTAGGTAAACATCATTTGGGGAATGAATAAGTGAAATGATGGATGCATGCTGTATCACACTGTGCAGTAAATCTAAGTAATGATACAGCAAAGTGGATAGAATGTTGAGCAAAAATAGTGAAAAAAAGGCATGAAATGTGTAATACAATAAGTCCTCACTTAACATCTTCAGTAGGTTCTTGGAAACTGAGACTTTAAGAGAAACAACATATAAGAAAATCGATTTCTCTCCATAGGCTGATTGATATAAAAAAGAGTTAAGTTCCTATGGCATATTTCTGGTCAAAAAACATCATCAAACTTTTAAATAAAGGCCCAAAACACTTCTAATATTAAATATTGAAATAAAAGTGAACTATACATACATTTAAGAAAGATGAATAAAAACAAGTAAGATAATCTTTTGCCAACCTGCCAGTTCCAAGTCAGGGTGTGGACAGCAGGAGCCTACCCAGGCAGTTCAGGGTACCAGGGAGGACCCACCCTGAACAGGATCAGGATACCCTTCCACCCCAGGACACACTACACACCCCACACTCACACTGGGACAATGCAGACATGCCAATTGATCTCATGTGCACATCTTTGGAATGTGGGAGGAAGCTGGAGTCCCCAGAGAAAACAACCTACATATACAGTGGCCCTGGCCAGGAACCTATTTTCTTTCTCATCAACATTATAATAAAACAACATTAAACGAAACTATGTTATTTGAGGAACTGCTGTATAATACTATTTAGAGAAAATTATAACATTTGCTAAAAAACACAATGTATTTTTCAAGGATGCCCAAATATCCTAGTACATACATCAACACATTAGACTAGGAGCCTTTGTATAAGGATGGGAGTGTGATAAATACATAAAGTAAGAGGGGAACATTGAAAAAACAAATTGTAACAGTGTGCTATTACATATGGAATATGACTAATTCAGCTCAGTTTTTAAAACACCAACATTCAAGCAAAGAAAGTGCGTGTTACATCCTTTTACTAAGTTTTCATTAAAATTCAGTTCAGGAATCTTTTCTGGTATACCACATCATTACTCCCTTTCCAGTACATCATTGCAGAAATAGAGTTCATTCTTTTCTTTAGAGGAACAACTTCACCAATAGCTTCCTTTAGTCTGAAGTTGCATTGGAAGGAAATGCAAAGTGTTCCCAGTGCCAGAAGTACCAGACTGAAATTAAGAATGCTTTTAGTGACTGTTGAGAAAATTTAGTCAAAAGATATTAGGTGGGAATCAATTGTGGTGAATTAGTGAAAATGTAGCATTGTTCACTTGACAGCACATGGAAGCTTGGGGGAATGGCAGGTTTGTCAGGTGACACAATATATTCCCAATTGACCAGCCCAATTCAGTAAGTACTAAATAACTATCAATCTGTATAGTATTTTTTCCTTAGATACTTGAGAAAATTGACTGAAGTATGCGATAAATATAATCAACACCTAGAGTAACTTATTTTAACTTTTATGTTGGAAAACCAAGAGATATTAACAAAATTATGAGACACTATAAGAGACAGAACTAAATAGATAATAAATTGTAAAACGTTATCAAATGTGAGGAAAAATTACTATCCCCATGCCAAAAAAAAAAAAAACCGTCTGAAGATTAAAAAGAATTCTCTAATAGTAAGAGGTTCAGTAATCCTATTTCATGCCTGGGCAATACTTTTCAGATGTGATAACTAAACCAAGAGGAGCTTGAGATATATAAAATCTCTGTATGACCAACTTACACCGAGAAATTCTAACTCAATTCTCAGCTTTAACTATTAGACAGAACTTTTTTATGAACTGTACTTTATCTAGCACTTACTCTGTCAAAAAAATAAGAAGTCCTTTGGCCAGTGAGTGGTTTTGAATAGAACAGAAAGAAATAATTCTGTGCAATCGGATCAGAAAAGACGCCTTCTTGGGTAATAATATCCTGTTGGAAGATTTGGTCTCTTCAGGCAAAAGCTTTTAAAGACTTATCATGTATGTGTTTCTTATTATTTTCCACTCCATCCACTGACTAAAAAAAAGAGTAAGTTATTTCTGACAGATAGCAATTATCAAGTAGTTACCGTCTGGGGATCTTTTCTTTAAAAAAAAAAATTGAAAGAACAAGCAAGAAAAATGATTAGTGTTTTGTAAAAACATTAGCATAAACTGTGACAGAGATCTTTTTCTGAAGGAAATAATTTAGAAAAACTAAAATACGTTTGGCTTTTTTCTAATCTTGCAGTATAGAACACAGGATAAATCTTGGAGATATGTCCTTCTTCTCTTGCTTGAGTGTAATTTCATATGACTTCTGGATTGAAGTTTTGTTTTGGTTTCTCTCTCTCTTTTTTTTTCTCTCTCTCCCTGCACTTCCTCTTTTTATTATATTGTTAAAACTGACAAAAAGAAAAACTTTTAAACTTGGATTAACAAGGCTAGCTATTCCAGCCTTAAGTGTGATAGAACTGCATGGCCTCTTCAGAGTCTGGCAGCTGTAGCTAGGACTGCAGAGCATGCACAGCAGACAAGACTAAGGAATTTAAGGAGCAATATATGTCTAAACAGACAGTCTCTTTAAATGGGCTGGTAATACCAGATAGAACTGTATTAGCAAAGTTCCCAAATGTCAGAGTTCTCTTAAACTTGAGTATGTTGAGAAAATGAACTTAATTGTTTAATAAATCTGATTTAAACTACATGATTTCCTGTTCTAGCTATTCTTTCTATATTGCGGGGGATACTCCCCTATTAAAAGAAGACACTTGGATTATAGTCACTGTGAGCAGAGCAATATCAAACATTACGGTCTCAGTTAGATGTAGCATTAAAGTCTGCTTGTCTCTTTTTTGCACTAGGAATTATTCTTAGAGTATCACCCATGCTAATGGAGCTATTTGTATTTAAACACCATATTTTTCACAACTACACAGCTATAGATCAGAGTCAGGATTGTATCCATCTATAAATCACTATTTTTTTCTGTATATTTGCATTTATGTGCCATGAAATCCTTGGTGATATTATAGAATTATCAATCGAAAAACACCACCAGCCACTGCTTCCACTGTGCGTGTATGTGTTTGTGTGAGTATGTGCATGTGTATATGTGTGTCTGAATGTACGTGTGGTTTAATCACATACAACTGAGACAATACTTTTTGATCAAGACAACCATCCAAACTGAGTGCGTATATTTTTTCCTCCAAAGTATATATTTACTGCTGCTATTGAGTCTTTTTATGTTGGAGAGAGCAAACTTGCAATTTACAAGAACACTCCCTGAGGTTGAGAGCATAGAAACAATCTTGAACACCTACTTAATAATTTGCTCTTAAATAAATAGCTATGACTTCAGCTGTGATCTTTTCATTTCTACTGGGTTGCTAATTACTATGGTAGAGTATTAATTCCAAGCTGAATGTTTCAGAGAGTTATGGCCTGCTGGGGCAAAACAGGCCAATCTGATGGGGGTATCTAGGTCATTAAAGGGTGTGTGCTGCCAGCAAGAATGAACATGTAAATTAGCTCAGGGAATGACGCTTATGGATAAGTGGGCCTGATAATTATATTGTGACTTATTTACATTTCCAGGCTACAAATGGGCTATGCTCCAAATGTTCAAAGGCAGGTTGGTTACTGGTTCAGAACTCAAAATGCATAGAAATGATGCAGTTAAGTAGAACTTGAAGTCTCAGACTTGCTTGCAAAACCTATTTTACCAATAGTGGCTCAATGACTAAAGGTTTGCATTTAAAATTGAAACTACAAATAAATAAGAAATAGAAGGAAGAATATATATGTATATACATATACATATATATATATTCTCATATATATAAGAATATGTATATTCTTATATGTGTGTAAATCGTTTAAGGTATATGGCAACCAGTCTCATGACCTGAATTCCATGTGATAAAGTATCATTGTAGTATGAAAAAATTTTAACTTGGTTATCTGCATTATCTTGCAGTAATTTAATCCTTATATACCATGGATTTGAAAGGATTTGTATAGGAAGACTGGACGTGTAAGCACTATCTCATGAGCAGTAGCGCTTCCATGTTGGAACCTTACATTTTGGAACATTTATCCCTTGAGAAATGTAAAATTTAATCCTCTCTTGAACCATTTTTCATTTATTCATCTTGGTGTTAAGCATTTATTTTTACATAATTTAACCTGAAGGTTTCTAGTTTTTCATATTCTGGAATGGAAAATTACTTCTAGACGATCTTAGAGGTGCCATTATGCAAGTCTGTACATAAACTACCCTCGTCTTCTGCAGCAATAGAGTTGGAATCTAAGGAATATGCCTGCCACTTGGCAGCAACTGATTCTACTAATGGAGCCCTAGAGTGATGGTCCCCACCACTTTATCTAGAAGCCTGTTAGAGCTCTGCTCTTCTCCCACTGACCCAGGGAAGAATCTCCGACATGAAAACCATCCCAACCCCTCTTCTTCTAGAATCTAGAATGATGGTAGTAATGGTGGTGATGTGTGTTAAACAGGGGAGTGTCAATCTTTTTTGTATTTTTGTTCTCATATTTTTCCCTGACTTTAAATGGGTCACAGACATTAAAGCTTTGTACACTATAATAACTTCAATACTTGACATGAAAATTGAGGACACCTTAAAAATTGAAAACTATATTTAAAAGTATGCTCTGCATTATCTTATGTATTCCAAATTGACTTTACTATCTTCTAAAGCCTTTTCCCTTTTTGGAATATGTCAATAGTAATAGTTACTATAATTGTTACAGGAGTGTAAAGGAGTTTAAGTCATGGGCCTATGATATTTTATTGGAGGGGTGCCCCTAAGGAAAGAAAAAGATATGTGAGAGAAAAGATAGAAAAGAGATACTTAATCACCTTGTCAACTGGACATTTGAGTAATTTCTAATGATGTTTCCTAAGACAAAGAGACCTTATCTATACAATGCTCTTATAAGGATGGATCCATGACTATAGGATTACTTATAATAAATAAACCCATTTATTGACAATAAATAAATCTATAAGTCATGGCTCCCTTAAGAATGTCACATTAGCAGGTGGTTACTAGACTTATCTTGGTGGTCGCTTTATAAGGTATATAAATGTTGAATCACCATGTCATACACCTGAAACTAATATAATATTATATGTTAAGTGCAATTTTTAAATTAATTAATCAAGTTTTAAAATGTCACATTAGCTATGCAACAGCAGGGGTATAAAATGATAATGTTTCATAATTTACACAGTACCTATCGTGTCAAAACCCCACAGAACCTCATTTGGAGACCTTATCTATTATTCTAGCCAAAGAGAGTATTGGAAAAGTGGAAAAGTCCATAAGGAGCCACACTAATGTCTCAGACCTCTCTTTGCTTTGTGCCTTGTAATCTGTGTACTTGAGTTACCAGCAAAGTTTGATACAGGGTATCAAACAATGTAACTCTTGTGGTTACATTGGGCCCACCCAGATAATTCTGTATAGTTTCCCCATCTCAAGGTTCTTAACCATAATCACATCTGCAAAGTCCTATTTGCCATATAAGATAACATTATTCACAAATTCTAGGGATTAGGATATGGACTTCTTTGGAGGGCCATTATTCTATCTACCAGAAGAACCTAACAAGATATCTTTAATAGGCTTAAATTTTCTGTAAAATAAATCCAGGAAGGCTAACATATTCATATATTCCAAAATATTCCTTGAACGTGAGATTTTAAATGATTATATTGAATTTGTCATAATTTATTTAGCAATACATTCTCGTTAGATTTTCAAGAAATTTTCCATTTTTCATAATAAGTCATAGAGTGATATATCTTCTTACATGTAAGTGATTCTGTCCATTTTTAAATAATTGACTTAGAGTAAATCCGAGAAGTAAAATTACTGAATTATTGATCACATAATTTTAAAGACTTTCAGCACTATTTGTGGTTCTTTTCCACACATAGAGGGAATCTTACCCTCTGATCTGCCCTGAGGAACAGGAATGCTGGAATGCATCAAACATTCCTAGAGGTGAAGCACTTGGGAAAACTTAGAACTGGATGTTGGAGAAAATGGCTTCCTTTCTTTGCTAAAATTGTTCTTGGAATTCTCTCTTCTCACTGCTTAACTTTTCTGGAAATAGCTTTTACTTATTCATATAATATCTACTTTTAATTTTAAATGCAACTTTTAAAATCATTCATTATCTCACCAACCACTATTTTAATTTGTAATATACATTTTTCTATCTACTGTATGTATTGTATGTATATATCCATTTATCTATATATAAATGTCTGATGTAAAATGTATTACATATGTTATTTTGTACATGTAGGATCAATTTCTCACAAACATAAAATAATGCTTCAAAGATAGATTTATAGTTGTATCATTATGTTTAAAAGTAATTATTTTTAAGACAGATACCCAGAAGTATTATTGCTAGAATATGTATGTTTTAAGAAAATAAATTAGTATTACCAATTTGATTCTGCCAGTTGACCCTCTCCCTAGTAGAAAAGAGAACACTCTTCTTTCTGCTGAACACTATTACTTTTAACCACTATCAATTTTATAAATAAATACAGTATGTCATTTAAATTTGGGCCTTGCTACATGGCTAACTAGGCTAAACATATTTTCATATGTTTACTTATCTTTTATATTCCCTTTATGTTAATAATTTATATCATTTGACCATTTTTTCTAGGTGGGTGGTTAAATTTCACTATTTAAAAATATTTCAGGATAACCATAAAAAGAATATACATGTCATTAAGCTTTTCATTTATCTTTTAATTGCATTACTAGTTATTTTTACTAGCAGAACAATTATAAATATTTTGGACAAATTTACTAATTTTTAACTTATTCTTTCTACTTTTGTGCTGGTGTTCTGGGAATCCAAGCAAGATATCTTCCAGTTACACTATTCTTTTCTGGAAGCCTGAAAACCTCACACCCTATCTGAAAAGATCGTTAACCCCTCTGAACCATTCTCAGTAAAATATGATTGACTACATAATCTGTGGTATTCAGTGCGAAATAAAAATTGAACAAAGTCCCTCGTTCAAAAATTATTAAAGATTTCCAGATAGTCAAAGCAGAATATTAAACCAAGCGTGGAGCCACGTGCTAGGGCACAAGTTACATACCCATGGAGTCTGCCCAGCCCCAGCTACAACTAACTGATCAGAGATACTGGACCCAAAGGCGAAAGATCAAGGCGGTCCTGTCCCTGTAAAAGCTGGTGTAAAGGCTCTATGCAATAAGGTGTCCTATACTAAGTAACAATTGGTAGAATCATTCAGATTCACAGTTTACGAGAATTTAAACTTGAGAGAAAGTAGGAGAGATAGAAAGAGAGCTAGGAATCTACTCCTTTCCCCAA
Source organism: Pteropus vampyrus (assembly GCF_000151845.1). NCBI lineage: Eukaryota > Metazoa > Chordata > Mammalia > Chiroptera > Pteropodidae > Pteropus > Pteropus vampyrus. Next base: position 5,476,941 of record NW_011888818.1, read on the forward strand.
ATGTTTACTTGACATATTGCTATCACTGCAGAATCATCTTTCCCTCCACCCTCTGACCTTTACCAGACACTAACTTCTTGCATTCAGAGTATTTGTTTGTTTTGGAGGGTTTTAAATTCTAGCTAGTTTAATAAGAGGTCTGCAATGATTTTAGATATTTTTGTGATTTTTTGCTATCCTCATTTTGTCAAGAACAAAGCCAAGATTTTTGATCTGAGACACTAAATGCATGGTAATACATTTACCAGGAAGAAGATGAAAAGGAGCAAAAGTTAAAGGCTCTCTTTCAGCGACATCATATTTGACATGTGTACTGGACATTCAAGCAGAGCTATCAAGTGGTCTGCCAGCCAGGAAGAGGTAAAGGACAGGAGATAAGAGATTTGGAGTCATTTACATGTGAACATAGGCCTACCTAAGAAAAGTAAGAAGAGGCCATAGAAAGAACCAAGAACAATGTCTGCACACCCAGGGTTAGGACTGGTGATCACTGAGTGATGAGTTTCTTGGTAATTTTTATTTTCCTATTTGGGTTTTACTTATTCCATATATTTTTTTACAATAAACGGGTATAATGCTTAAAGGCATAAAAAAATAATTAAAAGTTGAAGGTCATTTATATTTTTGTTTTTATAGATCTGCCAAAGTCCTAGCTCTCAAGA
>NW_011888818.1:5478497-5483233 GCF_000151845.1 Pteropus vampyrus
GAGATGCAGAAATTATCCTAGATTATCTGGATGCGCCCTAAATATAATCACCAGTTTCCTTATAAGAGGGATGCAGGAGCAGTCAGAGTCAGAGGAAAAGGTGATATGATGACAGAAACAGATGAGATGATGTGTTTTGAAGATGGAAGAAGGGGCCACAAGCCAAGGAATACAAGTAGCCACTAGACACTGAAAAAGGCAAGGAAATTGATCCTCCCCTTGGATCCTCCAGAAGCAGTCAACCCTGCCAATACCTTGACTTCAATCTCGTGAAATTGATTTTGGAGTTCTGGCATCCAGAACTATAAGAGAATAATTTTGTCATTTTAAACCACATAGGCAATGATAATTTGTTACAGCAACCATTGAAAACTAACCCCAGCAGGTATTTTCTAAAAGAGACAGCGACAAAGAGGAGATGGCTTCTGGAGAACTATAGGTGCCGATTATATCAGAGGAAAATGCTTGACATTCAATGTTCTGAAGGAATAATAAGTGAATGGGGAAAAAAGCATGAGATAAGGGTGGGGAGAGAGGTTAGCACTAGATCGTACCTGGCCTTATGGGTATTAGACTTTATTTGATTTGATCCTAAAGGCAGTGGGAAAAGCATAATTTTAAAGAGTTTTTGAAGATCATTCTGGCTCTTGTATGAAGGATATAAACTTTATGCAGGCAAAAAGGAAGACCAGTTTGAGACTATTGGAGGGAAGGGGCTGTCAGTTAGAAATACATGTTCAAAGAAGGGTCAGATAAAATTGTAAGAGCTGGGCTGCTTGGGGCTGGTTCTAAATGCCGATCACCCATAGGACTAATGCTGAGGGGCTTTATTTCAGTAACAATTAAGGTCTGTACTTATTTTGTATAACTGATCTTGATGTTCCCTTTTTTCTACATGCCCCAATGGTTTAGGATTGCTTTCTGTGGTTTACAAACATGGAATGGAGGAAAAAAAGTTGGCTTATTTTAGAATCAAATTGATCACCTTTTAGATCTGGGATCAACAATCTATGTCCAATGTGTTAAATCTGTCCACTGCCTCTTTTTGATTTTAGGTGTTTCTTCTTTGTAACATATGCGTTCAATCCTATAACTTTCCCTCTAAGCATTGCTATTGCTGCATCTCAAAAATTTGGATAAATTGTATTTTCATTTTAATTTAGTTCAAAATATTTTTAAATTTGACTTGAGACTTCTTTGAACCAAGTGTTCTTTAGAAGTGTGTTGTTTCATCTCCAAATATTTTGGCACCTCCCAGCTATCTGTTATTGATTCCTAGTATAATTCCACTGTGGTCTGAGAACATGCTTTGTATAATTTCTATTCTTTTAAATGTGCTAAAATGCATTTCATGGCCCAGAATATGGTCAATCTTTGTGAATGTTCCATATGAATGTGAAAAAAAATGTGTATTCTGCTGTTGTTGGATAAAATAAACTATAAATATCAATTATATTCAGTTGATTGATGGTACTGTTCAGTTCAACTATGTCATTACTGAATTTCTGCCTGCTGGATGTGTCAATTACTGACAGAGGAGTATTGAATTCTCCAATTGTAATAGGGGATTTGTCCATCTCTCCTGCAGTTCTATCAGTTTTTGCCTCATATACTTTGATGTTCTGTTTCTAGACACCTGTGCATTAAGGATTGTTAATTGTCTTCTTAGAGAATTGACCTCTTTATAATGATATAATGGCCCTCTTTTATGTTAAACTTATTGAAGTGACATTGGGTAATAAAATTATATGTTTCAAGTGCACAATTCTATAATCCATTACCTGTATATTGCACTATGTGCTCACCACTTGTGATCTAGTCTCCCTTCGTCACCTTATATTTGACCCACTTTCTTCACTTCATTCTCCTCCCATCCCCCTTCCCCTCTCTAACCATCATTCTGTTGTCTATATCTATGTGTTTGTTTGTTACTTTCTGTTTTATGTTCCACACATGAGCCAAATCATATGGTTCTTGCCCATTTCCATTTGACTTATTTTTTTTTAGCATGATACTCTCAAGATCCATCCATGCTATTGCAAATGACAGTATTTCGTCTTTTCTAATGGCTGAGTAGATATGTACCACATCTTTTTTATCCAATCATCCATCAAAGCACACTTAAGTTGTTTCCATGTCTTGGCTACCATATATAATGCTGCAATGAACGTAGAATTGCATATATCTTTATGAATAAATGTTTTCAAATTTGGGGGTGGGTAGATAGCCAGAAGAAGGATTGCTGGGTCATATGGTAGCTCTATTCTTAATTTTTTGAGGAACTCCCATGCTGCTTTCCATAATGGCTGTACTAGTTTACATTCCTATCAGCAGTGTATGAGGGTTCCTTTTTCTCCATGTTTTCTCCAACACTGGTTTTATTTGTTATATTTTGTCTTATTGATAATAGCCATTGTGACAGGAAGTATCCCAATGTGGTTTTCAGTTGCATTTTTTGTAGTGGCCCTCTTAATTTCTGATAATGTTTATTCTTCTAAAGTCTACTTTATTTGAAATTAATATAGCAGCTCTCATTTATTTTGATTAGTGTTAGCTCAATATATCTTTCTCCAATCCTTTAATTTTTAATCTATCTGTGTATTTATATTTTAAAAGATTTCTTGTAAACAATAAATAGTTGGGTCTCTTTCTTGTAAGCAATAAATAATAAACTCTCTTTTTTAATTGGTGTATTTCATTGCCTGTTTTTATAAATAAAATTTTACTGGACTTCAGATACAATCAATTGTTTATATGTTGTCTATCGCTGCTTTCATGCTACAATGACAGAACTGAATAGCTACAAAATAGATCACATGGCCCACAGAGGTGAAAATATTACTCTCTGATCCTTTATAAAAACTGTTTGCTGACACCTGTAAGATCACAGCCCTCTATTACTTGTTTACCTTTTAAATGATTCCTGATGGTTTGCATTTTGTAAATTCTTTTTCCCCAAAATTGTAACCATTCACACACCAACTGATGCAAATATTAGAGACAATATGAATCGTTTTTACCTGTTACTTAAAAATAGCATCAACATAAAACATGGCATAAGCCATCTCTGAAGTTTGATGTATTAGTAGAATTCATTAAATATATTTTTAGAGGAGTTTCTTGGTGCATGAAACAAAGTTTCTATATAAATGTAGTGTACTAATAAAAATGAGTAATATAAAAATAAAAGTACTTCTGAGTTCTGCATCGCATTTTCTTCCCACCCACTGCCTAAATAAGTCTCTAAGTCAGCTTAAACCAGCTGACAAATTCTGGTGTTGCATAAATCATATGCTGGCAATTTAAATGTATGGACTTTTAAAAGAAATTCATGTTACTTTAGCAAGTTAAATGATGATGATAATTCTTCTGTGGTTGGCAATGACATGCTGACTTCAGCTTTTATGAAAGGGCTCATCCGGGCATCCATGTTCCTCCCAACCACAGCTGCAACTTAACAGAGACCTAACATTGCTACCCATTAATGTGCTATTGACCCACGAATATTGATGGTGACGGTATCAGCCACTGTGCCACAATTAAAAGCTTCATTCAAATGAGAAAAGAAAACTCACCTCAAATATAAATTTTAAAGTGGAGCATTAAATATTTATGAGAAATGCCCCCAAGTTGCTGAATTTAGCAATTGCATAATAAAAGTGCCACATATTTTGGAGAAAGATTACTCCCCACTGTTGTACAATCAAGGAATTTTTAAGCAACTTATGGGTGAAAGAAAAGAAAGGGAGAGGAGAAGGGTGATTATAAATTAATAAAGCATGTGGTACCATTTGATTACCAGCCACTGTAGTGTGAAATGAGTTGGTTTTAGTCCAGCTGTGCTGACTGATGATTATCATCAACTTCCCTCTACAAGAACCTGGTGAGTTGGTCCCAACAGGAGGGGTCTGGGGAAGACATGGAAGAGTGGGTGAGGATAAAGCAGGTCAGAGCACCATGTGGGGAGAACAGCAGAGTTTCCATCAAGACCATACTCAGCCTGCTTGGCTCTGAAATACTAAGTGTGACTGCTGAGCCCAGCTATCAAATTAAAAAAAACTTTCTGAGAATAAAGTTCATCTTTAAAAAAAAATTGAAACTTCATTTCATAGACTCAAATAAAATGGAATTGCAAGTGGCCTGAGAAAGCCTCTAATCAATGGTTCTCTGTGACGACTGATCGTCAAAATAGTTAAGCATCTACATATTTTTAAACTTAGCCAAGAACCTGCTGAATAAAAATCTCTGGCAATGGGGCCCAAAAGTGTGATTTAAATAAGAAAACAAAAATTGGTTGAATGACTCTCTATCCACACTCTTGCCATCATTTCATTGTGGGTAGAATATACTTCTTCGCCCTTTGACTTTGGGCCAGTTCATATGACCTGCTTTGGACCATGACATGTAGACAAAGTGACATCGTCATTGTGCTAATTTCAAACCAAGGCCCTTAAGAAATGCCACATGTTTACACTTGCACTTTTGTGTCTATACCATTGACTCAGAGTGAGCTTCTATGGTTACTTCGGAGTAACCACAAAAGGAATATATATGGAGGAGAATGATTCCAGTGGTCCCACCGCATCTGTGCAGGAGGCAGAGCTGCTCCAGATGCTGCAACCCAGATCAGTAAACCAGCTGAGCTGAACACACATGAGCAAGTGCGGTTGAGACCAGGATCAGGAGGATCAACTCAGCGGCATCACAGACATGTGGCAAACAAATGTTTATTGCTG
>NW_011888818.1:5483958-5485820 GCF_000151845.1 Pteropus vampyrus
AAAAAAAAAAAAAGTTTACATATAAGCTAAATGCTAGGGAAATTGAGATCCCAGTAACAAACCAAAGATAAAGACAGTTGTAGGGAATAGTGTGGTTCACTATACAGATCTTCCTTTAGGATGGAGGTATTCAAACCTCCAGGTGCTGGGAGTATTAATGACTGACAGCTCATACTTGAGCCCTTGGCTAAATGGCACCACCTCCACTCAGGTTGCTCCCCCAACTCTGGGGTAGCCTAGGGTGGTGGAAGCGGGGAAATACAAAGATCAAGGAATTTCAAGTCTCCTGATGAGACTGACTGAAGCCTCTGATGTGAGTACATCTCAGCTTAGCATCCCGCTCTATTCAAACTGCTTCCCAAGCCCCTCGGGATATTGTCACCAAGAGTATTCACCAATAAACTCTGGATGGAATCTCTCCTCAGAGTCTGTTTCCCAGGGAGCTCAACTTACAAGAACTATCTAGTTCAAGTTTCAGATAGACCATGTCTGTGTAACTAACAGTTAACTTAAGAAAATTCAAGTATGTTCAAGAATGTCATTAGCTTTAAAATTTCTCTAGTTTAAAGCATCAAAGAATTTGAAAACTCCAAGTGAGTTTAGAAATTAAGTAGGCCATTGATTCCCACAAAAAAAAAGATTAGTAGATGTTTATATTCTCCTGCTATCTTTAATTGTACAATGATGACCAGCTATTATCAACCATCTCTGTTTATGAAATGCTCATAATAGAAGCCAATATTAGTATATGTTTTACACTTAAGAAAAACATTTATATTTATTTTTCTTTTTATCTTCATAACCATCCTATGAGCAAAACAATCATTAAGCTATTTAATAGTTAATGACCCTGAAGAGGTGACTTGGTCTAGGCCACATGACTAGAACAGAGGGAATAAGAAAATAAAACCGTCTTTCCAATTCTAATTGTGTTCACTTTCTCGCAAGTCACAGTACTCTCTATATAGTCAGAAGCCGGAGTGCGTGGGTGTAACTTAACTTGCAAAGAATTTGAATCTAAGGCTGTTAAGTAGCTAGTCAGACGAGTGACAGGGGAACAAAGGTATGAAGGCCCAGGGGAAGGTCCACATCTGATAGAGAAATAAAGGAAAAATGCAACCCCAAATGAGGAGCTCTGAAGAATGTATGTTAAAGTGCAGATAAAACTGATTGAAGAAAATCAGTGATGTGCAATTTGTATTTTGTCCTCCTGAGAAAGCTGTGCTATGTGGAGGAAGCTGTCAAGGAAACCGGAAGATTACAACTAAAGCTTTCTAGTTCGAAAGATTGTACATTGAGAATATTAACCTCGGTAGAGAAAGGAATGGCTCAGCTTAGAATTTACCTCTGCACTGCATAAAACAAGTAGGTAGCAGCTTATTAACAGCATTCAAAGAAGCTCAAAGGCCCCACATTAATAAAAACCACCCTGGCAGCTGAAAGACTGAAGAAATCAGCAGAAATGAGGCAACAAACTAATATAGCCTAATGCGTTAACCCCAGAGAGAAAGAAAGACCAAGAAAGGTGGTCCCTTCTGATGAACTTCCTCAAAAAGAAAGATAAAACGACACTGAAAAGAGTAAATTATTCAAAACTTGGTGATGAGATGGATGCTAAGAATCTATTACTGGAACAAAGGGGTCCATCTGTCTGCACACATCTAAGCCAATGAAATACATACGGGTTTTGTAGCAAATAAAGTTAAGGGTTTATTTTAGAAAGTTGCAAGTCCTGGAGACAGAGATGAGCTATCACCCTTAAAAACCTGGCTCTCTGGGTTTCTCAAGGGGATAGATTATATAGGGGAAAATCATCAGTCATGGAAATGAAGGGAGTTGGGGGTCATGGGTGCTACTGACTG
>NW_011888818.1:5486819-5499036 GCF_000151845.1 Pteropus vampyrus
GTATATACTTTCAGAAAATATTTAATAAGAAGGGAAATTGCTCATAACACATTAATTTTAAAACAGATTATAAAACTAATAAAACATCATTTGATATTTTATATGCTTATATATATTTCTCCTTTTGCTTATTGCTGGGCTACTATAGCAAACAACTCAGAGTCTGTGCCTCAGATAGAAATAGATTATACATAATCCATTACAACTAAAGCGTTTATATGTTATATGAATGAGAAGCAAAGATGATTATAACATATAACAGGAGACATAATACAGTTGGGTCAAGAAAAGGTAATAAAGAAGAATCCCTTTATTTTTCTTTTAGCTGACAATTCTGAAGTATTCTGGGTATTAACTATAAAAAGAAAATAATAAATCTTCAAAAAGTGTAATTTTTCCTTTAATGGATAATTTTTATTTTAGTCAATATACTTTTCCATAATTCTGAACAGTATATTAAATTACATTTATAATCTGAAAAAAAATGTTATAACAATAAAATACAAGAATGAATAACTAGAAAATACTTTTTTTCATATCCTTGCTTCTTTTTCAGTAACAAACATATTTTGTGTGAAAGAACTTCAATCCTCATAGTAAAAAGGTGATTTTTTTTCTTTCTTTAGTTTATCTTGGAAGGTTCTGACATAATTTAAAAAAATGTCAAATGAATCAAGATTTTTGTTGAAATTGAAACCATTACTATCTTTTATTTGCCAAGGTCTGGCAAAGTGACTAAATATATATGCATCTTGAAAGGAAGTGAAGGTGTTTAGAGTGGGCACAACGCTCATTGAATATAGGTGGGTATTGATAAAGTGTTGAGTAAGAAAACTGAAAATATAATGCAAGGCAGAGTGAGAAATGGAAGAAAAGAAGAGAGAAGAGGAACAAGGATGGGAGGAGTGTGGATGAAAGAAGGGAAACAAGTATCTTGGTGCACAAGTAGTAGGTGTACAAATGCCGGTCATACATAAGCCAAGACTTGCAGATTGCCAATGTCTCAAATTAATGGAGCATTATAAAATAAAAACAAAATAAATAATAAATTTAATTTAATTTAAAAATAATAATAAAAACAAAAAAAATAAAACCTCCCTACTTCATTTGGTTTAGCTAGCATTGCCTTTATTCATCAAAATAGAAAGAAACCAATAAGCATGTGGGTTTGCCAATATAACTCAAAGCACATAAAGTTTTCAAGCTTACAAATGCTTCTAAGAAATATAATTTTCTCATTAATTTCCTGTGCAAGAAATGGAAATTATTTCATTTGCCAAAAATCATCTTTTGCCTTTGATGCAAAGGAAATCTAGCAATAACTCTTTTTTGTTAAAAATTAAGAAAATTTAAATTTTCTGTCACTTTAATCTAATAGATTTATGTCAATATTTGGCTTCACCAAAGACCATAATTTCTGTATCTAATGTGATGAGAGTCATAAGAATAACAAGGTAAAAAGGGCATTATTTTAGAGTTTGACTAGTAGGACTGTTTCTAATACTAAGGAAAGTTATTTAGCCTTCCAGAGCATCAGTTTACATCAGTAAAATCAGCTGTGTCAAAATGACATGTGTATGTAAAATCAGTTTTTGGTAAATAGCATGTAAACCGATAAAAGATAATCCATTCATGTATTAATAAACACCCAGTTCAGTACAAACATATTTTAACCAAACTGCTTTTGCTGTCTGTTTCATCATTCTGTTCTTTGATTAAAACTCAAGAAATTGCTTATTTTTTTTCTGAGTTCAAAGTTTTTATCTTTGTATTCTAAGGTTTTCCTTACACTTCCATCCTTTATGTTTTAATTTAAGATCACAATATTTCTAATCATAATTATAAAGAATAGTCTTCAAGTAAAAAATAATTCTAAGCTATGTGTCTGTCATATTAAATAGTGCCTCAAAAAATAAAAATAAAAACCACAATCTACCCAAAACCAGTAAAAAAAAACTACGACTTTTGATAGGCAATTTCTTTGCAATGAAATACATTATGGATGAACTACAGAACAGCTTGGATGGGAAAAGGTATTGATATTAACTGAGGAAGCCCAGAACCAATTATAGAGCACTTAATAAACCCACTCGGGCAAAGTCATGGCACCTGGGGGAGATTTGAAACAGGACGATAACTGTGAAAAGTTCATGGGATGCCAGTTCATACCAGCAACTATAATAAAAACAGCCAGAAGAAACAGGCCTGAAATTGTGGTTCAGATAAATTTTCCAAGGCTAAACAGCACTAAAAAGGGATTAAACACAAAGAGAATTTTCTTTCATGATTCACAGCAGCAGAGGCTTTCAGGAAACAAAGAACCTAGCAACTCAATGGGTAATGAAGTGTTTACTACTGGAAAGCAAGGGAAATAAGGAGCTGAAGATGGAAGGCTTGGTATAAACTAGATAGGACCGAAGTGCTACGTGCTCTGATATTCACCAAGCAAAATAAGAAATTTAGACTCTGGGTGGAGACGTTAAGAGCTACACAAAAAGATATCTATTGCTCCACCTTACTTGTTGGATTATGTAGAGCAGAACAGATTCCTGCTTAAATGGTATGCTGTACATTCATCTATTTGGGGACAGAATGTGAGCATTCTAAGCTGAATAAATCCATCCTATCTTCGTGGCATGTCTGATGTAATATTTATAACCTATTATAGTAAATGCAACTTCTGTATCCTTTGTCCTCAATCTTCCAGGGTTAGGCAAATCCTTAAACCAAAGTTCACTTGACTCTCCTATTAGAGTGTTTCTATATATTTAGGAACCACCTAGGGCCCTCTTAAAAATGAAGATTCCTAATCTCCACCCTTACTACTGATTCAGTAGATCTGAGGTGGGGCATAATTAAGAAACACCAGAAGCGACTCCAAAAGCAGATGGTCCATAAAATGAAGCCATATCTTAGAGAATAACAAACTTTTCACCCATCCATTTTTTAAAGAGAAAAATTAGAAATTTGTTTGGAACCTAATTGTTCAACTTTTTTCCTATTCCCCATCCTTCAATTAAATAATAAATTAAAAAGAAGATTCATCAGTGGATGCTAAAACTAGTGGGTGAAAGTTTGATGAAGAACAGTGTATCTTCGTCATCTCAAAGTATCTCCAAGATATACGTATTATTATGGCACTTACTTAATAAGTAAAAAATCATTTAAATTGATGACTTTACAGTGACAAAACCTGGCAGATGCTATTTTAGTCATGTGATAAAAGAGAATATCAACAGTAGTGAGACAGATCAACCTCATATTAAACAATATACAAAACCTTCATATATCTGCCAAAATTGCATAACCTGAATTGAATCATGAGGAAATATCTAACAAATATGGAATTAAATTAACTAGCCTCTACATTGTAAAAGTATTAAGCCGTGAGTCAAGGAAGGACTGAAAAATTGCTATAAAGTAAAGGGGACTAAGGAGATTTGACAACTAAATCCTATACAAGGTACCAGATTGAATGCTGGACTAGAAAGGAAAAAGAAAAAACAAAGCAGATCTTGTAAGTTTCTTTGATTTTTGCTATAAATGACATCGCTGAGATAGTGGAAAGAAATGTGCATGAAGTTTGAGGGTAAAATGGTTGTATTGTACCAATGTTAATTATCCGATTTCGATGGATTTACTGTGATTATGTAAGAGACTATCCTCATTTTAGAAAAATACACATTTCAACAATTTAAAGGTAATGGGGCATCATGTCTGAGACAGTCTTAAGTGTTATAGAAAATATAGAAAAAGCTAAACAGACAGACAAAGACAAAGAGAACGATAAAACAAATGTCAAATGTTACAAAAGTGGAATCTAGTGAAGAATATGTAGGTGTTGTACTGCTCTTGTAACTTTTCTGTGATTTTGAAATTACTTTGAAATAAAAAGTAAAAAATGAGAGCAATCTCAAATTCATCATTATAAAATGGCAACATGAATTCCTGGTGCAAGCAACAAGCATAAAGTTTTATATTTATCCAACTATATGTCATTTACAAGGGACACATCTAATATATAAAGTCACAGAAATGTTGAAGGTCAAAAAAGTGTCTGGCAAATACTAACCAAAACCACACTGGTATAGGCATATTTATATGAAACAAAGCATTAGGTAAAAAGCATTACAAAAAATAAAGGAGGGGTGTAATTAGATGTTCGATTCATCAGTTCTAAATTTATACATATTTACATAATTGCATAGCATCAAAACATAAGATATAAAGCAAAAACTGACAGAACCATAAGTAGAAATAAATAACTTCCCACTGGAATTTCAGAGAGATTTTAATATATTACTCTGAAACTGATACATCGGGCAGACAAAAGTCAATAAGAAAATGAGAACATGTACATTAGCAAGCTTGATCAATGAGCTTCCATAAAATACTGTTTTATGGGAAAAAAAGCTGCAGAATACACATCATTTTGAAGCATGTATGAAATGAAATACTTACAAAAATTTCCCAAATATTGCACCACACCTATAACAAGTCTCATTACATTTGAAAGGATTGGTATCACACACATACTACATTCTCTAATCAAAATTTAAATAACCAAGAATCAATAACTGAAGATAACTAGATAAATTATATATGCTTGGAATCCCCCTTTATGTGAGAATTCTACATCTAGTTTACTACAGTTTCTGTCACTCCTTATTGAGCCAGAAACCGAGACCAAAATGAAGTGGTTATTCATCAGTATGTCGCTGGTTCTGCTGGTTTGTAAACAGTTTTTCTTGATATTCATGTCATTAAAACAGGGTGAAGAGAAACAAGCCAATGGGAAAATTTCAAGAAAATGTGTATATGATGTGTTCACTATGCAAAGAAAATGAGTGTCTGGAGAATAGAACTTAATACACTATTATGAGATGAACCATTTTAAGAACTATGACAAAAACAAGTGACAAAAAATAAATAAACTTTATAGAAAAGACTAAACGAGTGACAAAAAATAAATAAACTTTATAGAAAAGACTAAAATTTCTAAACTTTCTAAAGTAAATAAAATAAGTATTGCTACAGTGCAATGCCACTGTAAATTGTGATAATTTTTTCAGACTTTAAAACCTTTTGCAGGTGATGAACTGATTTTTTTTTAAGTGTCTACAGAATGCATCAGAAATAATGTGCATTAAGCAGAAATAATCAATTGCAAAAATCTGTCTAGCCAGAAATATTGTAGTTCAATGTACTGTAAACTTGACTAAGCACTTATAGGACACAATGCATGAAAAAATTAAATCTTTTGTGGCATATTCTATTGCAGCTGATGAAAGTACAGCTATAAATAACACCACACAGTTAGCTATATTTATTCGTGCTGTCAAAGGGAATTTTGATGTGACCACAGGACTTCTAGGCAGAATGCCCGTGATAGGAATAACATCAGGAAATGACATTTTGTATGTTAGGAAAATGTTCATGTTGGACAAATTCAAAATTAGGATTGCAGTCAAGACGACAGACAGTGGTCCTATCATGGTCAGTGCTGTAGGAGTTCAACTAAGTTATAGAATATTGTTCCTAAGGTATAGAACTTAGAACATGATTCACCGGGGAGATCTTTTTGCTAAAAGTTAAAAGTGAAACTCATTGTCAAAGTAGCCATTACCACATAGACTGAATCTCAGACAATTCAGTACTTGACTTAATGAATTAGATAGTTTACTGCTTGACAGTATCTGGCTTAGTGGTGACAAGGAGCTGAGGATATATTTTAAACACTTCATAGAAATCTTGCTTAATCCATCAAAGGAAAACACCTGGGCTAGTTTATTAGTCAAAACTACATCAGATTTGATCTTCTGGGTTGATAGTTTATCAAAACCCTGAATATTTCTTTGAATGGATGTTCATATGTACTAACACAAAAATGTATGATTCCATACATGTGGCTTTGGGAAGCTCTTGGACAAAGAATAACAACTCTCCCACCTCCCTACTCTGAAACTTGGTTTCTAGAAATAAAATTATTACCTTAACTACTTTCTCAAGAATGTGGAGTTGAGGACTGAATTCCAAAAAATTTAATCTAACTTTACATTCTATAAAAATGACCTAACATTTTTCAGTTAACCTTTCTCTGTGAATGAAGAACAAAACAGAAGATACTAAACTGGAGTGCAGCAAAGAACTGAAAACTAAATATGATGATATTAAAATATCAAAATTCTACAACATTCTCAGATGAAGTTAAACTAAATACAAACATAACTATACTAAAATACTATCCATATTCAGAATTACCTATATTAATTATATTTAAATTACAAAATGAATAAAATTAAACATTGCCCCTACTTGAAGTATTATGATTGAACGTTTACTGTACTTTGAAATCCAAACACAAGACTGGACATCAATGTTTTTAGGGTCTATGGCACATCGAACTCAGCACCTCTAAGAATAAACTTAGAAGACTTGCCTCAGGAATTCAGGTTCTTTAACCAGCCATTCATGCTGGTTTCAAATATGCATTCCACCTAAACTATCTCTTCCTCCAACACCCAATGTATCCAACTTTTTTCACAAAAGCTTTCATATTTATCTTCTCTATTCTGGTCACCCTCAGGTTGAATGTTTGCAGTATCCTCTTTGAAAGACTTCCTGCCTTTAAATTCTCCCATCTCAATTCATCCTACATAATATTCCAGAGTATACATTTTTAATACACTAATGATCAGGTCCCTATCCTGCTCCCACTCTGTTATTGATCTTGCACTGCTTTTGACCCCTCAAAGTAAAAAGGTCATGCTCCTTAGCCTGGCAAAGAGTTTCTGTGGTCTGTTCCCACCCTAATTCTCATAGTCCTAATTCTGACTACTCTTCGTCATGCATATTTTTAAGTAGACAACTGATTATATGATTCACTGCAGTGATATTTACTTTTTCTCTATATTGTCATCTTAGCTCATGACTAGAATGCCCTTCTGCTCCAATTCACTTGTTGAAATGTTAGTCTTCTTCAAGGTCCATCTCAAAAGCCCTCCTCCGTTAAGCCTACATAGCTATCTTTCTCTTAGGTAGTCCTATTATAAGTTATCATAACTTTAAAAACTACTACCCACTTTACTGCATATGTTTCCTCTTGTCCCTACCAGACTAGAAATTTCTTAGAGATGGGAACTGTGTCTGAGTCGACTTTGAGTCCTAGTGCTTCGCCCTTCATAGATGTTTAGCAGCTTGGCTGAATTCTGGTTGTATGTTAAAGGAGGAGAAAATGGACCTTCGAAGGATCTATAGGTAGTGTTTGGTCTATAAATTACTAAAAAGGTTTCCAGAATTTTATCAGTATTGTAGGTATGTAAATACAGGGAACATTTGTCATTATTTGGCTCCTCTGTATCTTCCCCATCCTACTACTACCTTAATTCTGTTTGCAGGAATCATATCCCCACCATCAACACTACCACCATTATGTGCAGTCTTCATAGATGGATAATTCATGATTTTGGCTTTCCTGCTTTTTTTGGCAGGGTCTAAGCAAGAGCAAATGGCCTAATGTTAGTCAAATGGATGCTTCTTCCTGAGGCTTAAATCTTGATCCAGTGATGAAAGGATGAGGAAAAAAGTTGTAAGTTATTCATTTCAGTGGTGGCAGCAGAAGCAATAAAGCAATGAGAGTAATAGTGGAATCCTGGCAAGAGTGCTCAGCCCCAAGGTCATTGCTATGCTTCTGACATCCTTCCTGGCTCTCCAGGGTCCCCTAAGTTCATGCCTGTTTTCTCAGGTGCCCCTGGCTTCCATTATCCTGCCAATATCCTGCCAACAAATTCTTTTATTTTTTATTTTTTGTTACTTAGGGTTGGTGTCTATAGCTTATAACTGTCTTTTCTAATATACCATGTATATTTTCTAGGGAGGGATTTATAGAAATTAACCAGATCCTTGAAAAGATATAGCAGCTCCTCAAAAAACATTGTTTTGTTAAACGTGGTTTCATTACAACATTGATGAAATGCTAGTAACTTAACTCTTGCTTATATCAATTAGCCTATGGTAAAATTAGTTTTGTCATTCATTTTTTCACTTAAAGTCACAGAACCAATCAATGGAGTTGAGGAGTTATTGTATATGCTTGCCTCCAAATACTGAGAACTATTATGTTAACATTTCTAGGCTGTAGCTTGTAAAGAAAAGAATCCAATGATGTCATGATTTCATGTACACGGGAGCTATTCAGTAATTAACTCTGTATCATATCCTAGGTACTCATTAGAGAAGCTTTATGGAAAGCTGTCAGTAACATCCAAAAAAAGTAAGATGATTTTAAATAAAATAATGTCTCTGTTTCTTAATTATTGTATAGACTAATTCTTCATTTACAAAATAAGTAGAATTTGCTGCTAACTCTATCTGGTGACCTGCAGCAGCTAGGAAATATAAAAGCACCAACATCTTTCCCTAATCTGTCTCTTTTCCTTCTATTGATGGCCATAAAAGTAAATAAAGAAATCACCCTTTGGAACAGAATTTCTTTAATTTCCCATTGAATTTTTAATTCATTCCTCCTTCTTATTATATATCTTGTCATGTTACAACATTGCTTCTAGCTCATAGAAATCTCAACAGTTGGGACAGTAAGTTCAAGGTGGATTCTACAAGATCCACTTGAGCTTAAAATCCTACTATTTTTAACATTTTTTTAAATTTCAGGTTTAGGGAATATTATATCTGACTCATTTAAGTTTTTTCATACCCCTTTTTGGCAGGAGAAAAAAAATGGGTTTAGAAAATAATTTAATGAATTGAACTTCACAGTCGTAAAACACGTTTGACAAATCTTAAGAATTTAATTTCCTATAGGTTTTTGGAAATTCTTGTTTTTTTCACAATATATGTGAAATTTTCATTTAATATGATTTTGTTTCTCAGCCCTTCAGTATAGTCTCACTTTTTTCCAAAGTGTAACACAAGGTGGAGACTAATTAATTGATTTATTGACATCTTGATTGTGATATGAGGTCCTGTGTCTCTCGCTTGGGGAAGACTTTATAAAGGACCTGAATATTTTTCAAAATTGTAATAAAATGAAAGAGTGTACCTAGTTGCATCTTCCATATTTTCAACCAGGGAATATCCATACCTTACCTTATACCTAAGACAGAGTATTGTAACCTTTAGCTCATGAGCTAAAATTGGCCTGCCATCTGTTTTTTGTAAATAAAGTTTTATTGGAACACAGCCACACTCATTCTCTTATTTATTGTCTGTGACTGTTTTTTGCACTAAAATGGCGGAATTGAGTAGTTGTATAATCTGGCTCTTTATAGAAAATTCTTTCTGTATCTTGGCCTAGAACATTCTCTTTCCATTAGGAATGGTATAAACAATGGAATATTATTCAGCCTTTAAAAAAAAGAAGGAAATCCTATTATTTGAGATAACATGGATGAACCTGTGCGATATAATGTTAAGTGAAATAAGCCAAACACCAAAAGACAAATACTGCATGATATCACTTAATATGGAATATAAGAAAGTTGTACTCATAATAACAGCGAGTAGAATGGTGGTTACCAGGGTCTGGGAGGTTGGGAAAATGGGAGATGTTTATCAAAGGGTACAAACTTTCTGTTGAAAGATAAATAACTTCTAGAGACCTAATTACAGCATGGTGACCATAGTTAATAATGTATTATATACTTGAAATTTGCTAACAGTAAATCTCAAGTGTTCTCATCACACACAAAAAAGGTAACTATGTGTGATGATGGGTAATGTTAATTAGCTTGATTGTTGTAATGATTTCACAATACCAAAACATCACATTATATACCTTAAATTATGCCATTTTTATTTGTTAAAAAACTTTCTCATCACTAGAATATAACCAGGAGATGGATTTCTGTGTCAGTTTTGTTCATTGATGTATATGCAGTATCTAATCTAGTATATGGCCTATAATAGCACTCAAACAATCAATATTTGTTTAACGAAAAAAATAATATACAGAAGACCTTCTAGGCTAGCAAATGCTTCCTGATAATCTAGAGAAGACCGTTCATTCACCCAACAAACATTTATTGGGTTTCAGTGATCATTTAGGGGCTATGCTAGACTGAGTATATATTGTGGGAATAAAGCAAATATGCTGACATGATTTTTACCTTTATGTTGCTTATAGTCTGGTGTGGAGTCACTGACAAACAACCAAACAAAAATTAAATGCACACAGAGGCAGTGATGAGCAAGAAGCTATTCAGAGAACACATAGACTTCCAAGGTCATATCTACAGATCTCAGTTGGTCAGCAGTGACTCCTACCATGTTGCCCTAAAGGTGAAAGGTTAAAGAAGGGTGAGACAGACCCAGCCAGCATCAGTTCTTCTTCCTTCTGAATTAAGTTATTGGGTTGGTAGTAACTAGGAGGCACAAGTAAAGTATTTTCCTGGAGAATGGTAGAGTTTAGATTCGGCACCAGCAGGAAGGCAGTTTTTCTAAAGTAGTCCCATGGCTGCTTTCAGTCAGGTGCTCATTAGCCTTGATGTGGGTTTCCCTTGATGGTGCCCTTTACCAGGACTTGGAGAGACTGCAGCTTTTAAAGAGGCAGTTCAGTCCCCACTCTGGCTCAGTCCTTGGCCTAATTTAGGTAGTACAATAATGTTATCCAACTGTGAGGATGATGAGATGATTTTCCTGTGATTTCTTGTTTGAGAATCAGTGACCAAAATCTACAAGGAAACTACCCAGCCCATGAGTCTTTTGGACTCCGCTGCAGCTAAGCTGGTATCCTGTTGATATAATAGCCTCATAATGGAGCTAGTCCAGAAGCAAAATGTTCCTGTCACTCCCATAACTACCCATTTCAGATAGTCACAGACTTTAGAATTTGAAAGATCTGATAGATCATCTGACCTAATCCCAGCACTGAAGAAAGAAAATTAGAAAACCGAGACACAAAAAGGCTAAGATGTTTCTATTTGACAAACATAATTTAGTGGGGGATGGAAAATACCTGGGATCTCAATGCAACTTGATTCATTAATGGATAAAACTTGTTTAAAAGTCTAGAATCTTTCTTACAAGAAGCGTGATATTTTAAAGTAGGCAGAAGAGTACTTTCTGAGGTTATGTGTAATCTTTCATAGCCTTAATTCCATGAAGGTCATAGCATTACACATCACCTCATAAATATCCTTTGCACCCAGGCAAAGAATTCTTTACCCATGGCCCTGGCCACCTATCTGGGCTGTCTCATTGAGAGAACACACTTGCAAAGTTTTCACATTAAACACCATAATGAAGCAACACTGAAAAAAAAAATCTATCCTGATGTCAGATCCATACTGCCACCTTAATAATAGGACTATTAGAAGTTAACACATCCAAAGAATTATTTGCTTCCTTGAACTTTAAGTATGTCTTATAAAAAGTAGTATAATGAGAACAGTATATAGTCATTGTTCTTTTGTTCCCCAACAAATGTCTACAGAAAATAACTAACGAAAAATAAAATATCTGTCATTCAATCACTAGTAGAAATGAAAATTCTTATATGACGTGTTTTGCCACCTCTGGACATCAGTTTTTAGAGGCAGGGATCACATGAGACAAATAAATGATGATAGGTAGATGATAGATAGATAGATAGATAGATAGATAGATAGATAGATAGATAGATGATAGAGAGATGATAGATAATAGATGATGGATGATAGATAGATGATAAATAGTAGATAGGTGATAGATGATAGATGATAGATAGATAGATAATAGATAGGTGATAGATAAATAGGTAAATAGATGATGATGATGATGATAGATAGATAGATAGATAGATAGATAGATAGATAATAGATAGATGATAGATAAATAGGTAAATGATGATGATGATGATGATAGATAGATAGATAGATAGATAACAGATAGATGATAGATAAATAGGTAAATAGATGATGATGATGATGATAGATAGATAGATAGATAGATAGATAGATAGATAGATAGATAGATGGATAGATAGATAATAGATAGATGATAGATAGATAAATAGGTAAATAGATGATGATGATGATGATGATAGATAGATAGATAGATAGATAGATAGATAGATAGATAGATAGATAATAGATGATAGATAGATAAATAGGTAAATAGATGATGATGATAGATAGATAGATAGATAGATAGATAGATAGATAGATAGATAGATGATAGATAGGCAGACAGACAGACACAAACAGATAGATAAAAGAGAGAA
>NW_011888818.1:5499086-5500778 GCF_000151845.1 Pteropus vampyrus
TAAATAGGTAAATAGATGATGATGATGATGATGATGATAGATAGATAGATAGATAGATAGATAGATAGATAATAGATGATAAATAGATAAATAGGTAAATAGATGATGATGATAGATAGATAGATAGATAGATAGATAGATAGATAGATAGATAGATAGATGATAGATAGGCAGACAGACAGACACAAACAGATAGATAAAAGAGAGAAGGAAAGAGAGGGGAAAGGGAGGAATGAAGGAGGGAAGGAAGGCCAAATATTCCAGACTTGTTTAGAAATCTTCAATTTAGGAGATAAAAATATAAATTTTATTTTAAGTCACAAATTTCACTGACTCTATGCTGGATCTTCTTTTCATTTTTTATGACACCTTAGATTCTATATATTTCCATTTGTATTTAGTTATAGAATGTATCCACTTATTTAAAAGTTTCCTATTTGTTCCAAAGCACTTCCTATTCTCCAATGCAGAATAAGCATATGACTGGAAAAGCCTGAGATGAGACAAGAACATGAGTGAGTGTTCATGGCACACTTCAACTCCCTCGGGTAAGCCATGTGCCTCAGTGGTAAGAAAGGGGCAGTGAGAGGAAATAGGACAGAACAGTGCAGTTATGTGCAATGTATGATAATGTAGGATGGTGCTGGCCTCCTTCTGGTTACATATATTTCCATCTATTGTTGGTAGCCGAGGGTGAAGTGATGGCCGCTGTATGAATGTGGATGTTTTTCTTGAAATGATGTTCAGTATCACCCTAACTTCCTTCCTCTTTGGGGATGTTTTCAAAAAGAGCAGCTGCATCTTCCATCAGTCCTGCCAGAGGTACACACTAACAAACCTTCTCTGGGACTGAGAGCACCACCTCTTCCCTGAGCAGCCATCCGGACTCTCCTGTTTTCAGATCCCTTCTCTAACCTTCAGTTTCCTTTACATGAACCCACTGGAACTGCTGGAATCTCCTTCTCCACCTTCTGAAAGGCACATAGGTTGGCCACAGTACACCACCATATTTTTAAGTCCTGCTCTTTGAGTTACTCAGCATAGATCTTTTCTCCAGAGCTATTTAGATCAGAAGCAGATATGAGTACCGATCTTTATGATCATGTTGATCTCCAGTTTTAGGAGATTCATGACAGGCTCTCAAGAACCTTGCCACTCACCCTACAAAAGCCAAGACTGCATTGAATAGGCTGTAAATCGCCGCAAAGTAGCATTTGGTTGGGGTAGTTTCCAATCTCTGTATCTGGCATCACCCTCAACCTTTATGATTGATTTTTTTGGAACTTCCCTTGCCTATTTCTGGGGGTAGAGAGTTCTCCCACTATAGCACTGCATCTACATAAGGCTAACGTTTCCTCACTGCCACACACACCCCTCCCCCCCCACCACCTGCTTCTCAGACCTCTCCTTATGTGGACTGAGGAGACTCACATCTCACATCTCAGTATGTCCTACAACAGAAGTGTCTGGGAGCTTGGCAGGGTAGTACTAGTGCCTTTTTTTTTTTTTGGAAGTTTTGTAGTGGAGAGAAGATCCCCAAACCTCATGTTCAATAATTCACCAGAAGGACCCCTAAAAAAGTTGTTATACTCATTGTTATGGTTTATTACAACAAAAGAATATAGATTAAAATCAGCAATGGGAAGAGACATCGAGAGCTGGGTCTAGGAGGGTTACAGGCATGAGCTTCCA
>NW_011888818.1:5500828-5505599 GCF_000151845.1 Pteropus vampyrus
GTTTCCTTTACATGAACCCACTGGAACTGCTGGAATCTCCTTCTCCACCTTCTGAAAGGCACATAGGTTGGCCACAGTACACCACCATATTTTTAAGTCCTGCTCTTTGAGTTACTCAGCATAGATCTTTTCTCCAGAGCTATTTAGATCAGAAGCAGATATGAGCACCAATCTTTATGATCATGTTGATCTCCAGTTTTAGGAGATTCATGACAGGCTCTCAAGAACCTTGCCACTCACCCTACAAAAGCCAAGACTGCATTGAATAGGCTGTAAATCACCCGCAAAGTAGCATTTGGTTGAGGTAGTTTCCAATCTCTGTATCTGGCATCACCCTCAACCTTTATGATTGATTTTTTTGGAACTTCCCTTGCCTATTTCCGGGGGTAGAGAGTTCTCCCACTATACCACTGCATCTACATAAGGCTAACGTTTCCTCACTGCCACACACACCCCTCCCCCCACCCACCACCACCTGCTTCTCAGACCTCTCCTTATGTGGACTGAGGAGACTCACATCTCACATCTCAGTATGTCCTACAACAGAAGTGTCTGGGAGCTTGGCAGGGTAGTACTAGTGCCTTTTTTTTTTTTTGGAAGTTTTGTAGTGGAGAGAAGATCCCCAAACCTCATGTTCAATAATTCACCAGAAGGACCCCTAAAAAAGTTGTTATACTCATTGTTATGGTTTATTACAACAAAAGAATATAGATTAAAATCAGCAATGGGAAGAGACATCGAGAGCTGGGTCTAGGAGGGTTACAGGCATGAGCTTCCAGTTGTCCTCTTCCATAGAGCTGTGCATACAGAGCTCACTTCTCCTGACTAAGTTGTGTAGCAGCATGCACAGAGTATTGCCAACCAAGGAAGCTCACTTGATCCTTGGTGTTTAAACTTGTTGTTAGGGGTTGGTCAGGTACACATAGTTAACCTTAATCTTCAATTCTTCCAGAGGTCAAGTTGATACCCTGTGGCCCAAAGCTTCTACTATATATCATATCATTAGCATAGACTCTGGCATGGCCCATGGCTCCCAGATAAATAAAGACACTCTTATCAGGTAAGCTATTTCAAGGACTCGGTGATTATCTACAAGGAACTGGGGGCAAAGTCCAAATCTTTGTTTGGGCAAGATTAATTCTATACTGCACACTGCCTTAGCTGTTATTTTCAGATATAGAAAAATTTCACATCAAGTCCTGCTACACATAGAATTCTTATTATCAGACTTTGGAGAAATTTGAAGATCTTCAATTTTAAAATGTTTCTTAGCACATTAGAAGAAAGGGGTGGGGGGATTCCATAGCCACCAAATAATCCAAGTTATACATAAAAATTGATGCAAAAAGAAAGATTAGATGGGCTACAGTACTGACTGGGGCAGAATCGGAGTAGAGCACAAATGTTCTAATATCCAGACTGGGTTTAAATTACCACAGAAAAAGTTTATGTTTTCCCATGAGAAAGCTGGCTTAAGCACCTATCATGTGCCTAACATTGAAATAGGTGATAAATGGATGCAAACGGCAGACGTAAGTTATAGTTTTTGCCTTTGGAGTGCTCTTTGGGTTAGCAAGCACCAAACAGATAATGAGAATAAGAAACTATGTGGTTTAGACAAATTTTCAAAAATAAATTAGAGACAGGAAATGCTACGAAAGGCAGTGGTTTCCCAAAGGAAATGACACCTTTATCTGCTCTTTCTAGCCCTCTGCAAAGGAGAATAACCATAAACTTTTCTTCTCCACCTTTCAAAGCTGACAAATGCACATAATCTGCAAATAACTAAACCTTTTTCTATTTCAATCTCACTTAACCCCATAGCATCTCTTTTTAAGCTTTTCCAATTTTTTGATCTCCTATCTTCTGCACATTTCTTATAATTTTATGACAATATTTATTACTACTGACTTCCAATTATATTTTCTTCAGCTGATATTTCTCATGGAATTCATCATGAACTACATTTAGCTCACTTTGGGCCTACTACCTTTTCAAAAATATTAATTTGTTCAGCATTCTTATTCAGAAGACTCAACCTGGAATGTCAACATTCTAAATTAAACAGTTGAAGATGTAAAGAGAACAATTAATTAAGCAATGTACCTGGCTGTCAAATGGGGAATGATATTTGTCACTGATGATCCATAATCTTCCTGCAGCAAACCAATATTCATTTATTCAATAAATATTTACTGAGGGCCCATTAGATTTAAGACATTACTCTGAATAGTGGATGTATGGTAGAAACATGACTAAGGCAAATACAGTCTCAGCTCTCATAGAGCTTACCTTCTCTTTGAAGTACTCAGAAAATAAACATGTAAACAAATAAATAAATAAGATAATTTCAGTATGAATAAGTCCTAATGAAGACCATAAAACAGGGTGACTGAGAAATAGGAGAGCTAATATAGATCTGACCTTCAAAGGAACACCTTACTTAGGAGATAACACTGAACTTAGCCTTGAATGATGAGAAAACAGGCATGGGGAAATCAAATCTGAGGACATAACAGTTAAAGCAAAAGAAGCAGCAGATGCAAGACCTGTAATGGAAGAGTGAGAGACTCAGAGAAACAGAAAAAGGCCGGTGTGTCCAGAATGTGTTGAGCAAGGGAGAGAAAGTGGTAGCTGAGGTGAAGAAACAAAAGTAGGCAAAGATCAGCTTAGTCAGGACTTTGTAGTCAATGATTAGGAGTTTGAATTTCATCTTAAGTGAAAAGGGAAGTCACTGGAGAGTTCTATTTTTAAAAGTAACTGACTGCTTTTAATGAATAAATTGAATAGAAACAAAAGTGGAAGTAGGTGGCTAGTTGGAAGTGTATTGCAATAATCTAGGTGTCTTAAACTGGAGTGATAGCAATGGAGGTGCAGAGGCAGCTAATGAAAATGATGGGGGTAGGACAATAGAACTTGCCAATGGATAGATTTGAAGGGTGAGACTAAGAGAGGAATTGAGGATGGCCTCTAAATTTAGAGCTTGAACAAGTGGATAGGTGATGATGGCATTAACTGAGGTAGAGAAGACTTGAGGAAAAAACAGTTTTGGCAGGAAGTGAAAGCAACAAAGTTGTCTTTTGTTTGTTTGATCTTTTGATGTTTTCATTTGTTTTGATTTTTTGGTCATTATAAAGGTGAAATGCTAAAGAGATACCAAATGAAGATATCAACAGATATATGCATTGGAATTGGATCAAGAGAGCAGACAGATTGGAACATAATAAACATAAAAATTATACTTAATGCCATAAAAATAGTAAAGTTTGCCTAACTTGTGGATAAACGAAGTAAAGTCCATTAAGTAAAACTAAAAGTTGTTTTTACTTTAGTGGTAGCGGATTTTGCATCCACATATTCTTATCCCCTCTAAATGT
Organism: Pteropus vampyrus; assembly: GCF_000151845.1. NCBI lineage: Eukaryota > Metazoa > Chordata > Mammalia > Chiroptera > Pteropodidae > Pteropus > Pteropus vampyrus. Next base: position 5,504,206 of record NW_011888818.1, read on the forward strand.
TTATTGAGATGATTGGTACACAATCATAAGTCATTTCCTCTATGTTAAAAGTGTAAGTGAGGCCATATACCAGAGCCATATACCAGTGGTCATCCCATAGAATCTGTGATTTTGGCTTCATTGACACTGCCCTCTAGCCAACTGGCAATGCTAAACTCAGGCAAATTATCTGAGGAAAATATTTGTCTTCTTTAGCCTTTTAATATTCAGAATCCAGCAGAACAGTTGTTATTAGATAGGATTTTCAAATAAGTAGAGACAAAAAAAAAAAACTATTGATTTCTGAATTTATAGTAAAACTCTGCTTTTTAATAGAAGTGACATGAATTCCAATAAAGTACAAATGCTCTTCAAACCTTGAAAACAAGACCCATACTTGCTTTACTCTATTTTAAATCTTGGCTCGCTGCTTTAAATTATAGATGACATTTCAGTTAGAAAAAGCAACAGAATTGGACTCCTGCAGACTAAGCTAAACTAAAAAGGTTTACAAGTTTGCAATAGGCAAAAATGAAACATTTTTATTAGTAAAATTTCCACATTTTAACTGTGATTGCCTGAACTTTATCCACGATACTTCACCCATTAAAGCAATGTTTGTGTTTCAGAGCAAAATTAAGCTGTAGATTAGTCTTGAGGTTTGAGAGGACCTATAAACAACAGTTGTCTTTTACCTGCAAATATATAACCAAATGGGAGATGGAAGCAGGAAGGGGTAGAGAGGTAAGGTATGCTGCTCTAGAAATTCCACCATATTAAACATGAGACAAGGAGAAAGAGACTTCTTTTCATAATAAGAAAAAAGTAGTAAATATAGAAGGTGCAATAAAAAGAATACAGGTAATCGAGTATGTCCTGAAAAGACCAAAATAATGTTGTTTAGGAATGAAGGATGTGATATGAAGAGGTAGATGTAATATGCATAGAAAAAACAAGAATATGATATAGAGAGTTACCATATCTGGCCAACAAGTCTGCGCACTGTGTACTCCAAGGAGTAACTCACACAGAATAGGATATGAGCAGCATCCTTGGAGTTATGAATATGAAGTATGGATATCTCACAAGAATGTCTTAGAAACATGACACCTCAAAAGAAGGAGTGCCTAATTCCTTCTAGAGAAGTTAAATAAAACTTCATAGAGTATTAAAATCTGCACTGATTCTTGAGGATGGATAGATTTTTTCCAGAGATAAAAAAATACAAAAAGGTTTAGAGCTCTCATGAAAGAGGCATGGAATAAACAAAGTGGAGGAGGCCTGAGAGAGTGTTAGGTTTATAGCCAGTAAATTAAGTTTTCAAAGTATCCAGAGGAGTTTGAGATGGGTAGAATAGAAGAAGGAAGGAAGGAAGGAAGGAAGGAAGGAAGGAAGGAAGGAAGGAAGGAAGGAAG
>NW_011888818.1:5506593-5508505 GCF_000151845.1 Pteropus vampyrus
AGCCCAGCTCCATGCTACAAACCAATGTACAGCACACTTGCACTGACATATATATATATTTTCATATATTTTCATATATATACACACACATATATATATATATACACAACTGAAAAAATTAACATTAATCCTTTAAAGTTAATTAAAAGTTCTTGAATTTTTTCCACATAATTTTTACTTTTCTTGTAGATATAATTGGACATATGAGAAAGACAGTTGCTAGGCATAAATATGTAAGAAAGGTAAGAATTTTCTCCGAACCAACCGAGTCCGTACAGGCTTCCTGCATGAGAAAGAATTTGTGAAGATTTATGAATAAGGCCAAAAAGGTGGCTTAGAAGATAGAAGGATGGAAATAGTCCTAGGCCTATCACTTACTATAGAAAAAAAATGGAGTAAAAATGCCTTGCTCCAATATTTTAATATTTTTCAAAAGTGATTTGACCTACATAATTTCATTTGACCCTTAAATTAACTTTATATAAGCTTTTTTTCTTTATTCATTATTTAATTCATTCATTAATAAATATTTATAGAATGACTACTAATGAATATTTATAGAATGACTACTATGAGCCAGGCACTTGGGAAGAAACAGTAAGAAGGAAACCATGTTCCTGCCTCAGGAAACATAGATACTGGAGGGGAAAGGACATCTAAAATAGGTTATAATGGGCCAAGAAATAATTATAAAACAATCGCAGTAACTCCTATGAAGGAAAAAGGAAATGCTGAGACAAACATGAGGACAGAAATATATCAATTGAATTTAGAAATATGAATGTTGTAAATTAAATGATTCATTGCTTTCAAGAAGAGAAGAAGGCAAAAAGAAGACGATAATAAATTTAGGAAGATTTGTAGGATTCCTGGTGGGAAAATATGATTTTGTTTCTTAAGACTCCTACTCTTTCCATAAAGTTTGAGGCAAGGTCTTCAGTTCAATGTGAGAGTAAAATATAGGTTTTGGAGATTTGAACAGATACATACACCTTATAAAGTGAGAAATGAACCTATTAAAGAAACACAGTTGAAGATGGGGTATATATTAGGTGCTGAAGTGAGAATTGAGATGATTAATTTATAGTGAAGGATTAATCATGTAATTTTGTTTCTTCCAGTAATGTTCAACTTGCCTAGGTATAGACATGAAGAAGACATACAGCAATGTTTATCCAAGGTTTGAGTTTTTCCTCAAAAAAAATAAAATAAAGGGAAAAAAGATAAAAGAGTACTATGATTACTTGCAAGAGAGTGATTCTAGTGGCACAGTGGAATTGATCTGAGCAAGGAGAAAAATAAATCCAGGAGAATATGGATAGATAGGGGGAAATGGTGTGATCAAAGGGTTGGACAACTTGCAGATTACAGAGGAAATAGAGGAGGAGATTTGGGGAAGGTGAAGAGGAGCATAGGAACGAGGGTCAGAATGGTGATGGATGACAGAAGATGCCTGGGCCCTGGTAGTGACTGCCTGAGATAAGCACAGATATGATGCATGGCAGGGTTAGTTCTTACTTCCCTTTAAGGAAACCCAATAATCATCAGGGATGGAACACTTCTTTGGTGATACAACAGATAATAAATAGCGACTCCTCAAAGCCTGGTGAGGGCCAGTAGGACGCAAGGACAAATGAAGAAATATGTCTTGAAGCAGCAACATGACTAGGCCAAGGTGGCACGGCCAAGTCAATGATAAAACCAGAACAAATTTGAAAGTTCTCTAATCCTTATCTGCTATTTTTTCCACCATGCTAAACTTTACTGAGTGAAGTACAGCCGGCATCCAATAGGAAAAGGTGATAAAGAAAGTGAAACTTGTATACGTTTTCTTAATGAGAATAACAATATATTTAGACTTTAAGTGAAGAGCCTGTTCACTTAAATTTCTCACCTTTTTTTTATTTTTGAA
>NW_011888818.1:5508555-5525841 GCF_000151845.1 Pteropus vampyrus
TATAGACATGAAGAAGACATACAGCAATGTTTATCCAAGGTTTGAGTTTTTCCTCAAAAAAAATAAAATAAAGGGAAAAAAGATAAAAGAGTACTATGATTACTTGCAAGAGAGTGATTCTAGTGGCACAGTGGAATTGATCTGAGCAAGGAGAAAAATAAATCCAGGAGAATATGGATAGATAGGGGGAAATGGTGTGATCAAAGGGTTGGAGAACTTGCAGATTACAGAGGAAATAGAGGAGGAGATTTGGGGAAGGTGAAGAGGAGCATAGGAACGAGGGTCAGAATGGTGATGGATGACAGAAGATGCCTGGGCCCTGGTAGTGACTGCCTGAGATAAGCACAGATATGATGCATGGCAGGGTTAGTTCTTACTTCCCTTTAAGGAAACCCAATAATCATCAGGGATGGAACACTTCTTTGGTGATACAACAGATAATAAATAGCGACTCCTCAAAGCCTGGTGAGGGCCAGTAGGACGCAAGGACAAATGAAGAAATATGTCTTGAAGCAGCAACATGACTAGGCCAAGGTGGCACGGCCAAGTCAATGATAAAACCAGAACAAATTTGAAAGTTCTCTAATCCTTATCTGCTATTTTTTCCACCATGCTAAACTTTACTGAGTGAAGTACAGCCGGCATCCAATAGGAAAAGGTGATAAAGAAAGTGAAACTTGTATACGTTTTCTTAATGAGAATAACAATATATTTAGACTTTAAGTGAAGAGCCTGTTCACTTAAATTTCTCACCTTTTTTTTATTTTTGAACTTTAATGGTCAACAACTCATTTTGTCAAAAGGGAAACTGAGGCATAGAACATAAAATAATTTGCTTTCCATTGTTCAGCAATTTAATTTTAGAAGCAGGAATAATGATTGCTTCTTAGGCCTACATCATAAGCACTTACTCCCAAATCAAGTGGGCTAAATAAAGGCAAGGAAAATTAGTTTTGCTCTCTGTACACTTGCCTGGTAATGAAATATTCAATTAAAAGAAATTATGAGCCTTTAAGGATGATTGCTCTTGCACAAAGTGAGGTGGAATGGAAATTCATAACTACAATTCCATATCCATCATATAAGACTATTAGTTGGAACAATTTTCATAAAAGCTTAGGCTGAACACTCTCATTAAGAAGGCACACCTTGTGAGGTAATACTCAGCTTCAAGTTTGGAAAATGTCCCAGGGCTTCCTGCCCTTTGAGCCACAGAATTCAGAATTGCTTTAGAGATGTTGTTTATAGCAGTGTTTGCTGCTCTGCACAGCTGAGAGCTTGCCCAGGTCTTGCTAGGTAACATTTCTATGACTTTGCATGATAAACACAAAATTTTTAAAAAGCTTCAGAGAAGGTAAATAGATGATGCACTTGTACTTGATTTATGTACGTGTTATTTTTTTGTAGGACATTTTCTATGTAGTGTAATACATTATTAGGGGACAGTAAAAGTCCACATCCAATTATCTAAATTTTAAATAAATTTGGAACTTCTGACCCTGAAATTCCTCTTAATAGCAAATTTATAAAATATTTTTGAATCAAAGTTTGATAACATAAATTGCAAATATGTTATGAAATTTCATTTGGAAGCTCTAATATTTTTCTTCAATTCAGTGAATACTCAATCTGTGCTTTTGTCAAATGCATAAAGATGTTCAGAGTAGGAGGGAGATCTTAAGCTCACTAAACACAGACTGACATTTAAATTTTCTTTAATATTTCCTGTGCACTATTTCCACACAGAAATATCGTTTTATAATTAACCATTTATTCAGATCTTTATATTTTTTTGCCAGGATTTTGATGTACTCCCATAAAGCCAGTGCTAACAAAGAATAGAACATGAATTTGACTGTGAGTCTATGTCTGCTTGCTGGAGGTTGTTCCTGTGGAGAACTATATTTTGGCATTCACACACCAAAATTAAAAAAAAATGGCTACAAGGAAGGAAGAAAATAATTAACATCCATATTTGGCACCAATTATGATTGTAACAGATTATTACTATGATAATAGTAGCTAATATTTCTTGAGCTCTTATTATATTCCAGGCTCTTTTCTTTGTTCAGTATGTGCATTAAAAAAAATCTCCCCAACTATTCCATAAGGATACATTCTTATAGTATTCTTAGGCCACCCAACAAACTCTATAATAGTTTCTGGAACCCATGAAGCCAATAGGAAAATTATTATAGAATCCGTCAGTTTTATTTACTAATATTATATGAGCTTGAGTTTATAGGTAGAAACTGGCAATGTGCAGGCGACTCCTAACCCTAACTGTAGGCAGTGAAAAAGTGGTTGCATTTTCCCCCTAGAGAGAAATTTTCTAGGTGTAAGTCTAGGAAATTTTCTACTAAGATATTATGTAACAAGCAGCCTTAAGATGATCCACCATGCTTGCTGGACAATTGTTGTAAAATGAAATGTGATAAAGGCAAGGAAGCCTGTATGCATCGCAAGAACCAGTTTGGGGTCATTGTTAGGATAAATGTAGAGTTAAGTTTGGGTGAGATGATTTCTCTTCTGGACTGTGTCTATATAGTTTTCTACTCTGATTATTACCAGCTATAGTTTACTAATCCTGAGTCCAGTAGCCACTTCTAAATCAAGACTAATAACTCAGCATCGAAAACAATGAGAGTACCCTAAAACACTTCTCTCAGGAGAGTGATTCCTGAGAAAGTAATCACATTCAATCCACTTGATCTAGAGTTGGTGATAGAAGAGCAACAGATTGCAAATTTGGAAACAAGAACAGTGGTAGAAAACACTGTGACTGGGTAGAGCTATTCTTCATCTCTTTAGAAAAAGGAAATGTGAGTCCTGGGGCCTGGGATGAGGAGCTCAGAGTGAGTGGGACGATCTTAACAGACTGTGGGGTGAGAAAAATTATACAAGCAAATTTTATGAAGCCAAGTGGAAAGATATGATCCCTCTGGTCGTAATGAGTGGAAGCTTGCGGGTTATGGTTGAGACTTAAAGATGGTGGTTTAACATAAAGGATTAACCACAGAGAAGTTATATTGTCCACAACTGTGAAATTGGATGACACCAAAAGGCAGTATCTAGTTTAGAAATGTTATTTGACTCACCCAATTTACAAAATGGAGCAGACCCTTGTACCCTTTACTTCTCTGCAGATTCCTAGCTCTGCTTGTGATTGGTTTAAGGATTATCCACGATATAGGAAGGATATTACCTCCAGACTTGAAGAAAGAAGAAAACTACAAAAAGTTGTTGTACGTTAGCCATGTGAAATGCAGGTAGAGTGAAAACTGAATCTTCAAAAACAATTAATATCAGGGACTTGACCAAGATAAAATTTTCCCTAAATATATAATTTTATGTTCTTTTTAAAATTGAGGTTAGAAAATTTTGAGTGAAGAAATCTGCCATTTGAAAGAAGACGACAAATGAATTTTTATGGTGGTGTTTGGCTGAATGTAAATATCTGTTCTCAAGGGTTATTTCAGCAGTTTACTCATATAAGGACATTGATGTCTCATTAAACAGATAATGGAAGCACGTGATTGAGCAAAATGATCTCCCAAAAATGTCTGGAAATATTCATAACAAACTCAGGGATTTGGGGGAAGAGGAGTCATAACAGAAAATCAGTTATAATATAACCTTCTGCATTATTTTGTATACGGATCTTCTATATTATTTTAATTTTTTATAAAAGTATATTATTTGTAAAATAATGTTTAAAAAAATGAGCATGTATACACTCATTCAAATGTATATGTAGTGTTTGATGTGCTCTTTTCTGTGTGCTTTTCCAAGTCCATAATGTTTTGCTAAATATCCAGGTAAAAAGGAAACTTGTCTATTTGAATATAAAATGCTATTAAGAATTAGATCTTCATGAGAATAAAGATATTTTTATTTAATGTTCTTCTTGGCTTAGTAATGCAGACGTGTGACCAAATGACACAGGCATAGAGATTCTGATTGGAAGATGATGATGACTATCCATCTTTCTTCACCAACTTAGTTTATCAAATACCTTCACGTGTCTTTTAATTTTTTTTAAATATCTTTAGATTCAACTTACTAAAACGTGAATTTTTTTCTCTCCTCCTCTACATCATGATTCCTTACACATATGGTGATAAGTTCAGAGATCCTAAGAGACCACCTCTGTCCAAGAGTTCATTCTCTAGTGTTTATGTTGCTGCCTCATCAGGTTGGTGTTATACCAGTCAGCACCACTGAGTCTAACACCTTCCATGTTTTTCTTGCTGCAGTGTCTAGGGAATGCCTCCTACACTGGTCTTGAGGCCAACAAGAGAAAGAGGAAGCCATTCACATTGCTACCTCTTTTAAAGTTATCCATGTTGTCATGCCTGGGTTCTCAGTACAACTGGTACCTGCCTCTTTTATGTACCCATCATGGCAGATTTTAAAAGACCACAATTTATTTGCTACTTCTCCAATAGAAGTGAGATCTAATTACTCTCCTCTTAAAACTGACTGGCCTTAGTTGCCTGGTTGACCAAAAGAATACTACAGAGTGATGTTTTGGGACTTCCAAGCCAAGGTCATTAAAAGCTTTGTAGTTTCCACTTGAGTTCTTCAAATGCATGCTCTCAGGAAAACTAGAAGTTATATAAGAAGGCCAACCCCCCTGAAGTTGTTGTGCTGCAAGGAAGTCCAAGTACCTACGTAGAAGAAACCATATGGAAAAAGAATGATGTGCAGCTATCCCAGCACAGGTGTCAGATATACGGATAAGGAAGCCATCTTGGACATTTTTGTCTCAGCAGACATATAATATGGGAGAGCTGAGGCCCAGTCTGATGTCCCTGTCGAGCTGTCTCAGCCCCCTCCAGCTGCTTCAATCTCCCCAGCTTATTATGGAGCAGAGACAAACCATCTCCTTTATAAACTTCCCAAATTTCTGACCCATGAATTAATGAGCATAATAAGATGACTATTTTATAATAAAATGGGCAGAAGACATGAATAGGTGTTTCTCCAACAAGGAAATACAGATGGTCAATAGACATATAAAAAGATGCTCAAGGTCACTAATTATCGGAGAAATATAAATTAAAACCACAATGAGATATCACCTCATACCTCTCAGAATGACTATTATTAATCAAGTGATAAACAACAAGTTTTGGCAAAGTTGTAGAGAAAAGAGAACCTGCGTATTCTGTTCGTGGGATTGCAAATTGGCGAATCCACTATGAAAACAGTTTGGAGCTTCCTCAAAGAATTAAAAACAGAACTACCTTTTGACCCAGCAATTGTACTTCTGGGTATTTTTCAAAAAAAAACCCTGAAACACTAGTTTGTAAGGATCTATGCACTCCTATGTACATGGCAGCGCTGTTGACAGCCAAGATATGGAAGCAACCTAAGTGTCCATTGATAAATGATTGGATAAAGAAGAAGTGGTACATATACAATGGAATATTACTCAGCCATAAAAAAAATGAAATTTTGCCATTTGCAACAACATGGATGGACCTAGCGGGTATTATGCTGACAGAATGAAATAAGTCAGACAGACAGATAAACACCGTATGATTTCACTTATATGTGGGATCTAAGGAACAAAAGAAATAAACTAAACGAAAACAGACCCACAGATACAGAGAACAAATGTGATTGCCAGAGGGGAAGGAAATTGGGGATCTGGGCGAAAAAGGTGAAGGAATGAAGAAGTACAAATTAGTAGCTACAAAACAGTCACAAGGATGTAGGATACAGCACAGGGAATATAGTCAGTATTATTGTAATGGCTGTGCATAGTGTCTGATGGGTGCTAGAGTAATCAGGGAGATCGCTTTACAAATTATATAAATGTCTAAGCATCATATTGTATACTTAAAACTGACATAAAATAATTTTTAAAAATTGAAAAAAATAATAAAATGACTATTGCTATACACTAAGTTTTGGGAATGGTAGAACAAATGCGCACACGTGCGCACACACACACACACATACACACACACGCACAGACATTTCTTAAGGTACGTCCACGATCGGCATTCAGAACACCTCTTGCTCCTCTATTACTCTCAGCACTCATTTCCTCCAAAAAAAATAGAATGGCATTAGCAGACTTTCAGATGTCTATAAATTAATCCGTAATTATATTTTGGTCTAAGTGATCTTACCTTCACCTACCCGAAAGGACAGAAAAAAACCTTCTTACGAATGTCAAAAGAGGATCAGAATAAATCCTCAACTGATATAAATCATTCAACTACAAGAGTGTGAAGGCTGAGGTGGAGGCTGCAGAATGGCTGGAACCTCTACCAGCAGAGATCTAAATTGAGGGAGAGAAAAAAAAACCCTAAATTTCCCAAAGCCATAACTAAAGTAAATTGTCAGAGCATAATAGGTGGTTTGAGACCTAGCTATTTCCTGGGATTTTTCTCTGTGCTTAGTGAAGAGCAAAAAAATAGCAATCTACTTTCTTTGACCTATTTGCCCAGTAAGTGGGTGTTCCTTCCCTAGCAGGTTAAGGTGGTAGCTAAATGCTATCAAAAAATAACAAAGAGGAGGATGCTCCTTTAAAACATAGTAAAAACTGAAATTGCATATTGGAAATTGAAGGCTAATTGTCACATACTTTTTGAGTGACTTTAAAACTGAAACTGCTCTATGCGGTAGAAAAACGTGTGAGACAATAGGAGGAATAGAGCGATAAAATTGGGAGTTTTAAATTGGGTACGTTTAAATAATTCCTCTCTTTTTCCCTTTTTTAGGGATTTCTTTGTTGATGTACATTAAGAGGTAGAAAAATATTTATTAATAAATATATGACCTTAAGGGCAGTCGTGCATTTACCCTAGACTCTAAGGCTCAAGATATCAGCACAGCACGCTAACCATATCACTATGCACACACAGACTGAAGTGAACTTGATTAAGAAATGCTAAATAATGGCTGGGCTGCAACTTTGGTGTTTGATTTTCCTTGGCCAGTATTTCTGAAATTTTGCCAAGCTTGACTAGGAATTATTCACTGCAGTCTTGGGTGATATCTAAATGAAATGTGAGTTTGGATCAGGAGTGCAGATATGCTGGCTCAGCACATTGCCCCAGGTCTGGATTGCAGCTGCCTCTGTGATCTTCTTTGAAGGACAAGATTACCAGGCGAGGTTTTAACTAAATTTGGTGCTTTGATCCTTAGTGATCTGGGTAATAGGATTAAAAAATGCATGAGTTTGTACAAATTGTCCAATTTGCTCTGTTTAGTTCAGTGCATTAAAAATCTATGCTTTTTTAAAAAAATGTTTGATTTGGTTACTGTTTTAGTTTATTGTACATCAATAACTACAACAAAACTTGAAGTGATTTAACACAGACTTTTTATTTTTGGTCACAGTTTTGCAGTTCAGGAATTTGGGAATGACTCAGCTGGGCAGTTCATCTCTGATCTATGTGGCATTGATTGGGGCGACTGAGGCTAGAAGATGCACTTGTGATCTGCCTGAGGTCTTGGAGTCCCTTAGCCACTCTGTCTCCACATGGTGTCTCATCTTCCTAGGGCCTCTTCGTTTGGCTCTGGCTTCTCCATTAGGCTCTGGCTTCTCACAACCTTGTGGTTTCAAGAGAGTGAAATTCCCAGTGGAACATCTGTCTTTCAGGATACTTGGGCTGAACTGTAAGGCTTTTGAAGACTCAACCCCAGAAATTCCAGAATAGCATCTCTGTCATGTTCTATTGCTCAAGCAAGTCACTAAGGACAGACAGCCTACATTCAAGGAGAAGGAAATCTGGCTCCACTTCTCAAATAGAACGTGTAGCAAAAAATTTGCAACCATCTTAAATTTACTACTTTAAATTTGTTGCATTTTATAATGTTTACCATTTCAGCTTTCAAAGTATTTACTAGAGTGCTAAATTGAGATAAGGGTATTTTTCCCAAAGCCCTCTAAGAAATTGGGGTCTTGGTAGAAATTCATCTATAGACATTTGATATCCACAATACATCCCTGTATCCTTCATCTTATCAACACTGTTCAGTCATTCTGAAAAGGACCCATTTCGAGGACTCCTCAGAGTGGTCTCTGGCTATTACCAGTTGTATCTCATTCTGATTCCTAAAAACCTCTTCGGAAAAAAAAAAAAATGGTCTGAGATATGTTTCTGAGATATGGATTTTAACTTTCAACAGGATTCTTTCCTTCAAAGAACCAGAGACCCAGGAAAAAGAAAATATTTAATCATAAAACAAAAGGGGAAAAATCACTATGTCCAGGAATAGCTTAGCTCTAGTAAATGCAGTTTGTTTTAAAAAAGAATTGAATGAGAAACGTTCAAAGATTCTCTAAGAAAATTTTCAAAGGAGAAATGAGGTCAGTAATAGAACACTCTATGACAGAGGAGTAAGAAGTGCCACCAGTAAGGAAAAAAATAAAAGGTAGAATGTAAATGCAAAGTTCCAGTAGGAGGGGTTCAGTTTGTACAACTCTGAGAAGAGTGAGAGCAGGATTCTGGCAAGTCCCCAAAGTTTATATTTTTCTCCAGACTATTTTGGGGGTTTCTTTGTATCCTTGGAAACTTTGTGTGTTCTTTGGGGAGAAGGCTGGTTTTCTTTTATTTTTGCAGACTGCTATTTTATGCTATTTTGTTTGCTGGATGCTTCATGAACATGAACACCAACTGAATCACTCCTGAGACACTTTGCAAGGTTTATTAAACACTAATTTATAATCACCTGACAGTGCCCCCATTCAGCATATATCCTAGGATTCGTTTGTACATTAATTCTCATCAGTAAACCACATCAGTCTTTCCTGAAGACAGAAAGAGTTTGGGGAATCTAACATGCTTATAATTTAATGGACTTTAATATAAAGAAAAATTGCCCAAAGTGTTGTAGTAAGTCAGAGTACATATTCTCAGAAAAGAGAAAGAAACAGAAAATTAGGATAATGCTGACCCTAAATCCAGCCCTGTAACCACAGTAGAGGAGAAAAGTGACAGATAGAGTACTTACCTAGAGTGGGACTAACTCAAAGAAACATAACAATTCTGTGCCTGCATGTGTTTTTGCTAAGCTGTTTTGTATGTGATAGAATATGCATACCGAATTTAGAAATTGACATTTCATCTACTGAGGGTGTATGAGGAAATCAATTACCACACTAGGTGCCCATCTAAAAGCATAATTAAAAGCAACATATGGTTGAGCACATATCTGCTCTGATTCCATGAATCATAACAACCTTGAAGGCTTTATTACCATGACTTAGCCACATGAGTGTTGGAGAAAGATATTTGGTATCCATTAATATTGCAACATAGTAAATGAAAAGATGAATTGTGATCAAGTATTAGGAATTCTACATGTGCCTTCAAAGTCAAGGCCTCAGAAGATTTGGGCAAACAAAAGTGGACTTGATTTGAGGCCTCAGAATTTTTCTTCCAGAATGGACTTTACAGTAGTGTAGGCTATTGTTAGAAAGATTTTTCATTTGAGCTCAGTATATTTGGATATGAAAAGAAATAAGTTACCTAGGATTCCTTTCCAGATTCTAGAACACAGGATGCACTTTTATGTATTACAAAGTTGCTAATTCCGTGCTTACAAATGAAAATGATTATTCAAGAGATGAGTTTAGTGTCTCTGGTTTTTTAAGATAATAATGTGGGCCTTGAGTTTAACATCCCCCAAAAAATAAAATAGAGAAAAAAAAGAATAAAAACAGAAAATAATCTGCAATGTCCTTAGAAACTAGAGAAAGATCCATATATTCTCAAGAAATTTAAAAATTTTGATTAAAAAAAAAAAAAACAAGAACTAATGTGATAAAGAGGACGGTCAAACCACAATTCACTGCAGGAGAAAAACATCTGCTTGGAAATCAAGTTCAAGTGATTTCCCGCAAGAGAGTGAAAGGGAGAAAATTTTGGGTGGCTTTGATAGGCAGTCAAACTCAATTATATTTAAATGCAGTGTGATGTTCTGGATTAGATTCTAGAACAGAAAAACGACATTAGTGGGAAAACTGATGAAATCCAAATAAAATCTGTAGTTCAGTTAATAATATTATACCAATGTCAATTATTTCACTTGACAAATATACCTTGGTTGCATAAAATGTTTATATTAAGGGAAGCTAGGTGAAGAGTACACAGGAACTCACTACAATTTTTACAATTTTTATAAATTTAAAGACATTCTGAAATTTAAAGTGTGTGTGTGTGTGTGTGTGTGTGTGTGTGTGTGTGTGTGTGTGTGTTTTAAACCTGTCATATAAGAATATCTAAGAAGAGTTACAGTTATCCAAAACACCATGAAGTCAGGATTCATCCTTGATACTTACTCTTGAATATGACTTGCCCACAAAGCAGAGGTAGGTAATGTGGAGGCACCATGGATGCTGACTCCTAATAAGCAGTGGCTGCCATTCCAGTTAGAGAATCATGACTATTGGGTCAGCTACCTCACTTCAGGTGGCCACAACAATCACGGAAATGTAACCATCAAACACAGAGGTGATGCTCTCTGTCGCCGCAACCACCTTCTGCAGTTCAATCACTCTCTCTCTTCTCCTAATCGGATCATCTGATCTGGCTAAGGCTATCTGAGGTACATCTCAGCACCTTCTTCTGGACCTGCAATACTCTAAGTACATCCACACAATTGTCAATATAATCAAACTGAAAACCAAATCTTAAACTGTGTTGGAATGAGGAAAAAGAAAAGAAAATTATTGTATCTATGATAAGATTAAACGGTTCTAATGAAAAGGACCATTTTTAGAAATTAGAACATTCTTCCTCATAAACAGAGCTGTTATAAGAAACAGGAGAAAACTTTAGGAAATGTCTAATTCATATTTTCACACATGTTCCAAACAACTTTCCATCTATAGAACAAGAGCAAGCACTCAAGGAGGCAGGAAAATTGGATATCAATTGGGATTGTTTGGAAATAAATAGCATAAATGCAGAACTTAACATTTCAGAAGAGTTGATGAATAGAAGATTCAATATTACAGAAACTGGCTCAGCAAATTAGAAGGTAAGCACAAGAAATTCTCTGAGAATTTGAAAGAATAGTGCTAGTAGGATGTTTTAGAGATTGAAGACAATGTGGTAAATAAAATATGCAGAAAAAATATAGATGTAGATATATGGATGTACGTATACACATATATACATACACATACATGTATACATACATATTTATTTCTTTGTATCCCCAATGACAGTAATTTTTGTTAATTTGATGATATTTGATCACTGGTGACTTTTTTTTTCTTTGCTTATACGTTCATAGGATTTTTCACTATATCTTTGAAATTAAATTTTTATTAAACTATATATTTCTTATAACTTGGTTATGTTTCTTCTTTTATTGGAGAGAGAAGAATTTAAAAAGTATATATCTGTAGAAAGATGATAGAATAGATGATAGATGATAGATAGATGATAGATAAATAGTTAGATTATAGATATATCATCAAAGAAGAGATGAGAGAGAGAGACCCAGTGTATATGTGTGTGTATATTATAAATAGAAATGTATGGTTATATAATCATTGCTTTTCTTCTACTGATTTCATATATGTTAATATATGTATGCATACCCATGTGTGTATCTATTAGAATTTCCAAACGAAGAGAATGAGGTCAATAACAAAGATAAACTGATAAAACTTTAAATATCAAAGATAAAATTTTAAATCTTATGAATATATAGGTAAAAAGAAAGATATAATTTTTCACCCAGCAATTCACTTCTAGAAATTTATCATGTGAAAATAAGGGTATTCATTATAACATTAATAATGATGAAAAACTAGAAACCAATTAAACATCTAAAAATAGAGTATTTCTTATACATATTATAGTCCATTCATATGATGGAATACTATGTAACCATTAAAAAGGATATAGCATACATGTGACATAAAAATGCATTTCTAACATATTTTGTAAAACAGAATGTGAAACAGCATAGATAGAATAATTATTTTTATTTTACGAATTGCATATACGTATTATGCACATATATGTACATAGAATAAAATATTAAAAATATAGAACATTTTAACCATCCTTATCTTTAAGAAGTTGGTCTAGCTGTATTCCTATATTTTCTTCTATCTGTGTTTTCCAATTCACTGCAATGAATATATATATATGTGCTAATTAAGAACATGTATTTTCCATGGGAAAATAATATTTCAAAATATATCATCTACAGAAGGACAGAAGCTCTAGAATCCTGCCATATTTGGTTATTGTAGCCAGATCCTACTTTTCTTGGCCTAAAGGATAGAGGGGACCAGTTAGTTGCACATTTCTACGTCCCTTTCAAAGTGTAGCTTATGTTGCTGTCTAAGACTAAGCAAATATTTTTATTCTTTTCTATTTCTATTACAATTTCATCTTTTCTTTCCACTTCAGGATTCACACGAACATTTAAGAGCTGCTGCATGTCATTTTTTTTCTTCCAATCTTGACTATTCAGATCATATCCAACAGCGCATCTCAAAGAAGCCTTATATAATTTAAAACCCTTATGTGAATCAAATGTCAACACAGTTTCTCTCTAAGCTCTCAGCAAACCAGTGTCAAACATGCTGGCGCTGTTGGATAGAGAGTAAATGATTTTTACACGTTGTGTGCTTTTATTCTTTAACAAAGGCTAGGCGAGGACACTGTTTTCTTCCCCTCCCCTTTTCTCTTCCCCCGACATTTTTCTCTTTCGTCTGCTTCCAGTGCCCTTGAAGGCTGTATTGAATCTGACAAAGGATAAAGTAGCAGGGAGTGGGAGAAACTAAAGATATCAAGGGGCTCCAACTGTCTGTCGAAAATCTGTTTATACAGCACCTGGGTCACTATCATCTGATAGGATTTTCTCTGTATGTTATTGTGTTATGTCAGGAAAAAAAATGCCAGCATCCCTTGTTGCTGAGCGCTGCTCTATAGAATTCTGCCGCCTTCATTTTTCCACTTAGTACCTCATTTTATTTGAAAGAGGCTGCCTTTCCAGCTTCATCTGTGATCACCGAAAACACACAATCTCCCCGTTGTTCAACGGGTGACCTTTATATTTGACTAAGGGTGAAACGTGTCTTGAAACCTAAACCAATTTTGGCAAAGAGGTCTTTTAAAAAAAATGTAACTGAGACTGCCCTGCGCGGAAATGAATGCTGCTGGCTTCTTTTTATTCATCAAGTGTTTGTGCATTTTGTTTGGGGATTTTAAAGTACAATGGCAGTGTTCAAAATGAATGCTACATCACAGACAAGCTCTTCCCTGGGGTACGGTGAGCTGGTGGCAGCCCAAACACCGCGGTGTTATTTTTATTTCTCAAAAGGGCCATGGATTGAGGGGGAGTCCCACACTCCTGCCAAAAGCAAGTGGCTTCAAGAATCAGGCAGCTGGACAGTCGCCCCGGGAAAGCAAAGATGGGGAGAATGTTGGCACTTAGACCTGATACAGGAAATAATATGAAGCTTATATGAATAGTCCAGAAGCCCCAATAACCTGTTACTAGGAATATCAAGCTAAATGTCTTTTATGCATACACCCCGCCCGGCAGGACTATAGTTTGGAGCAGAACCACCACCAAAGAGTGAAGACAGGGCCTTCCTACCCAATCCAGATTCTATTTCCTTCTAGGGCACTTCCTTTGCCCTCTTCCCATGTCCTACATGCCACAGCACTCGCTCTCAATGCTTTCCAAAATGAGGTCCTCAGAATCCTGACACCACATTCCTGATGCTCATTTCACCTAGAAGAGCTTCCCCTATATCAGTTTTAGTTACTTAAACTTCTTTTGAAGATAAGTTTCCATGGCTCTAAAAACGAAGGACAAAAATCACACGATCATCTCAATAGATGCAGAAAAGGCACTTAACAAAATTCAACATCCATTTATGATAAAAACTCTCAGTAAAGTGGACGTACAGGGAACATACTTCATCATAAGAAAGGCTATTTATACACAGCTAACATCATAGTTTTAAAAACTATTATTTTTCCATTGGAACCATGGCCCAAAGGATGAAAGTACAACCAAAATGATAAAAAGACTAGGACACTCTAGACTTTAAACAATAATGATATCAATTTTCATAGTTGTTTTTTTTTTTCATTAGGCAAATCCTACCTGCACGTTGGAGTCAAAGTGGAATATTCAGATGCACAAAAAGGATATATGAGTTACCTATAATCTCATTGCCCAGTGGTAACCACAATTATCGCCATGCATATTTGCTAACACTTGTATGCAAACAATAGCAGACTATACATTCTGCTTTGTAAATCCTTTTATTTATGTAACATCCCCTGTAAATGAATATATTTTCAAGCTATAATTTTTACTGGCTGAACAATAGTCCCCCATATAAATGCACCATAATTTAAGTAATTAACCTCTTAATATTGAACAGGTAAGTATATTCTAATTTTTCACACTTATAAATATAAATGTTGTTATTCCTTCATTCATTTATTTATTCATTCAACAAATATTTGTTTATTCTAGGTGCTAGAGATACTACAGTGAATAAACCAAGGGAAAATAGATGGAAAGCCTGCCCTTGAAGTTCTTATGTTCCAGTGAAAGAGACTAGAAATAAGATAAATGAATAAAATATGTGGTACATTCAATAATGATAAGAAAAACAATAAAAGAGGCAAGGAAATGAGAAGAAATAAACTTGAGTACAGAAAGGGAGACTAGAGAAGGCCTCGCTGAGAAAGTAACATTTTTTAAAAGGCCTGAAGGAAGTAAGGAAGCAAATGTAAATATTTAAGGAATTTTTAAGAAGAATGAATAGCAAGTGCAAAGGCACTGAGGCAGAGTATGCTTGGCAGGGTAGAAGAGCCAGAGTGGCTTCCACTGAATAGAACAAAAGGGGGAATGGTAGAAGTTGAAGTTAGAGGGGTTACAAGGTAAAGGGACAGTTTGCACTTATTTTCCTGGCATGATTACTTATTGAGAATAAATGAAGGGAGAAGTATGAAGCAAGAAAATCTGTTAGGAGGTTATTGCATTAAGCCAGAATAGAAATGTTGATGAGTTGGATTCAAATGGTACCTGTAGAGAACATGAGAATGCGTAGGATTCCTGTTATATATGTAATGTACAGCCTACCAGACTTTCTGACAGATTGGATACAAAATGAGAAGAAGACAAAGGAGGAGTAAAGAACAACTTCACCATTTTCAGCCTGAAAACTGGAGTTGCCATGTACTGAATTGGACAAAAGTGCAAGTAGAGCAGTTCTGGTGAATGAGATGTTAGAAGTGAAGTTGGAACATGTGAAGTGTGAAGTGTCTATCAGATATCTGTATTAGTCAATTCAGGCTGCTATAACAAATATATCAGACTGGGTGACTTAAACAAAAACATTTATTTCTTATAGTTCTGGAGGCTGGGAAGTTCAAAATCAAAGTGCTGAAAGTTCTGGTGTTTGGTGACAGTCCGCTTCCTGGTTTGCAGGATCTTGAGATTACGCTGAATTATGCAATAGTCAGGATTCAGCCAAAGAACAAAGGCAATGGGTGATCTATAATAAAGATTTATTGCAAAGAATTGGCTTATGCCGTAGTGAGAACTGGCAAAGAGGGTCTAAAATCTGCAGGCAGGCAGGCCATCAGGAAGACCAAGCTGGACTCTGCACACAAGGTGAAGCTTCTGTCCAAAGGTGCAATTTCTCTTTGTTAGGAAAGTCTCATTTTTGCTTGCAAGGGCTTTCAATTGATTGAATCTGGCTCATCCAGATTATCTAGGATAATCTCCCTTACTTAGAGTTAACTGATTATGGACTTTAAGCACATCTACAAAATGCCTTCAGAGCAACACCTAGATTAGTGTTTGATTGAATAGCTGAGACTAGCCTAGCCCAGTTGACGCATAAAACTAACCATCAAAATCTGGAAAGTACAATGTAATCACAAAGATCCTTATAAGGGAGAGGAAAGGTCATTAGATTAGGGTCAGAGAAGGTAGTGTGATGACAGAAGCAAAGTAGGTGAAGAAAATGTAACAATGGAAACAGAGGTCAGAGGAAAAGACATATTTCAGGATGGTATGCTGTTTGCTATGAAGATGGAGGGAGGAAGCATGAGCCAAGGAATGCAAGTGGACTCTTACAGGTTTTGTAAAAAGCAGTACATAGATTCTCTCCTAGAATCTCTGGAAAGAATGTAGCTCTCTTGACCCATCTTAAAGTTCTGGCCTCCAGAACTGCAAAGTAATAAATTTGTATTGTTTTAAGCCACTAAATTTGTTTCACAGTTCTGATAGTTTGTTAGGGCAGCAATAGGAAACTAAAATGTATATGGATGTAAGTGTGTGTGTGTGATCTGTTTCTAGATTTCTATTTGGTTTCATTAAGATCGACCCATCCATTCCTGCCCCAGTATAATGTTTTTTTAATTATTTTGATTTTTAAGATACATTTTAATATCAAATAGAGAAAGTACCCTCTAATAATCTTTTTTTCAAATTGCTTTGGCTATTTTCATTTGTTTAATTTTTTAGACTAAATTTAGAAAAAAATTGCCAAGTTCCCATGTGATAAACTCCCCTCCAAAAAATATACCAAAATATTCTAATTCTGACCACATAAAATATATGTATTTGGATAGTATAAATTTTCACACATTATTTTTCTTTCTAGTCAAGTATTCAACAAAGCAAAAAAAAAAAAGTGCAAAGCAAATATGTGGGTATCTGAGTTGCAGCATGTTCTGGATATATTATAGTTTCTTTAAAATTTTGTGTATTTCCCAACTTTTTCACAGTAGGTTTGTGTAGTAGGTTGTATGGTAGATTTGTGGATAGTCACTGCCAGAAGATATCAAGTCCTAATCCCCAAATTTATAAATGTTACTTATTTAGAAAAAAGAATCATTGCAAATGTAATTAGGTTAAGAATCTTGAGATGAGGAGATTACTTTTAATAATCTAGGTGGGCTCTAAAACCATCACAAGTATATTTACGAGAGAGACACACTGAGAAAAAAGGAAATGTGACCACAAAAGCAGAGATTCGAAGGATGAGACCATAAGCCAAATAACATCTAGACCAACAAGTAACAAAACATCCCTACAGCCTTCAGAAGTGAAACCCTACAGATACCTTTATTTCAGACTCAGGCCTCCAGAACTGTGAGAGAATAAATACTTGATGCTTTGAGCCACCTAGTTTGTAATAATTTGTTACAGTAGCCCTAGAAAAGCAAGACAATATCCTTCACCTTTATTCCAGGATCCTCCTATGACAACTGGCAAAAGTGTACTGAAGCCAAAAGGTTTGAGAACTGCTGTTTTAAG
>NW_011888818.1:5528726-5542865 GCF_000151845.1 Pteropus vampyrus
GTCTATTAGTTGGATGTTGGACTGCATGCATTGATTCACAAATTGTATTTTTCTACCTTGTCAACTCGTGTCCTCATTTCTAAGAGAGTTCTTCATTTTATCTTTCAACCATTCAATTAAATTGGTGGTGTTTTGCTATTTGAAATTTCTAAGACTTCCTTCTGTTCTAATGATCCTTTTCCTGTAACATCTTCCATTAGCTCATGAATGCAATGTTTTACTACATAATTTTCTCTCTTATCTCTCCAAACATATTAACGACCATTTCATATTTTGAGAAGGCAGCATAGTTTTCAAATTCTGCTTTCTGATTTGTTTTTGTTTCCTCCAACGTCGTTTTTTCTAATTGCTTTTTGGATTGTTTTTCCATTTTGTTTTGTTATGTTTTTCTCTCTCTTTAATGTTAAAAGCACTCCTCAAATATCTGGTTTTCTTTGGCTGTCTCTTCATCTATGAATGAGTCTGTAACAAGTTGATTGGAAGCTCTGTGGGCACAAGTAGGCTTATTGAGTCACAGTCACTGTAACGCAATGAGGCAACATTTCTGATTTTTTTATTGACAGATTCTCAGGCCCTTTTTCTGGGGCTGTTCTGTTTCTTCAAAGGATGATTCTTCACTCTCTTGCATGAGGAGCAAAGGCAGCCTTGACCCTGACTGTGTACACTTTGGAGACTGGGATTGGGACAGAAAGATGGGGAGAAGAGGGGAAATGTGGCTTAACTCATCAAAGCACATCTTTCCTGTTTTCAGTATAGTATCTGTCTTCTGTTCATCATTCTTAGTGTCCTTGAGTACAGAGTTTTTCTGGTTCTATTTCTTCTTAGAACAAGATTTATTGTCTTGAGGAAGTAACCAGGTAGTGAGTGGCTACTGTGTGAGTGGCTATTATGTGAGCATAAAACCACTATAATTACTCTATAGACTTTCAGTCAATTGACAGGTACTCATTATTAAACTTTCTACCCACTTGTAGAATGTTGAGCCTTTCCTGAGTTTTTTGTACAAATCATTGAGCATTTCTCCATTTTCCTCCTTAGCCAAGTCTTAAGATTTCAGCTTCCCTCTTCTATGCCTAGACAATTTACTCTCTATTGCCATGTTCCATCTTATAAATACAAGTTCGCATTTCTTATCCATTTCACTACTGTCTTTTCTCCAATTCTCTTTACCTTCATAGGTTTTTTATCTTTTTAAGTTTTTATTATTATTCCTTAATATATTTTCTTGGAATTTGGAAAGGGAGCAGACAATACAAATAGTTGTGTTCAACTAAGTTTAGTCTGAAATCTCCTGGAACATTTTTAAATACTATAAGAAATAACTTTTCTTTGAAAATTTGCCAGAAATTGTCTATTATATCATTTAGACCAATGCCTTTATGAGGCTGCATACATTGACAATTTTTTTTACTCTATTCTGTTTATGTATTTAGATTTTATATTTTTGATTCAATTTTGTTTATTAATATTTACCTGAAAAATTTTCCATTTCTTCAATAATTTTGAATTTTATTATAGTACTATTTATAGTCTTATGTTATAGTTTTTGAAATTTCACTGTTCTTACATATTATACTCTTGTTTTATATTCCTAGTATATATTTATCTGTCATTTTTAATTAGCTCTGTCAGAGGCCTATATTTTATTGAATGTTTTAAGTAACTAGGTCTTATATTAAATACATATGAATATTTGGGGTTTTTTTTCATTTTGATGGTATCTTTAGCTTCAAGTTATTTTTCTTACTTTCCTTAAGGTTTTTTAATTGGTATTTTAATAACTTCTTTAGTAAAATGTCTGGTTTATTTATTTTCATCTCTCTTATTTAATAATAAAAGCACATAAGGCTACATGTATTATTTGCATCATGTATTTCTAAATAGTTTATAAATGAAATTTGATGCTCTTTGATCTGAAAATTATTTATGAAAGTTTTGTTTGTATTTTAAATTTCAAAAATGTTTAAATTCTTTAATCAACACTTCCTTAATTACTTGTAATTCTATTATATTATGGTCAGAAAATGTGGATTTTATGATTTCTGATTTGGAAATATTTTTAAGACTTTCTTTGTGACCTCAAAATAGTGGCTCTTTTCCTAAATATGACTTAAGAGCTTAGAAGGTATATCCTCTCTTTCTAGAGTCCACAGTTAGACGAATTTATGTTGATTCTATTGGATTTCCCTGTCATCTTGCAGAAACATATATACATTAGTAACTTCTTGAGAAAGAAAAACTCTGAAAAGAAAATGTGTCAAATGTTTTGATTATCTGAAAATTACCTTATTTTACCATTTGATTGGTGGTTTGGCTGGATAGGCAATTATATATTAGAAATAATTTGAAAGCATTGTTTCATTGTATTCTGGCATCTAGTGTTATTTATATACTCTACATCCAGATTTATCATTCTCTATCTTATTTGTTAATGATTCAGAGAGAGGCTTTAGAGTATCCCCAGTTATTGCATTTCTGTCAAATTATCCTTGGATGCACATTTTCTGCTTTCCCTGTTTCAGTGTGATCTTATTTGGGGAATGAAGGCTCCTGATGCTTCATTTATTATGAATTTTACTTTTTACTCTAAAATAATAATTGCTATCCTGTTTAATACTTTTTCTGTAAACTTTATCTTATATATTTAAATAATTTTGCTTGCATTTACCAAACTTACTTTTGGCATGCATTTATTATAAATAATCTGTGTCATTTTGTTTCAAAAATATTCTTTTTTGTGAAGACATAATTATATTTTGGTTTATGAGCAAGGAGATTTTGTCTTTTAATTGATGAACATTTCCTATTTTTTCTTTTTTACTTTTCGTTATATATTTTACTTTTTTTTTAATTTTCCTACCTCTGAAATTTTAATACTTCCTTGCTATTTTCTATCTTTTATTTATTTAATTTTCTTGCATTTTTTCCATTAATTTAGAATGTCTATATCATCTCCCTATTTAATTCAAAAATAAATTTAAATACTGTTTACTTTTAAGGCTTTATTTCAGTAATTCTTTAACATATATTCATTTATTTAATGTTTAATCAAAGGTGCAATGGATCCATTACTCTTTTAGGCAGTTGCGTTTTTCTACTTTAAGATATTAGATAATAATTTTCTTTAGCCACAGCCATCAACCCACAAACTCATTCTCTGGCCCGTGCCTAATCACCGAGCACTTGCTAAAGCTTGCTGAAACAATCTTCATTGGATCTCTGTTAAACCAATCACTAAGTGAAAAGTTGTTGAGTTTTTCCCTCTTTTTCCACAGAATAAAAGATGCAGAACAGTGGCCATTTTTATAATGGAAGTACTCGAATAAGTTTTTCTGCTTATTTAAAAGTAATTAATCCTGATTCATTATGGATATTTTTAACTGGAAAATTACTGATAATGTTTATCCTGTCACATTTCACATCTTTTCCCATTAAAAACTATTCATTGTGTCAAACATGTTTTGAAATGTGTATATAGGGTATAATTTCAACAATATAAGAACATCATGCAAAACAAAAAGAATATAGGAATTTATACTAACATGTTAACATTAGCTATCTCTGATAGGGATGTTCTTTGTGAGATGTTTTTCTTCCTTAAATTGTATGTTTCATACAATTTTTACTTAGTAGGTATCACTTTACTATAAGAAATTTGCACATACTACATTATAATAACATGTTTAGTGCATCATAAATTCAAATAACACAACTTTGAGGCAGGGAAAAGATGGACATTTTTTATTTAATCAAATTTAAATGAGACAAAGTGCAAAGAAAGCATTAAATTTATTTCTGGTTTTGTCTGTGATGGAGTTCCAAGAGGTAAACCTATGTTCCTGTTGAGAAAAGCTAGGTAAAATTTTTTAAAGTTTAAAAAATCTATTTGAAGATATTAGAAAGCTGTTGAGTCAATCAGATCATAAAAAGCCAAAATCACAAAGAAAAGAGGACCTTAAAGAGTGTATGGACATTGTATTCATCTCCCTCTTTAGGTTTTTGCAGATTCTGGGTAACAAAAAAAAAAGGAGAATCAATGAATAAGGCTATGGTTATAAGGCATAGAATCTTTTAGAATTTTTGTCACCTTTATAGAACTGGAGAGCAAAATTAAAAGTAATGTAAATGTAACAGAAGAGAAGTCTGTAACAGCTTGTCAATATTTCTTATAGAAATGTACAGAAAAATGTTTTGTAGGTAGTTTTGTAGGTTACTCAGTTATGACTAACAAGATAATCAAGACTACAGAGGCCAAGATCCTAATGCAAAAGTAATCTCTGAGCAGTCGCCCTAACATTTAGTGGTTTTCTCTTCCAATGTTACCAGAATTCTTCAAATGAACATGGAAAGAGGCTAAGAAGAAAACTGTTTAAGAGAAGATATTAATTTTAGAAAATTGCATGCCAGATCTAAAAAGATAAAAACTGGAGTTCAGAACCCACCAAAGAGGAAGAGTACAACTGCAATTTCTGGAGGATGAGAGAATACAAACAGAAGCAAACTGGCAATAAATGAAGACTTAAAAAACCTGAAACTCAGCCTTGAGTCAGCTCAATACCTCATAAGACTTGTATAATCTGTCCCCTTTCCATTTACCTGTGAGAGGAAAGAGAGAACCTGCTCTGGAGGAAGATATTATCATTTAGAGCCTTACAATTTTTCATAGACAATGCCTGACATTCAACCCAAAATTACAAGTATGAAAAAATAGACAATAGAAACAGATTTATGAAGGACTCAATTATTGGCATAATGGGTATTTAAAAGTAACTTTGATTAATGTGTTCAATAATAGAGAAAAGTTGACAAGATCAAGAATTTAAATTGAAAACCAAATTAAAATTCTATAAGTAAGAAAATGAGATTGAGAACTTAATAAATATGTATGAAAGCATATGAGATTCATTAGAAGAAAAAATTAAAAATACATAAATGAGAAAATACCCATTTATTAGTATATATTTGCATATGTACAAAATCTCTGCAATTATATATTAGAAATAATTTGAAAGCATTGTTTCATTGTATTCTGGCATCTAGTGTTATTTATATACTCTACATCCAGATTTATCATTCTCTATCTTATTTGTTAATGATTCAGAGAGAGGCTTTAGAGTATCCCCAGTTATTGCATTTCTGTCAAATTATCCTTGGATGCACATTTTCTGCTTTCCCTGTTTCAGTGTGATCTTATTTGGGGAATGAAGGCTCCTGATGCTTCATTTATTATGAATTTTACTTTTTACTCTAAAATAATAATTGCTATCCTGTTTAATACTTTTTCTGTAAACTTTATCTTATATATTTAAATAATTTTGCTTGCATTTACCAAACTTACTTTTGGCATGCATTTATTATAAATAATCTGTGTCATTTTGTTTCAAAAATATTCTTTTTTGTGAAGACATAATTATATTTTGGTTTATGAGCAAGGAGATTTTGTCTTTTAATTGATGAACATTTCCTATTTTTTCTTTTTTACTTTTCGTTATATATTTTACTTTTTTTTTAATTTTCCTACCTCTGAAATTTTAATACTTCCTTGCTATTTTCTATCTTTTATTTATTTAATTTTCTTGCATTTTTTCCATTAATTTAGAATGTCTATATCATCTCCCTATTTAATTCAAAAATAAATTTAAATACTGTTTACTTTTAAGGCTTTATTTCAGTAATTCTTTAACATATATTCATTTATTTAATGTTTAATCAAAGGTGCAATGGATCCATTACTCTTTTAGGCAGTTGCGTTTTTCTACTTTAAGATATTAGATAATAATTTTCTTTAGCCACAGCCATCAACCCACAAACTCATTCTCTGGCCCGTGCCTAATCACCGAGCACTTGCTAAAGCTTGCTGAAACAATCTTCATTGGATCTCTGTTAAACCAATCACTAAGTGAAAAGTTGTTGAGTTTTTCCCTCTTTTTCCACAGAATAAAAGATGCAGAACAGTGGCCATTTTTATAATGGAAGTACTCGAATAAGTTTTTCTGCTTATTTAAAAGTAATTAATCCTGATTCATTATGGATATTTTTAACTGGAAAATTACTGATAATGTTTATCCTGTCACATTTCACATCTTTTCCCATTAAAAACTATTCATTGTGTCAAACATGTTTTGAAATGTGTATATAGGGTATAATTTCAACAATATAAGAACATCATGCAAAACAAAAAGAATATAGGAATTTATACTAACATGTTAACATTAGCTATCTCTGATAGGGATGTTCTTTGTGAGATGTTTTTCTTCCTTAAATTGTATGTTTCATACAATTTTTACTTAGTAGGTATCACTTTACTATAAGAAATTTGCACATACTACATTATAATAACATGTTTAGTGCATCATAAATTCAAATAACACAACTTTGAGGCAGGGAAAAGATGGACATTTTTTATTTAATCAAATTTAAATGAGACAAAGTGCAAAGAAAGCATTAAATTTATTTCTGGTTTTGTCTGTGATGGAGTTCCAAGAGGTAAACCTATGTTCCTGTTGAGAAAAGCTAGGTAAAATTTTTTAAAGTTTAAAAAATCTATTTGAAGATATTAGAAAGCTGTTGAGTCAATCAGATCATAAAAAGCCAAAATCACAAAGAAAAGAGGACCTTAAAGAGTGTATGGACATTGTATTCATCTCCCTCTTTAGGTTTTTGCAGATTCTGGGTAACAAAAAAAAAAGGAGAATCAATGAATAAGGCTATGGTTATAAGGCATAGAATCTTTTAGAATTTTTGTCACCTTTATAGAACTGGAGAGCAAAATTAAAAGTAATGTAAATGTAACAGAAGAGAAGTCTGTAACAGCTTGTCAATATTTCTTATAGAAATGTACAGAAAAATGTTTTGTAGGTAGTTTTGTAGGTTACTCAGTTATGACTAACAAGATAATCAAGACTACAGAGGCCAAGATCCTAATGCAAAAGTAATCTCTGAGCAGTCGCCCTAACATTTAGTGGTTTTCTCTTCCAATGTTACCAGAATTCTTCAAATGAACATGGAAAGAGGCTAAGAAGAAAACTGTTTAAGAGAAGATATTAATTTTAGAAAATTGCATGCCAGATCTAAAAAGATAAAAACTGGAGTTCAGAACCCACCAAAGAGGAAGAGTACAACTGCAATTTCTGGAGGATGAGAGAATACAAACAGAAGCAAACTGGCAATAAATGAAGACTTAAAAAACCTGAAACTCAGCCTTGAGTCAGCTCAATACCTCATAAGACTTGTATAATCTGTCCCCTTTCCATTTACCTGTGAGAGGAAAGAGAGAACCTGCTCTGGAGGAACATATTATCATTTAGAGCCTTACAATTTTTCATAGACAATGCCTGACATTCAACCCAAAATTACAAGTATGAAAAAATAGACAATAGAAACAGATTTATGAAGGACTCAATTATTGGCATAATGGGTATTTAAAAGTAACTTTGATTAATGTGTTCAATAATAGAGAAAAGTTGACAAGATCAAGAATTTAAATTGAAAACCAAATTAAAATTCTATAAGTAAGAAAATGAGATTGAGAACTTAATAAATATGTATGAAAGCATATGAGATTCATTAGAAGAAAAGATTAAAAATACATAAATGAGAAAATACCCATTTATTAGTATATATTTGCATATGTACAAAATCTCTAAGCTAAAGTACAGAAAGAAAAATACAGAAAGAAAACATAACGCATGAAATATAGTGAAAAGGTCTAACGTGTAGAATTATAGTCTTGGAAAGAAGAGATAAAATGAGCAAGAAGCAATATTTAATGTGCGAAGAAATAATGACTTAGAATTTTTCAAACCTGATGAAAAACATTACAGTATATATAACTGCACTGTAAAATTCAACTGGTCTATTGAAAACCTGTGTTTATTTCCAGAGCCTTCTCGAGCCATGTTCCTGATCCTTGGCCAAACAAAATAGAATAGAATAGGACAGGGGAGAAGACGAGAGAAGAGGATAAGGTAAGGTAAGGTAGAATAGAATAGTATGGAATGGAATGGAATGGAATGGAATGGAATGGAATGGAATGGAATGGAATGGAATGGAATGGAATGGAATAGAATAGAATAGAATAGAATAGAATAGAATAGAATAGAATAGAATAGAATAGAATAGAATAGAATAGAATAGAATAGGAAATACAATACAATAGAATACAATAAAATAGAATACAATAGAATCGAATATCTAGGAATTAATTTGGTTTTGTGCTAATGCAATTTACCAAAACATAACAGAAGAGA
The DNA here is from genome assembly GCF_000151845.1 of Pteropus vampyrus. Taxonomy (NCBI): domain Eukaryota; kingdom Metazoa; phylum Chordata; class Mammalia; order Chiroptera; family Pteropodidae; genus Pteropus; species Pteropus vampyrus. The sequence goes on from NW_011888818.1 coordinate 5,536,976, forward strand.
AGTCTGTAATAGCTTGTCAATATTTTTTATAGAAAATGTACAGATAAATGTTTTGTAGGTGGTTTCTGTTAAGCTGTCTTAGTTTCTGCTGTTGAATCTGATCACATAGCATGCTTTAAGCTAGTTCACCAGAGTAGCATAAAAGATTCCTACTTGAATGAGACTATGCCTTCCCTGAGATCAAAATGTTTTAGTGGTTTGTGAGCTGGGGATGAAGTACAACTTTGAAACTGAGAGAAGGTTCTAGAATCTGTGTATGGATATTCCAGACTTCTCTAATGTAAATTTATGCCTTCTTGCCCCTACTGCTTTGTATCTTTTATCTACAATAAATCTCTCATGAGTGTATCTGTGTGTGTGTGTGTGTGTGTGTGTGTGCGTGCGCGCGCATATATGTTATGAATCCTTTAGGTTGCTGAAAACTAAAAACAAAGAGCATACAAAATAAGGTTTCCATTAGCAGGCCAGGCCGTAGAGAAGTAGAGAGAGGGTAAGTAATTCACAGTCTGTGCCACATTATATTACAAATTGTCTCTAATAAACTTAGAGCATTTGTACATTTCAATTAAAAATAATTAAATAATTAGTAAAAATATATTTATTTTTCCTTATAATCCCTAGGAAAAACAAATTTAATGCTCACCTCTCTCTCTCCTCTTTACTCCAACCCCAAACACATACGTCACACACATTCCTGTCTTCATTAGTAGGACCTGGAATCGAGACCTGTTTTGTAACTATGAAAATGTTCAGATTTTACCCTTCCCATTTTTCTTCCCCAAGATGAAGTCTGAATATTGTAACAAGGAAATTAAAAAGTCCCCATAGCAGAGGGGAGGACGGTGAAAAAGATGACTCAGATGCACTTAATGTCTTATTTCTTGTCTCTTCGCTGCTGCCAATTTCACAGACTGACAGTCCCTCTCATAGGGGACTACAAAGAGACAACTGGACCCATCTGGTCATTAAGGCTGAAAGTCTGTGACTCTGAACATTTGTCTCCAGTCTCAAAGTTCCTGCACGTGGTGGGTTCTTCATTTTGATTCCAGGCTCTGATGGGCCTCCAGAACTGTCAGCCATCTTCCACTGAATGTGACACATTACCATCCAGCATCACGGTGGAAATATCTGTGACCCTGGCTTCTCACAAAAGCTTACAGCCTTTACCTACACACATTATACATGTTTTATAACTTTCTGAAATTTTCTAAAGTTGTTTCGTGCCACATTTTAAGCCCCTAATGAGGAAATAAAAAATTGACCTTAATTCTATATCTGCCTCTCTCTCTCCAATTTTAAGCTTTCTACTTTCTCTGTGGCATATTTCCCATCTTCCTGGCTCTAGTCTCATAGATCAGCCTTAATGGGGACAAAATACAGAAAAGAGATTTGATTACTCATCAGAGTACCTAAATTGGGAGGTATTTCGAAAATATTCTACCTGTTCCAGATAGAACACAGGCCTCTTTCATTTTTCCATAGTAATCTTAGAGCAATGTATATATGTATACAAGACATTACTGAAAGGTAGAAAAGAATTACAACACTATACATGTAGAAGCTCGACACTGAAAAATAGATGTGCTCAGGGTCAGAAAGAGAATATTCTCTCTTTCACCTGATCCATCAAAATATTTTCTCCAATTTCCTCAAGAGAAGTTCTGCAACACCTTTTCCATATCAAATATTTTTCTACTATTATAGTTTAAATTCTAAGTTTGAGTATTATACAGAGCAGATACTCAACATGTATTAAATGACAACATAAATGAACAAAAGAGATTGCTTCTCAGTAGAATCTGGAAATATCTTAGTGCTGTGTTAATAGAAGAAAACAAAAAAAAATGGTTCAATGAATTGAAAAAGGCAAAAGTATTTTGAATTTCTTTAAAAATATATTGCCTATATCAGAAATAGAAAGCTGATGGCCATTAGTCCAAATATGACCAACATGTATGTTTTATTGTTCTACAATATTTAAAAAATAATTTAAATATCTTTACTTGGAGCATTAACTCTATAATCTGACATGTTCTTCACTACTCCCTAACATTTTTCAACTTGCCAATTTTATTAATTTATGTTGATGATTAGAATTTGTGGTCTTGAAAGCTTATTTTAAAATGGAATTTGACACATGGAGGTATGCTTAGAGGTATGCTTAAACTTTCTAATTGATATGATCAACAATTAATTTTATAAAATTGATATGATCAACAATTAATTTTATAAGCATTTTTGACTATTAAGACATATTGACTGACAGTTTGAAGATATCTGCTAAATTAATATATATATGGATAGATAGATACATACATACATACATACATATATACATATATACATACATATATACATATATACATACATACATTTTGGACTATTTTAACATAACGCTAGGTTTTAAAACCAAGCTGGTTGTGAAAAACATTTTACAAAGGTAAGTTTTACTGTATGTAACTTATACCTCAATAAATATAAGAATTATAAAGAAAATAAATGTTTTGAATATTATCTAAATACTTTTAACTTTAGCCTGTTCCCTTCTTTAGCCATCCAACCAGGAAACAGCTGACTCATTAGTCTCAAAAAAGTATTAGTGAATAATAAGCCACGTCCAGTATTAGCTGAATAGGAATATTGCTATTTTAACGCTGGAAATCATTAAAAATTAGAAAATCACGTTATGTGTGTAGAATGATTCAGGTCAGGGGGAGGAGGTATGGTTTCACAAAGAGCATCTCCCTTGAAAGTAGAATGCATCAGAAGTTCCTCATAGAGGTTATCTGAAGTATCTCCACAAATACGCTCCACAAAACTTGAGGGCTTGATGCTAAGTGAAGTACATCAGACAGAAAACAAATGCTATATGATCTCTCTTGTGGAAACTAAAAAAACCAAACTCACGGAAACAGGGAACAGAATGGTGGTTACCAAAGATGTGGAGACAGGGGTGTGAGAAATGAGTGACGGTGGTCAAAAGGCACAAACTTCCAGTTATAAGGTAAATCAGTTCTGGGAATGTAATGCACAGCATGGTGAAAATAGTTAACAGTCTGTGTTCTATAATTGAAAGTTGCTAAGAGAGTACATCTTAAAAGTTCTCATTATAAGAAAAAAATTTTAACTGCGTGAGGTGATGAATGTTAGCTAAATTTAGTGTAGTAATCATTTTATGTTATATACATATATCAAATCATTATATTGTGCATCTAAAACTAATACAGTATTATATAGTAATTATGTCTCAATAAAACTAAGGAAAATGAAAGCAAATCAAACTAAAGAGGCTGCATGTGGACCTTGAACAAGATAGGGAAAAGCAATTTCCAGATTCCAATAACACTTGTCATGTGAAAATTTGTCTCTCAAATTCTTAAACATATAACAGTATATATAGAAGACAAACATATATAGTGAAATTGTAAACAAATGCCTGACAATTATAAACTCCTACTTCAGGGACATAGACTTCAATGGTAGCAGCAAAGGGAAAGATGATCAGGAAGGGATTAATAGTGTTTTTGTTATATAGATCCATACCCCCTATTGCAATTGCAAAATCCCAAAACTCATTTGGAGGAAAAAAATACTTGACCTGATCTAACTGGCCTGACATGAGAATTTATAGTCTAAAGTTATCTCACTTAGGCTCAGTAGCCATACATTTAAGTTGCAGAAATATGAGTGATATGAGTGTATTTAACTAGAGGTACAGCCCCTCGCTGGAAGTATTACATAATATATGGAACATACACAGCATTAGCTTTTCCAAAATTTGAATTATTTTGAAATTTAAAACACATTTTACCCCAAGGGTTTCAAATAAGGTCTTGTGGGTCTACATTGGTAGTGCTATATTTCTTAATCTGGGTAGTTGGTACATGGATTTTTTTTCATGACTTTTTTTCATTATATAATAAATGGCTAAAACATTAAAATCGCTGCCAATTTATCTAGAGTTACTTGACTCCCTACTCCTACCTAGAAACTAAAAAGAGGAACAACTGTTAAGGGTAAAATTGACCAATATTTTACCCCTGCCCTCACTTTGCCCCCACCACCTCAAGTGCCCAAGGTCATGGGTCAGGTCAAGCTGAGAAAAATCTTTGAACTAGATATGGACTGGACTTTTCACACCCTTACTAATGACTGGAAAACTAAAACTTCTACTAGAGATTTTGTCCAAGAGTAGAGAAGGGAAATTTATCAGAGAAAACCTGGAAGAAAAAAACGATTCCTGATTATTCCTTCACTGACTTCAGATAAAATGGAAATACGGTCAGAGTCAAAACAAATGCATGTTTTGTTAACCTTGTCAATAGTCTCAGTGTTATGGCTGATTTCATTATCGAATTATGATCATTGAATGCAATCACCAGAAATTTATGGACTTCTGAGAGACTGATTTCTGCAGACAATATTGTGGTCATGGCTTTTCTCTTTCCAATCGAGTGAATGAAATGCACCTGCTTCATTAACTCTCTAAATTCCCATCTCCTGTACCTTTGCTAATTGATTAAGAAAATATTTCTTGCACAGACAGAATATAGTATCTTTCTAGAAAATAATATTCATTTAGTCTTATCTGTATTGATTAACTGGCTTGAAACCATCAACATAGCTGGACAGCTGTGGAGCAAGGCAGTGTCCTTTAGGGCACTGGTCCCAAACTCGGCCAAGTATCATAATCACTAGATATGTTAAAAAATAAAAACAAAACAAAACAAAATAAAACAAAACAAAACAAAACCCTTGACATTCTGATTCACTAGAAATGGGGCTTAAAGATCTGTATTTTCGAAAATCTCTCCAGACATTCCTACTGTGCAGACAAGGTTTAACGACCAGTACTCTAGAGTACTCGTCTTTTTAACTTGACCTTGACATAGCAGGCCAAGAAAATGAAAACAATGTTTTATTTACTGTGCTGATCCATTCTTGTTCACTCAGCTAAGACTTTCAGCACAGGTTCTATGTATGTTATCACTTTGCTTGATGAAATTCTTAAGATATCAGACGATCAATAAAAATTAAATGAACTCTTCCTCTAGGGTTTTTTTCTCCCTCATTATTATTGGCAACGTATGTGGTAGAACTACCCAGCATGCAAGCAACCTGAAGCTAATATATAACACTTTGTGTTCAAAAAAGCAGCCCATCTAGGCCTCTTAAAATACATTATAAAAGAAAGCATACACATTTTGCTGGTAGAAAGTAAAAATGCCAATTTGTTCAAAAATGAAACACTGCATGAGAAAATTGTATGCTATGCCCCAGCTATCTGTGTCTTACAAAAATCACTAAAATCTCTCACAACTCTGTGACTTTTCACCTGCCTTTTCTTCTGTATGAAAATTTCTTCTTCACTTTCTTTGTCCAAGACACTACTCCTTATACTTTAAAAACTCTTAGAATAAAACATAAATATAAATCTTTGTGATGGAGATTAGACAAAGATTTTTTAGATATAACACCTAAAGCACAAGCTACCAAAGAAAAAATAGATAAATGGAACTTTATCAAAATTAAGGTCTTTTTGGGCTTCAAAGGACACTATCTAGAAAGTGAAAAGACAACCCACAGAAGGAGAGAAAAGAAACATTTGCAAATTATATATCTGATAAGGGTCTAGTAATCAGACACAAAAAGACATAGGTTATATGATTTCACCGCTGGTTTGTAACCTCAGGAGTTTCCCGGGTGAAATTCGAAAACAGCCCCCACACACCGAGAGCAAAGACAGACTGAAAAAAGTGGCAGGCCACTCCAGAGTGGTAGGTGGCAGATTTAATAAGCAAGGGAACCAACTTAGGAGGCTTCTCTTGGTCGGCCACAAGACAAGTAAGTAGATTTCCTCATTCACCTGCCAGAATCTCAGAAGTTTATG
>NW_011888818.1:5544145-5548907 GCF_000151845.1 Pteropus vampyrus
AAAAAACTTCCTCTATCCCTTGTCACTCTTGCCATTTCATGCACATTTTTAAAAACATTTTGGTCATTTCGTTATTATGAAACAAAGTTTATGTTATATTCATCTCTTCCCACCACATCACAAGGTAGTGCACCAGCCTGTTTCACCTTCTTCATGACACTTAATACCTGGATCTATGTTTCCCATTGATTTGTTTACCACATCCCCTCTCCAGAATGCAAGCTCGCTGAGGCAGGACCTTCTCTTTCCCCTTCATTTTGTGTCTGCCATACATAGCACATAGTAGGTATTCAATAAATAGTTATGGAATAAATGAATAAATTTTTTTGTCTCATATTTTTAGATTGACATTGACCTAAAGAATACATGGAATCTTACAAATCAGTAAGATCTGATCTTTATGTTGTCTACTGTCAGTGTCCTTTTTATAAGATCCCATTTTGGCGATAAGTATATAGTATTGTCATGAGTTATTTGCTCTGCCATTTTGCCACACACTGTGTCTTTTTTCTACATTCTTAATATCCAACAAATGGCAAGAAATCAATAAATGTTAATGGAATAGCTGACTAAATTACAGAAACGAGAATAATATTTTTGTAAATATATTAAGTTGCTTTTCTTTGACATTTCCTGGTATGACATTCCCCCTTGCTATGCTAGACACCCCAGGGAGATGACGACTATCGCAGCAGGAATTTTTTTTAAAAAATGTAGGTTTCAATTTTTGACATATAGAATAGGATTATTTTTAAACTCAGGATATGCTGTACGGGAAAGCATTTGCTGTAATAAAAGGGTGCTAGCCCAGCTTTCCGGACCAGGAGACATAGAAAGGAGAAAAGGAAATGGCAGAGAATTACGATCAACTACAAACCCTCATAGGGTTTATCCTCAAGAGAGTACATAGGGTTATGATAGGGGCATTGAAATAAGTGTGGGGAAATTGGATACAGTGATCCACTCCTCTGGGTGTAGCTCGGAATAGCTTTAAGCCTTCAGAGGAAGCACTGGGTGCAGTTTGTTGCCCCATCCCATGGCATGGGTGAAGGGAGGGGCCCTACATAGACTGCCTGAGATAATTCTTTGGTTCTCCCTGGCTTTTAAGTGGACTGCCATGGATCTAGAAGTTCCCATAAGCCCAGTACAGGGACGCAAATGTTCTGAGAGTGTGATGGGAGTCAGGTAAAGCTGCTTCTGTGATAAGAGGCAAATGACTGATAACCATGAGCTTCACTCAGTAGCTGGTGTCCAAGTAATACCAGCAAAGGCTGGATGGTAACAGTGGACCTCAGGCAGACCACAAAGGAGGAACAAGGACAGACCTGCCTCTGCTGTGAAGGTGGCAGCCTAAGGGCTCCTGAGGCTCCCTGTCCCAGCCACCTGAGCTCAGGTAAGTCCTTCTTCCACTCTCCTCCTTGAAATCCACGTGCTTCACTGGTAAGAAGCAGGGAGAGGAGGAAGAAATCTGAAAGGTTGAACATTTACCTGAAAGAGATTGGAGTTCTTTAAAAAGACAAAATCAGAAGAACCAAAATAAGATCATTTAACGAATTTGTTTTCCTTCTTATCCAACAGAGTCGAAATCTCTTTTAGAGTAGGATTCATTCAATTATTTTTTAAAAAGCATTTTTAAAAATCGCAGGAGTGACAGTGTGCAACTCACCCTATGGATAAAGGGACCAGAAACAGGGGTCCTTAGTTCTACCCCCCAAAAAAGCAAAGCAAGCTGCAGAACCTGGTCAAGGGAGCACCAAGTACCTCCAGTCTTTAGTGTCTCTTTGTTATCTATAAAACAAGGTGTGATGAAGAGGTGGGATAAGGGAATCTGTAAAGAACCAGCCACTTTTGACACTCTAAGATTCTTGAGAACACTCAAGTTTGTGAAATACCATTTTCATGAAGACCTGTTGTGAGGGAGGTGATTCTTGTTTGTATAGCAAGAGTTGACACTCCTTTTGATTCACAAATAAGTTAAACCTCAAATCTCAACTTTATTATTATGCTACCTAATGGAATTAACTATATGTCTACCCATATTAAGAGATTTGTTTACTATCCTTCACCCATTAAAGAAATTAAGCAACATTTGATCTAAATAATAGCCTCTAGTCTACTCATTGTGGGAAATATAGCAAATCTTGTTTTCTGGGTAGAACAGCATGAAATTCTGTTTAAATAATATGGGATTATCTATAAGCTAGACAAATGACATAAGTGAATTGTTTTAATATATCTCCTAGGAAATTCTTCCTCTATAATGAATATCACTTTGGATCAAGAAATGTGATTTCACCTCATGTTAATTACCAAATTCTTTCTCAATTAAAAAAAAACGTTGGTGACTGCTCACCACATTATCTAAATGAGCTTAAGTGGGGAGAAACAAGAATGGTGAGAGCAAGAGATAGAGAGGACAGAGAAAGAGAATAAGAATGTAAACTCATTCTAGATGGAGTCTTTGTCACATGCGAAATATACTGGAATAGAGATACACAGAAACATATTCAGAGACAAAAAGAAAAAAATTCTATAAGGAAAGATAAAATGAGAGCACACACCTTTCACAAACATGACACTAACCATCTGCTTTGCTTTAGAGTATGTCAGCATGCCTTTAGGACTTTTCTCTCTCAAAATCAAATGAGCACCAGCATTGGAAAACAGAAAAACTTATAAGTAGTTGAGAAAGGAGGGCACCCAGTCGACATCATCTGTTGCCAAAGAATCAATTGAAGAGTAATTGGATATAAAGCCAAATAGATAGAAAAGCTGTGATATTATTGATTAAATTTGATTGTAATTTAATGTAGGTTATCAAGGAGATAGCATTTTAGTTTTACAATATATTATGTTGTGGTATCAATCTAGTGTGAAAGATTAAAACAACTGTGTGCGTGTGCGTGTGTGTGTGTGTGCACGTGTGTGTGTGTGATGGGGAGATTACGTGGGCATGCAGAACTTTTGCAGCTGGACTCTCTAACCAAGTGCAAAATTAGTCACCTAAATTTTACTCCTGGCTAATTCCAATAAAAAATAAATTGCATCCGCTCTCCCCAGAAACACAAGCTCTCTCCAAATAACATATTTCTCAGCATTTCCATTTAGCATTCATCTTATATATTTCTTTTGAGGAATTCAAGATATAATTAGCAATGCCTGGAAACTTACATAATCATCAAAAGAGCTTGCACTTTTGTTTTCAGTGCCTTTTAAGCCAGGCTTTTTTTTTTCTTAAATTAACTACAGTGTTACTGTTGTATATACTTGTTACAAAAATAATCCATGTGTCCTCATGTGCTCAAACTGCCATAACAAAACTATAGACTGGATAGCTTAAACAACAAAATGTATTTTCTCACAGTTCTGGAGACTGGAAAGTTCAGCATTGAGGTCCCTCAGGGTTCAATTTCTGGTGAGAGCTCTCTGCTGCCTTGCAGATGTCCACCTTCGCATTCTGTCCTCACATGCTGGAAAGAAGAGAACAAGCTCCTTGGTGTCTCTTCTTATCAGGTCACTAATCCTATCAGTGCAGGGCTCTAACCTCTTGGCCTTATTTAACCTTAACTTCTTTAGAGGCCTCATCTCCAAATATAGTCACACTGGGCATTCGGGCTTCAACATATGAATTTGGGGGGACACAAACAGTCAGTCCTCAAAAAGAAAATTTAGAATGTCCCAGTAGGCAAAAGATAAAAAAGTTTAGCCATAATCTTAGCAGCCAGCAATGCCTACTATCAACATTCTGATGTATTTACTTTCAAGTTTCTTTTTAACCTACACATTATAAAAACATTTTTGTTGGTATTATATTGAAGGTAATGTTTTCCAAATACTTATTTTATATAATATTATCAATAAAATTTAACAAGGGAAATAGTAGAGACATGGCCTAAGACACAGATGCCAATGGAAGGAAATCAGTAGCCATTAGGAAGATTTGAGCACATCATGTACGTTTTCAAGCTGAAATAATGAGGTTTCTTAGAAAATCCATCAGTAACTGAAATTGCCTTCCCTGATCACTCTGTCAGTCTGCTCAAGAGCAAACTGCCCTCCTTGATGGCTTTCAGTCACTCATTTTACCCAACGGGAGAAAAAGTTTTGTCTCACAGGTCATCTGTGATTCTAATTTTCAACAAAACTGCAAGACCATAAATTTAAGACCCAAAACCATAAAACTTCTAGAAAAAAATATAGGCAGTAAACTCTCTGATATTACTAATAGGAATTTCTTTTCAGATATATCTCTTTGGGCAAGGGAAACAAAAGAAAAAATAAAAAAATGGGACTACATCAAACTAAAAAGTTTTTGTACAGCAAAGGAAACCATCAACAAAACAAAAAGACAACTGATGGTTTGGGAGAAGATTTTCACTAATGATACATTTGATAAGGGGTTAATATCCAAAATATATAAAGAACTTATACAACTCAACAACAACAACAACAAAACCGTCTAATTAAAAAATGGACAGAAGACATGAACAGATACTTCTCCAAAGAAGAAATACGGATGGCTAATGGACATATGAAAAGATGCTCAAGGTCACTAATCATCAGAGAAATGCAAATTAAAACCACAATGAGATATCATCTCACTCCTATCAGAATGGCTATTATCAACAAATCAAAAAACAAGTGTTGGTGAGGATGCAGAAAAAAGGGAACCCTAATACATTATTGGTGGGATTACAAATTGGTACAGCCGCTATGGAAAACAGTCTAGAGGTTTCTCAAAAAATTAAAAATGGATATACCT
>NW_011888818.1:5549742-5554954 GCF_000151845.1 Pteropus vampyrus
CCTTCATTATGGAGCTGAATTGAATACACACACCTAGCCCAAAAGTCAGAGAAGCTTAAAAAAGAACCAAGACAAGGGATAGAGATTATAGGCCCAAATGCTGCTTCACACCAGTAAGGTAAATCAGCAGATCAGCAATGCAAGGTGATTATGAGAGTCTCAGAATACAGAACGATTCTACAGTTTTTATTTTCCCTCTGCATTCTGGAGTCCCTGAATCTCCTGTGAAGGGCTTTAGAATCCCTTTTTAAAAGGCTTCCAGTGGATTAAGTCGAGCCCATCCACGATATTCTTTCTTTTTATTTACTCACAATCAACTGATTAGGACTTTTAATTACATCTGCAAAATTTTTTCACAGCCGCAGCTGGATTAGTCTTTCATTGAATAAGTAGGTGCATATATGCTCATACTTTATACGAATATTGATTCAAACTGGGTCATAGATCTAAAAGTAAAACTGGAAGCTATAAAGCTTTTAGAAAAAAACATAGGAGAAAATCTTTGTGACCTCAGGTCACAGATGAAAACAAGCTACAGACTGGAAGAATATATTTCTAAATCACATATCTTACAAAGGACTTGTTGTCTAAATATTTGAACAATTCTCAAGATCCAACAATATAAAAACAAACAAACAAAAACTCAATTTGTATATTGGCAAAATAATTGAACAGACACTTCACCAAGGATAATTTAAGGATAAACACATGAAAATGTGTTCGTCATCATTAGCTATTGGAGAAATACAAATTAAAACCATGATAAAACACCAGAATAAAACATCTACTAGAATGGCTAAATTTTAAAAATTCTGACAAGGCCAAGTGCCAATAAGAAAACATAGCAACTGGACTCTCATACAGTATAGCTGGGAAAGAAAATGGCACAATCACTCTGGAAAACAGTATGGGAGTTTTTCATAAAGTAAGATATACTCAACTTATAACCGACCAATCTCAATGTGGGCATTTACTCTAGAGTAACGAAAATTTATTGTATGCATTTTCTAGGACGGCCAAAATATAAAAAATAAAAAATAAATAAAAATAAACTAGACTGGGTGGCTTAAACAACAGAAATTTCTTTTCTCACAGTTCTAGAAGCTGGAAGTATGAGATCAAGGTGTCGGCAGGGTTGGTTTCTTTCAGAAACCTCTCTTCTTGGCTTATAGATGACTATTTCTTCCTGTGTCTTAACATGGTCCTCCCTCTATAACCTGTCTGTCTAAATCTTCTATTGAAAGGACACCATTTATATGAGATTGGGGCCCACCCTAAAGATCTCATCTTAACTTAAATGCTCTTTAAGGACCCTATCTCCAAATACAGTCGCATTCTGTGGTATTGGGGATTAAGACTTCAATATACAAATTTGAGGAGGGGCATAATTTAGCTCATAAAACTTCATTTTTGCTCCCCCAAATTCATTTCCTCACATGCAAAATGTATTCACCCTATCCTAAGAACCCTAAGAGTCTTAATCCATTTTAGCATCAACTTTTAGTCAAAGATGTAAACTAAAGTGTGAGTGAGAATTGAGGTATAATTCATTCTGAGGCAAAATTCCTCTCCAGCTATAAACATGTGAAGCCAGAAAACAAATTATCTGCCTCTAATACACCACGATGATTCAAGTATATGATAGATATTCTCATTCTCCAAATGAGAAATCAGAGAAAAGAAAGGGATCACAGATCTCAAGTGAGTCTAAAACCTAGAAGGGCAAGTCTCATTAGATTTCAAGGCTTGAGAATAATTCTCTTCAGTCCAATGCTCTGTCTTCCAGGCCCACTGGGATGGCCCTGACTTCTGGGAGCACAAGCATGGCAGTCCTGCCCCCTCAATTCTGAACAGTGGCTAGAGAGATAGGCTTCATTCTCTAAAACCTAAGAGGTGACCCTGCCCTCTGGAACCAAGGAAGAGACAGCCTCACCCCCTGGGCCCGTGCCCAGTGCACGCATGGTGGCAGTACCTACCCTGCTGACCTCTAAACCACCTCTGGGGACATTCTTCTCTTTTCTTGAAGAATAATTCAAGTTCATAGCTAAATAATTCTCTTGGCCTGTCCTGTAGAATCCCAGAAATCCAATAGCCTTCCTTCATTTCTTCCTGTCTCTATCCCTTTCAGTCTAAACTGGCTGCATTTCTGCTGGCATGAAATTCTCAAAACCATTGTTAGTCTTCAATTACATTCAAAGGGATCCAAGCTATCAGAAAAAAAGGGTCCTCCACAGATCATTCCTAGATAACCAAATCTCTATTCCTGGCTTCTGCTCAGATGGTTGATTGAATCCATGAGTCACATGTGTAATCTCTTTAACATATGGTTGTCTACCACACCCTTGATGTTTGCCCTTAGAACATGCTTTCCTATGTTTTTGCAATATGGATAAGCTGATTATTTTCTAAATCTTAAAGTTCTGATTCCTTTTTGTTTAACAATTTCTTCTTCAATTTATCTCTGCTCTGGCATTTCACTATAAGCAGCAAGGAGAAACTAGGTCATGTCTTCAACAATGCTTAGAAATCTCCTCAGCTAAATATTCAAGTTCATGATTTGCAAGATCTACTTTTTGCAAAACACAAGAACACAGTTCAGCCAAGTTCTTTGTCACTTTGTAATAAGAATCACCTTTTCTCCAGTTTCCAATAACACAAACTCTGTACATAAATTTTGTAGCAACTCTATTCATAATTGCTCAAAGCTGGACACAATCCAAATGTCCTTTAATAGGTGAATGGATAAACAAACTTTGATACCTTCATCATGGAATTCTACTCAGCAATAAAAAGAAATGGACTATTAATACACATGCCAACTATGATGAATCTCAAAAGCACTAAGATAAGTTAAATAAGGCAGTTTTAAAGATTACACATGGTATAATTCCATTTATATGACATTCTCAGAAAAGACAGAAATATAGTGGTTTCTATGGGTTAGGGTGGTCAAGGACGTGACTATAAAAAGACACCTCTGAAAGAATGTAAAACCATTCTGCATTCTGATCATTCGAGCTGTAAAACCATTCTGCATTCTGATCATGGTGGTGGTTACATGAATCTATACATATATCAAAATTCATAGAACAAGAAAAGAAGTCAATTTTACTGCGTGATGATAATTTTTAAAACACAATAAAAATGTCAAAATTTGCTAGAATTTAATCTTTCTTGGCCCACATTTCTAACCCCACCCTAAAGAAAGTGTGAATTACACCATAAAATTCCCTTAAACTTTTACCATATGTAATCATTACAGGAAAAAAAAAAAAAAAACCTATGAGACTTAGATTGATTCAACCTCTGACAGACATTATTTTGCTCAATTCTGACCTTTTGTGATTCTAACAAAAATTAAAATCACAGTCATATGTCCAAGAGGTGTAAGCTGCCTTCCAAGTATTCCCAGACATACTTCTGCCTGATACCAAATAAGGAGGGAAGATGTATTGAATGAGATATAAAAGCCTTCCTTAAAGGGACCATTTCAAGTACTTTTAACCACAAATCCTGCTCTTAAACTACAGATCATACAACTGTAGAGTTTTGTTTCTTGATGTAAACACTGCTACAACCTGGGTGTCTATTCTCTCTGAAGATCAAATTCCATGACTCACTAAAAATAGAAGAAATAGAGAGCTGCCACAAGAGCGGGTTGTAGACAGTTTCACCCAGTGACTTTTAAATTGAAATGCATGCTAAAGGCAAAGGATTTTGTCTTCTACTGCTTCACTCTTTCCTTTCTGTTGGTTCAAGTAGAGGATTACGATTTCCTTCCCCTAGTTTTCTCTACTGGTCTTTGATCGTCTTTGTTCCCATTAGGACTCTGAACTCCCTAAATCACTTTTCCCAGGGTTGTTGCCAACTTTTCCAGCTGCTAGATTTGTCATCCAGCCCATGATTTCTCCAGTAAAAATCTTATAGTCATACTTAGAGGTCCAAACAGCACTGAACTTCACCCCAAAACTAATCAACACATCCCCTTACACATTTAGCAAAGGAGTGTTATTAACCTTGACACATCTTAATTGGACCTTAGCCCCCTACAATTAACTGCTGGTATTGATATCTCCAAGAGCCTCAAAGGAACTTAAGAAAAATCAGGGTTAAGAATAATTAAAGTTCAGTTATTCTATCAAGGAGCTATTTAGAAATCAGTACATGAACTATTTAATTTCATCAGAGGTGTTGTCCTCCGCAATGAGACTAATTAAGCCCAGAGAGTAATTGACACTGACGTGTAACATAAACAACATATTAATGTCCCTTCGATGTGTACCCCCAGGAATATTCTTCTTTATAATCAGATGACCCTATTAACTGAGAAAGCTTAGCATATACAATTGAACTACTACTATTACTCACCCACTGTCTACCTCTGTTACTCATTTTTAAGAGCTCAACCTATTAATTCAATAGAAGGGGTCTGAGATTTTGAATTTCCCCAGATTATAAAAGAATGTCTACCATGAATAAGAATTTATGTATAAAAATGTGTGAGCTGAAGTATTTCCCTGATTACCATCCAGATAGCGAATGAAATGGCTCAAACTTTAGAATGCAGACCAGCATAAACTCATTGATCTAAGTCCTGTATAATAGAGGTGTACTTGACTACTTGTTGGCCAGTCAATGCAGAGTCTGTGCAATTAATAATATATGTTGTTGTGCCTGGGTGAATACTTCAAGGAAAAGAATTCAATCAACTAAGAGAAAAAATCACCTCGTTATCTAAAATTGGCCAAACTAACCCATGGAAATTGATCTCTGGTTAGTTCTAATCCAACTAGAATACTGGATATAAAGTGGGTTCCAACATTTCTATTTTTGCCTCTATACTTCTTGCTTCTCTACTTTCTGACACCCAGGTGCTTAAATGTTACTAGTTATTATCCCCAAAAATATCCCCCTGATAATGATACTTTGAAAAGGAACTGAAGTTCTTACCGTCAACTCAGTATCACTCTACGCAAAGATTAACTAAAAAGGAAGACAGAAAAATCATAACACGGGATGTGGTATAGACCTGGATGAATTAATTGAGATGATGGCATTAATGTAAGGACATCTGCAGCCAACAGATGCAAAAACACTATGCTCCACATCTGAATCATAAGTTTTCTTAGAAAAGTCACAAATAATTGCAATTATCTTTTCTGATAATCCTGTCAGTTTGCTCAAGGACAAACAGCCCTCTTTGATGGCTTTC
>NW_011888818.1:5555534-5564737 GCF_000151845.1 Pteropus vampyrus
AACAATATGTGAAACCCTATTTCACTACAACCTTGCTAGAGACAAAGATTGCTCATTTTAATCTTTGTTGCTTGAAAATAAGAACAATGCTTATTTTTTCAATTTAATTTGTACTTTATTGATTATTTTTTAGCATGCAATCCTTTATATAGGTTTTGTATGCCATTGGTCTTTTGATTTCTCATCAGCTAACTTGCCCGGTCATATACTTTGCAAATTTTCCTTCTTTTTATTATTGATTATAGTAGCTTTGTATATATAAAGGATTTTAAGTATATTAATTTAATGCAGTATAATTTTACAAAAATATATATGCTTTACATATGTAATCTCACTCAGAATCACAATGGAAATTTCTACAGAACTTGACGACCTGATTATTAAATTAAACTGGAAGAATATACTTCCCCCACTAAATATATATTATACAGAAACATTTCAATCTGGAAAAATTGACTATCCGTAAGGGAAAAAGAAAAAAGGCATTCTATTTCACATGATACAAGAACAACAAAGAGTCAATCCGGCATGGTCTTAATATCTAAAACTAAAATCAAAACTAAACTATAAACATGATCAGTGAAAAGATAAATTTTTAAATAGACTTTTTATTCCAGAATAATTTTAACCTCACAGTGATGTTGCAAACGTAATACAGAGGAATCCTGTGAATTGTATACCCCTCATTCAATTTCTCTTATTAACATCTTCTATTAACATGGTATATTTGTCAAAACTAATTACCAAAATGTTGATTCATTACTATTAACTAATTATCAAACTTTATTCAGATTTTACAAGTTTTTCCACTACTGCCTTTTTTCTT
Source organism: Pteropus vampyrus (assembly GCF_000151845.1). Taxonomy (NCBI): domain Eukaryota; kingdom Metazoa; phylum Chordata; class Mammalia; order Chiroptera; family Pteropodidae; genus Pteropus; species Pteropus vampyrus. The sequence goes on from NW_011888818.1 coordinate 5,556,361, forward strand.
ACATATGATGGAAAATCCTACAAAATTAGAAAAATTTCTAAGGAAGATATGAAACTCAGACTCCATAAAAGAAAAGATGGATAAATATTGTTACATAAAAATTAAAATGTTTCTACATGAAAAACCCTGTGTACATAATAAAAAGCCAATTAAAATGTGAATGTATATTTATTAATATTTCCATTTATTCCCAAAATATTGAGAGCTTATTCAGCCTTGAAAACAGAGCAGTGAATGAAATAGACAAAATTTTATGTATCTTTGACACTGCCTTCTAATGAGAAGGAGGGGACAAACAAACTAATAAAGAGTACAGTATTTAGTCTATTAGGAGGGTTAAGTGTTACAGACAAAAGTAAAGCAAGGAGGGAATGGGAGTTCGAGGTGGGAGTGGTGGGGCCAGGGGGAGTATATCACTTTAAACAGAGTGGCTCAGCTAACCTTCAGTAAGAAAGTATAGCATTTAAGAAAATGGTTAGGAGGTGAGAAGGAAGAAAACTTGCACGTATCTGTGGGACAGTGGGCCAGACAGAGACAAGAGCCAAAACGAAGTACTAGTACTGTTCCCCTGTAGCTGGAAGGGAGAACAGGGAGAGTCATCCATCCCAGGTGAGATCTAAGAGATAACAGAGGCTAGATTCAGAAAGGCCTCAAAGGCCAGTGTTAGGATTTTTTTGCTTGGTTTCTGTTTTGTTTTACCTTGTTTTTAATTGAGTATATAGTAAACCAAAATGTAATATTCCTAATATATAAAGTACATACAAATAATAACAATGATATTATCAGCAACTTTGAGGACAAATACAAATTAAAACTAAGAAGCTGAATTCTCCCCATTGGAAATTAGGGAAGAGATTGTCCTCCACTCTTTTTTTCTTAGAGTATTTACTTTAAAATACTTGTAATTGTAAAGTATCTTTGCATCTCTTTGAAATGAATATAAATCCTTTTGAAAACTAGATAGGACTTTTGTTAGCTTTATGATCCAAGACTGTTTTCCTCAAGGACCTGGGAGCCATCTCTTTGAAATGTAATCCAAGGAAAAAGCACTCCAATCCCTAAATTTCCTTAGGAGGCTAACCTAAATTTGATGGGTATCTTGCTCCAAGTTTGTCTCCAGGATAAAGCCAATTAGCTAACACTGATAATCACCACAATTACCAGGTGAATCTAGGATAAACAGTGTGTGACAAATGGTGCTGACCAGTCCTCTTATTTGAGGACTAGGTATCATTTACCTTGAGAACATGTATAGAATGGGTTGTGTATGCTTAGCTATACAAGGGGGTGAGGTTTCTTTTTGTCTCTGCATTCTCTCAGTGGATTGCCTGTGACATGCATCACATATTGGTTTAATGCTTCTTCAATAAAACTGTTTTCTTTCTCTATTACCTTTATGGAGAGGTTTTCTGGGTGGGGAGAAGATTTTATTTGTAATTATATTTCCCCAACACAACTCAATATGTTAGGCATTGCCCTGAGTGTTTAATGTGTTTAACATCCTCAAATAATCAATAAGAAATTTAAATCAATAAGAAGAATCAAATAACCCAGTAGGAAATTATGAAAGGATATTCACATGCAACTAACACAAGAAAAAAATATAAATGACAAATATAAAAAGATACACAGGCTTTCTGGTGATAAGAAATAAAAATGAAAATAAATTAGAAAGTTTTCTCTATCAGATTGACAAAAAGTTAAAAAAAAAAATAGTAAAGTCTATGGTTTGACAAGACCATGGAAAGAGACATACTCACATACTACTAAAGGGACTAAAATAGGAAAAGGTTGAGGATGTGTTGGCAGGAACTATCAAAATGAAATCAGAAATGTACACACATATACATATATATATGGGTATAATTTTTAATGTGCTTTTCTCTTTGCCTTTCCAAAATACAAGATTTTTGCCTTTTCCTTCCCTAAGCATTTATCTCCCTAGGAGAACAATCATGTTTGTTTAAAAAGAAATACTAAGGAAATGTAAAGCTTGTCAAAACAGAAATATATAATTGACAATAGTTTGGCAAGTCGGACTATTATCTTCTAAGTATTTCTCAGATTCCTTCATCTCCCTCTTTAGTATAATGATAACCATAATTGAAGAACTTTGTTCATAAATTTCTTTTCTAATCCGGGAGATCTACCTGACGTCTAGCAAGGCTCAACAGGAGTCAGAGAGGGGGAAGATGTTACACAGGGAAAATGAAAAGAAACTTGCCCCCTCCGTCCAGGAACATTTTGGGAGGAGAAAGAAAGGAAGAGAGAGAAAAAAGGTGTAGGTTAAAATGACCAGATGAGTGGCCTGCTTGCCATTTCTGGGCTCTAGCTCAGAGGGGTGGAGGTATATTATATGATTTGAGGGTAATAATGAAGTCTAAAGGGGAGCTATTGCCCCATGCCTGTTGAAAAATCCAGAAAGAATCTCCCTATTTCCCAACCCTCCTGGAGTATCACCCATACAATCTGATGCTACAGCATTATCCAACAGGAGGCTTAGACTTCTCAACCCACTCTCAAGTCAAGGGGGTATGGACACTAATAATTACCAGACTTGCCATGGGGGCCACCATAGCGAGATGAAATGGGCTTGCCACAGCAGCTGAGGGGAAATCTACTCAGTAGGCTAATAGAGGCGCAGTATTCACTCAGGGAGCTGCAGGCAATGACATCTGAAGTAGGACTGAATCAGCCAGTGACCCCGTTGGGCCCCAACTAAGCCAAGAGAGAAAAATCTTGAGTTATACCAGCTCTAATACAACCAGTCATAAATATCAGCAGGGTAAGGGGCTTTAATGAGGACCAGTTAGAACACTCTTCTCAGACTCTTCCAGTCTTGAGTTCAATTTTGCAATCTTTTATGTGCACACTCTTAAACCAGAAATTCCACTTCTAGAGTGCCTATTCTACAAAAATTCTTGCACATGTGCATAAGACATTTCACTATAGAATTATTCGTAGTAGCCAAATATAGGACAAAATGTAACGCCCAATAGAGGAAAGTAGAATTAAATACATCATGCAACCACCAAAACTGTAGAGTAGTATTTGAAAGTTACAAATAATATGTAACTTTTTATATGTTAGCATGGAAGAATGGCTATAAATATTGTTTATTGTAAAAATCAGGTTGCATAACAATATGTATTAGATTATCAGATACATGTCAAATGTTATATGTTTAGATTGTACATTTTATCCATATTAACTGGCTTCATGCATTGCTTCAGGCATACTTTTTTCTTCCTCTCACATGATCTTTATGTCAGGATAAAGCTAATATGTTATAACAAAAAGCCCCCAAGTTGGCTTAAGAAAGAAGTTTATTGCTGACTTACATAAACAGTTTATATGTGAATGGTTCAGGTCAGCAGAACAGTCATGCTCCTCATTTAATGGGGAACCTAAGTTTCTTCCAAGGCATTTCTCCCCGTGTACTTGGGCATGGTTGCCACCCTCATGGTTAAAGCTAGGTCACTTCTATATCAAAAAGGGCACATCTTATGTCTTAAGTTCCAGACTTGGGAATGGAATCCATCACTTCTGCTCTTTTTCTTTTATAAAAAGATAGTCACGTGGCCACACATGGCCGCAAGAGCAAAGTAGAGTCAATCATGGAGACCACCACCACACACGCAGCCTCAACACCATTTCTGTGGCAGGAGAGCTGAATAAATTTTAATGGACAATAAACAGTCTTCACCATACTACTCACACCTCCTAGCTTTTTTAGGAATACTCTAGAATAATTTAAAGATATTACTTACTATTCTATTCTGTTTCTATTTTTCGATAATCCTACAGTCATAATAAGAATAATTATTTATCTTTCCCTGTGTATTTTATGAGCTTTCTCACTGCCATTTATATTTTTCTTCTTCTTTGTCATTCATAAGTTTTTCATTTTCTTGCATTTCTCAATTAGTTACAAATATTTTATTGATTTATATTTTCAGGAACAGCACGTTGGTAATTTGCTTTCTGATTCTTTCCATCCCTCAGAATGCCTTTTTATTGCTCTTGAACATGGATAATCTTTTGGTTGTACATACAATACTTAGGACATAATGTTTTTTGCTGCAAAACTCTGACAGTACTGTTTCATTGTCTTCTGAAACTGAATGTTTCCAAGGAAAGTTTGATTGGCAGCCACCAGAATTGTCTGTCTCTATACAGAAATCTCCACAAGATATTCTACTATGAATCATTTTAACTAATTTTTTTCCAATTACATAACTGTTCTGAAGAATCACATCTCTCTTGAGCCTTGGGAAATTTTGAAATTTTTTCTTCATTTTATCTCCAGCATTGACTCCCTTTCTCCCTCTGAAACTCTCATATTTGATTTCCTGAATAAGTTTATCATGACTTTCTTTTAATTTATGCTAAACATCTCTATGTCATTGTTAACATCTTCTCTGTATTCTAGTGTTCACATTTACCTTTCTTCTATAGCGTGCAATTACTGTATCTGTTCAGTATTATACGTTGGGGAGGAGAAAATTTGTATTTTGATAAAATTCAAAAGCATAGAAAAGATCCATTGTGATATTTTTATATTATAAAGCATGAGGCTGTTTTTTAATCATTCTTTACCTTGAAGCATTCCCTTTTCACAGATGCAATGCCCTTTTAAGTCTTATCGAAACTACAAAATAAAGTTTATAAAGTTATCTCTAGTTCCGTGTATTAAGTTTGCTTCATAGTGAGATTTTTGCTCTGATTCTTTAAATCCCTTTCTGATGAAGGACTGAGATTTTTTTGTATGCCTATTGATTTTTCTCTACTTTTTCATTCCTAAAATGTGAGTAACTGTTGGTGGTTGGGTAGGAGGAAAGAATAGTCTATTGTCCTGAATTAGGAAAGAGGACTTTCTAAAAAAGATTGTCTTGTTCTCTTTGTAAATTCCTTTAGATGTGATCCATATAAGGGAAAGAGGCAGCCTACAGCTTATTGTGTCTGTTCTCACAGATCAGACTTGGATTGTCTCTATGAAGGTAGAAGGTGGGAATGGGCAGAGATGGCCTCAGGTCAGGATCTCTATCCCTGTGGTAAAGAATTTCTTTTCAGTTTGTCCTTGAGTCTCTAAATGAGCAAGAGCACTGCCTTCTCTTTTCTAACAGACATGCATTCTCTTATTAGAAGCAAGATATGAGCATACTTAGTTCACTCTTATCATACTTAGGTTACTCTTATTAGGGATCATCAGGAAAATACCAAAAGGAGCCTCAAGTTCCCCTTGGCACCATCTATGGGATGATTTTTCCACTTCATATACACAAAAAATTTTTTTTAATTATTTTATGTAAGATGTTTTTATGCTTCATGTAAAAAAACATTGTTCCTGGGCATGATAAATTTCTGTAAGAGAACTGCACGAGTGTCCTAAAAGGAATAAATTACATATGAAGATCCCATGTATGCTATACCTTTGATTAAGAAGTTTGCAGATGTTGATGACGTTTTTAGGGATCATAAGGGAGCTGAAGTTTGTTGAAATCAAACGGGATCCAACCAGGCAGGTTTAACAGATCTTTACCTGAAAAGAGGCCTTTTGGTATTAAATACTGGAAGACTACGAACAGATTGCAACATCAGCCAAAAATCTCTGTTCTCAGTGCCCTGAGCAAAGGGGTTAATGGTCAGAGCAGTGCTTCCAACGAGCTGGAAGAAAAGCCCAGCCCAGCTCACTGAGACTGAGACATAAGACCTGGACACCCCTTTACTGTCATTATTCCCATCTCCTTTCTAGCACAGTGTGAGCACGCAGTACTGGGATAAAGCACCTTCAGACAACTAAAGACTTCCACCTTTAAGTTAAGGGCTGAAAGCAGAGGAAATGGTCTAATATTCTGTAGGCATTGCAATTAGTAAGAGATATCAGTGTATGTGAAAACCATTAGATAGGATCTGACTTTGAAACCCAGAAATTTCACTCTCAATTCTGTGAAAGGTACTAGGGTGTAGCCCTATAGTCTAGCCCTTAGATGGAAATATTCCCACTGCTGGAAGCTCTCTAAAGCTCATCTCTTCTTCATTAAATGTTAGCTGTGAATGTATGCAGATGCCTCCCGTTATTTATTGACACTTGCACATCCTTACAGTTTCCAGAAGAACTGAGATTTACTAGCCACTGTAACTTATCAAGAGCTGGCTCCTTCTTTACCCCACACAGCATTCAGTGCAGCACTCTACTCAAGACTGCATTCACTTGCTTCCTAAGCCAGTGACAGCTCCTTCACAGTCAGTCATTCACAGTTTGGTCGGAGTCCACTGTTGTCACTTGCAGTGTATCTTACCAAGATTCCTCTGGCACACGGAGGGCATTCTTCCTTGTTTTGAAATTCATACAGATCTTTTCCTGTTTTTATACTTTTTTGGCCATGTCAGTGTAATTTGGGAAGGAAACAGGAATTGAAATTACGGAATCAGTTTTTCTTCTTGAAGCAGGCTTCGAACCATTTATTTTAAACTCTTGTCTTATGAGTCCTGACAGCCCATTTACAGAGTGTTAGATGAAGGTGTTTGGCAGTCAGTGCTGTGGTAAGGCCACTGGGCCTGATTTACAGAAGAGACTATGAAGCTGAGATGAAGAGAAAATAAAAGCTGGTATTTTACAGGACTGGGAATTAGAAAGCCCTGAGTTCTTGTCTTTGGCATTGATTCAGGCCATAATTCAAAGCCAGTGTACTCATCTCTGCATCTCAGCTTTACCACCTATAAAGTAAACAGAGGAAGGCACAATCCAGTCCCTAATACCCCTGCATGCGAACAGCTGTGGACAGGGAGAGGAGAGGGCAGCCTGTAAATTAACATGGACACTTATACCAGCAAAGGCAATACTAGCATGCAGAATAATAGACAAAATCAGGAGTATACAGGAGGTTGTTTGCCACCTGACATAAAGGTGAATTGTAAAAGAAGTGAAAATTTTAAAATATTTGCTCATTCTCAAAGTTTTGACATGATTAATGTTTCAGTCTGATGAACACAATATATTTTTATTTGTATATTATTTTTCTATCTTCCTTTCTTTTTATAAAGATATTTAAAAACATCCAATTGTATAGAAATGCATCAGTGTAATTAATCACATACTTCAAAACACAAATGAACATTGAAGGGGAAGAATAATTCTGGAATTAGAAATCTGACTCTTTTTCTGGTTTGGGAGCAAAACCCCAAACACACATGTATACAGGATCAGTCCCTATTGCACTAAGATCTGGGTGAGTTATAAGCAGCTACAACTGGAAATTGAACCCACATTTCTTCGCTGCATAGCATATTAGACTCTAATCACTCAACGTCACACTGTTATTTACTATTTTCCTGCCATCCACATTCATGTATATTTATGTGAAGTCCAAAAATATCCAGCAGCATGTACTTCAGATGATTACCTATGTCTTAATCAGAAATACTAATCAGAAAACACGTAACGGACTCAAACCCAATTGTGTAAGACAAACAACATCCAGAATACAGGAAAAAAAAAAAATCCTGCTTAAATCAAATGCTCTTCAAAGTTCTTCAAAATGTTCTTTTACTTTTTACAGTAATAAGAAGAGAAAATACATGACATTTGCTCCTTGTTTCTGGAAGTTCAAAAGCAACGAAGTATGAAAAATGGATCTTTTACAAGATCTTTTAACCAGAGAAGAGCAGATATCAGCACAGTGCTAATTCAGACACATGTTTTCTCCATGTATTCAGTCACAGGGAGTAAAAGTTAAATGCAGAGATCCTCACATGCTTTCTTCTGTACTTGAATCTAAGATTCAAAATAATATCAGAATCCAGAAAAAGGATTCTAAAGTATTTTGCTACTGCTGATAATAGCCTTGATTACCTAAGGATTTTCCTAATACATCTACTTCACAAAGAAAAACATTTGAAGATCTTTGGAAACATGGTGGAGTGAGAGATGTCCCCAGATCTCTCCCTTTGAAATAACAGTAAGCTGAACATATAAAACTCAACAAAAAATACCCAAACTGCACACCAGCAAGTCTGAACGTAGGATCTACGCATAAGATCTACCACAGGTCAGAACCCTGGGTGTCGGGCAATTGACTGGGAGAAATAAAGAAGCTGCCTTTCACAGCTGCCAGAGCTCCCTGCAGGAGGAGGAGGTGGAGAGAAGGAGCGGCGAGTTCCTGCGGCAAATTCCCCAAACAGCCCTGCCTGGGAAAGTTGTGAGCTCCCCGTGGCCAGCTGGCTGCAGGGCCCAGTCATCAGAGAAGAAAGCATAGAAACAGGATGGGACCACAGTTGATTTTTGCTGGCCACAGTTGCAAAATTAAGACTGAGCGGCAGGCTCCAACTCACAACCCAGAGGGCCCCTCCCCACATACTCTCTGAGACCCATCAT
>NW_011888818.1:5564787-5567865 GCF_000151845.1 Pteropus vampyrus
TCTTTCAACCTTCAAAGCAATTCTGTATGTATATTTAATGTTGGCCTTTCTTAAATTGAGCAATTTTTCCTCCAACAAACTGGTTCTTAGAAAATCCTTTTATATGATGCACAATCACCTCTTTAAAGTAAAGTTTTTTCCAGGTGTTGACAAATAGTCACATTTGGTTTTCTTCCTTATAGCAACAGAAGTGGAAACGTGTATCAGAGTGTCAGCATCAAGCCACCTACTCGTTTCACAAGGTTCTCCTACTTCATCCATCTACACTCCTAGTGCTCTCATCAGACTCTAATTTTGAATTATGGTGGTCCCCTCTTATCCACAGTTCAATTTCTGCAACTTTAGTTACTCACAGTTAACCACAGTCCAAAAATGTCAAATAGAAAATTCTAGAAACAAACAATTTATAAGTTGTAAATTGCACAATCTGCATATCGTGATGAAATCTCACACTTATTCCATCTTACCTGGGACATGAATCATCCCTTTGCCCAGCATACCCGCACTGTATACACTACCTGCCTATTAGTCACTTAGTAGGTGTCTCAGTTATCAGACTGACTGTCAGGGTATGAAGTAACCCATATTTTATTTAATAACATCTCACTCATCTCACTTCATCTGATCATGTAGGAATTTCATCTTTTCTCATTATCACTAGAAGGGTGAGTACAATACAATAAGATATTTTGAGAGAGAAGAGAGACCGCATTCACATAACTTCAATTATGGATTAACTGTTCCATTTTATTAGTAGTTATTGCTAATCTTTAACTGTGCCTAATTTATAAATTAAACTTTATCAGAGGTATGCATGTACAGAAAAAAGACATACTATACATAAGTTTTAGTACTATCTGTAGTTTCAGGAACCCATTGGAGGATTTGGAATGTATCCCATGTGGATAAGGGTGGAATACTGTATCTTCTTTTTATCTGAATTTCAGTTAAAAGAAGGTTTTTAAAAATTTATATTATGTGAATTCAAGTGGTTACTGTTTACACATGAAACTCTACAACAAATCCTCAAATGGTCTTATTATTCAGAGTATATGATTGTTTAGTTATCAATCCAGCTGAAGATAAAGGTTTTTAGAAGGTGGAGCAGTGTTCTTTCAGGATGCTATTTCAATAACACTGATTTATATTTATCAGGAGTTAGGCTATGGATTATCACATTTTAAGAGGAAATCATTTCATGGTCAACCTGGTTCTTTGAGGCTAAATCTGATTGTTCACTTCTTAGCCAATCCAGTTGGTTTCCATGCAATTGCTCACTGATAGAATTGAAAATCTGAACTTGACTGTTTTATAATAAATATTGGTCATGGCAAGGAAACAGAACCATAAAGTGTAGTAATTTACAGAGAACAGGTTAAATTGAAATTGGGGTGAATTCAGTTTCATCAATACCAATGAGTCATGGTGTGACATTGAAAAAAAATGAGGAGAGTAGTTAAATCTCTCTATGGTTCAATCTATCATCTTAAAAAATAGTTTTAATAATTTTGTTTCTCTCATTGGTCAGGAGCTATGTGAAATCATTATGGTAAAGTCAAACATTTCTAAGGTGATTTATAAAAAAAAATCTTTCTAACATTTGTGAGAAAACAAAAATGTGCCTCATTCCTTAAACACTTTCACTAGTTATGAGAGTCTATTAATATCTTCAATTAGTACTCTCCAATAGCTATAAATTATTATGAATAAAAAATTATACACATAATTCAAATAATTTTGGAAGATAAATATACAAAGGCATTATTTAAAATGACATATTCAGTTCCCTTTCAACATGGCATCAGTCAAGAGAGAAATAGAACATAACATATGTTTGCTTGGGTGGAAACAGAGTGTGTAGAAAGAGTTAGAATATAAGACCCCAGACAACATGAAGAAACTGAGCAACTGGACTCTGCTGTTTTATGGGGGGGAAAAAGTGAGAAACAGAATAAATTAATGAAAAGGACATTGACAAGAAATGTGTCCTATTTTATAGCTTTGTCTTGGACGAATTCACTATGGGAGCCAAATGGTTCTATTTATCTGTTTGTTTGTTTGGTTGGTTGATTGGTTGGTTGGTTCTCCACAGCCCAGATCTCCATACTAAATATTTGGAGTATCTGATCTAAAACTCAAAAATCTGTGAATTATAGAGTTCCAGTGAAGATGGTAAATTAGGTAAACCTGTGCTCCCCTCCTCCCATGACCACATCAAAATTACAACTAAATTATAGACAACCAATCTGGAGACCATCTGAAGACTAACTGAACAGAAGTCCTATAACTAAAGATATAAAGAAAAAGCCACATTGAGACTGGTAGGAGGGACAAAGACATGAAATGGGTTAGCCCCACACCCACAAGTGGTGGTAAAGAATCAGGAGGTCTCAGCTGCAGAGGTCCTCCCTAAGGAGTGACAAGTCCCAGCCTCACACTGGACTCCTCAGGCTAGAGCACCAGTGTCAGAAAGAGGAGTCCCCACAACATCTAGCTATGAAAATCATCAGGGACTCTGTCTAACCAGATGAGATATAAGGCTGCTAGAAACCTAGACACTCTCTTAAAGAGCTCACTCACAAACTCACTCACTTTTAGACATTCACCCTGGGCTCCAGTAGAGGGACAGCAGCTCAGGAGGTGCCAGAGACATACAGGGAGAAATTGAGTTGTATGGCTTCAGGATGAAGACTGAAGGGACAGCCGCCATTTTCCCTGTGTTGAGTCCTCCTCGCATCTGGCAACTGGCAGGCGGGCACTATCTTTCCTGTGTTCAGCTCTAGCAGGCGGGCACCATCTTTCCTGTATTAAGCCCTGTGTCACATAACCAAATCTGAATCTGCGTTGTCCTGGTGAAATCTACTACCTCCACCCAGGTGACTCCCTGGGATGCTGCCTCACTCAACCTAGGCACCACCAGAAGCAGTTTTGCTGGCAGGCAGCTGACCTTGTAACACAATGCAGTCTTTCTTAGAACTCCCAAAGGTCCTCAGCCCCAGGTGAGTGGCAGCTGGCCTTGATGTGTACTGTGCCTTTTGCTCAGTGGTCCCAGGCTCATCATTGGTGCCAAATCTGAAT
>NW_011888818.1:5568082-5569596 GCF_000151845.1 Pteropus vampyrus
TCATATTTCAATAATAACCCTAAATGTAAATGGACCGAACCCTCCAATAAAAAGTCACGGAGTTGCAGAATGGATCAAAACACAAAACCCAACCATATGCTGCCTCCAGGAGACACATCTCAGCTCCAAAGACAAATATAGACTCAAAGTGAAAGGGTGGAAAGTGATATTTCAAGGAAATAGCATTCAGAGAAAAGCGAGAATAGTAGTACTAATATCAGATGAAATAGACTTCGAAATAAAAATGGTAAAGAAAGATACTGAGGGACACTTTATAATGATAAAGGGAATCATGCACCAAGAATACATAACAATTATTAATACCTATGTTCCCAATCAGAGAGCCCTGAAATATGTAAAGCGATTAGTAACAGAACTAAAGGGAGAAACAGACCAAAATACTATCGTAGTAGGAGACCTAAATACTCCACTGTCGGATATGGACAGATCATCCAAACAGAAAATCAATAAGGAAATAACATCTTTAAATGACACATTAGACCATCTTAACATAATCAACATTTACAGAGCCTTCCATCCCAAAAAAGCTGCTTATACATTCTTCTCTAGTGCACATGGAACATTCTCAAGAATCGACCACATACTGGGACACAGAGATAGCCTCAACAAATGTAAGAGGGTTGAAATCATACCAACCATATTCTCTGATCATAATACTTTGAAACTAGAGATCAACTGCATAAAGAAATCCGGAAGAAACATGAATACATGAAGATTAAACAACACGCTACTGAAGAATAACTGGGTCAGAGAAGAAATAAAAAGAGAGATCAAGAGATACATGGAAATGAATGATAATGATAGTACAACATATCAAAACTTTTGGGACATGACAAAAGCAGTCATAAGAGGAAACTTCATATCATTACAGGCCTACCTCCAAAAATAAGAACGAGCCCAAATAAACAACCTAATGCTTCATCTTAAAAAGCTAGAGAAGGAAGAACAAATGAAGCCTAAAGTCAGCAGAAGGAAAGAAATCATCAAATTTAGAGCAGAAATAAATGAAATTGAAAACAAACAAACAAACAAACAAAAAACAATAGAAAAAATAAATGCAACAAAGAGCTGATTCTTTGAGAAGGTTTATAAAATTGACAAACCCCTGGCTAGACTCACTAAAGAGAAAAGAGAAAGGACACAAATAAACAAAATCAGGGATGAAAGAGAGGAAATTATGACTGACATCACAGAAATACAAAGGATCATACAAGAATACTACGAAAAAGTATATAACACCAAATTTAATAACCTAAAAGAAATGGACCAGTACTTAGAAAAATACAACCTTCCTAGACCAATTCAAGAAGAACTGGAAAATCTAAATAGACTGATCAGCAGTATGGAAACTGAAACAATCATCAAAAACCTACCAAAAAGTAAAAGTCCAGGACCAGATGGCTTCACCAGTGAATTCTAAACATTCAAAGAAGATTTAATTCCTATTCTCTTCAAACACTTTCAAAAAATCGAAGAGGAGGCAATACTTTCCA